>NC_044913.1:33845458-34445458 GCF_001633185.2 Quercus lobata | reverse complement strand
GAGCACTAGGAACATAAATACCTAGCTTCCCACATCCTTGAATTCATTGAGAATGACAAACTTAGTGTGTGGAATTGAGGTAGGCCTATTCGAAATCACGAGAAGATCCCTTTGATCTATCTTTTCTAATTTGTTGATCATTTGATCTTCAAAGGAAAATTTTGTAGCAAGTGCACCCTCCAACATAATAATCTATTGAATTGTTGGTGATTCTTGGAGTAGGAAATTATGATACCTAAGTAAGGAGCAGCAATGAAAACCATGTGGTGGTGAGGTGTTGTGGAGACAAAGGATTCATTGACATTGAGAATCCACCAAAAGGGATCTCTACTGTTGAATCTTGATAGCTCCATGGATCATTGCTCTGATACCAAATGATGTGACTTGGGATAAATTATTGAATGTAAAAGATAATGTAGTCAATTCGAGATGACCAATCTCTTGAACTTAGAGAGAGAATAGACTTTTTGGGTTAATTTTCTGCTTGCTTCATTCATAATTCCTACGTACATAAATACTAGTAAGGAGATAAACCTCATTACAACCAAGTCCTAAAACATAAGATTTAACTCCTATTTAAATTTAAATGCAAATTGAAATTAAATCCTAATCATCATCCTAATCTACTGCAGAATTTTATTCAAATTCAACTTCTTCGACTAATTATTGCCAGGTGGCCTTGGGACACAACATTATCTAAGAAGCACCGATACTGGTATCTGTAAGATTTAGTGACACAACATTATCTAATTATTAAATATATTTTTATTTTTTATATATCTTTTATATGCTCATCAATCAAACCCATACAATTTATTGAAAGGTATTAAATTAAACCCATGTTTCGTGTAATATCCTAATCTCTAGCCAAAGTACCAATTCATTAATAATAATGTAAATAGACATTAATATACAAAAGATGATAATAATACACAGTATAAACACTTAATTAGAAAAAAGTTATATTTTAGTTAGTCAAAAGGTATTAAATTGTAGGTATAATTGTCACTTAAAAAAATTGAATTTTTCCAATCCATGAAAATGTGGATACACCTTTTAAAAAGTGAATCTATAAACTCTCAAAATGGGAATCCGGATTCTCTTGACTTATTTGCAGCCAAGCATAGGAATGCTTGGGAATCTAAGAGGATTCCTAGGGGTGGTCCAGAATTCAGATACCCACCTTTTAAAAGTAATGCTTGGGACTCTAAAGAGGTTTCCTAAAAACCGATAAAAATAAAAAATAAAAAAACTAAAAATCTAAGAGGTTTCCTAAAAGATTACTTCCAACCAAACACTTTGTAAGATCTAAGAGAATAGCTAAAAGAGATTAGGGATTTAGAAGAACCTTGCAATCTTGAATATAGATATTTTAATGTTCCTAGCAACCCTTTTAGAGTGCACTTGGCCTCTGCCTTCTGGATTATTCTCTTTACCTACCTACCTATTATTTTGACTATTATGTTTAATGCCAAAATGGAGCTGGAGCTCTAGAGCACCAATCAAATTATCAATGCTGTTCATATATTCATTCCCTGTGTCATTAAAGATGATATGACTCATTGACTCTCTCACCCATTTAACATGTCAGATTTTGAAAGAAATTACTGAAACTTGATATCGGAATATGTAGCTACATCAGATTTTGTGTTGTTTTCGTTTTTAATACATTCTTAGGTTCGTAGACAATAAGCATTATAATAAGTCTCTTCTAGCCATTTAATTGTCCAGAGATTATGTGTGCCCAAGAGATTGTCTGTTAAATTCATTCCTTTTGAAAGACTTGGAAAGTGTTCAATTTCTTGTTTCCAGCTGAGTTTTTTAGATTATTAACATTTATTACTGGCTTGGTGTATCTCTAGTACCTTTTTATAAAATTTTCCCCCTTTCTCTATATTGCCATGACTAATTTATGTGCAGTGAGTGCTTTGTGGACATTTCTCTATAATCAATAAAATTGGTGCTTATGGTTTTCTCAAGATGATCCTCGACTACAAAAGCTACTATTTAGGTGTTATTTTTTGTTCAGGTTATTGGATGCTTAATTATAGAATGCTAAGGCCAAGAGCTTTGTAGCTCAATGGTATACCTGCTTTCCTCTTTATTAGGAGAATCAAGGTTTGAATCCCCATCTAATTGTTATAACTATCAAATTATTAGCAACACTATATATATATAGAGAGAGAGAGAGAGCTATGGGATGTAGAGTTATAGAACCTGGCCAGTTAGGAACAATGTAAACTTTTTTTTTTTTTTTTTTGCTTTGGCAAATTAAAGTTGTGGGTGATGGTCAAATTGTTGAAAGATTTTATTGCCAGGTGACAAATTGCCAGGTGACAAATCTTATTCAGGGAACCCCAATTTCCTTGAGGTACTTGTGTGTACTGTGATTTGATTTCAAGAACCTGCACGAGTGTGATGCTACTTGATCATGGGACCAGACCATGTCAATTGTTGATTTGATTCGATGGGTGCGTCTAGAGACTAGAATTGTATAATGTTTGTATGATCAATAAAATTTTATGCTTCTGTTTTTGGTTTGTAGTGCTGCCTAGGATCAATGTTACTGTACTCATATAATTGTGTACTTACTATACAAAGTGCTTGACAATCATTGAAGCAATCTGATATGTTAGATTGGTTTGAATTATTACAGGGAGGCTTTTCTTGAGTTGCTGCAGATATTGATACCTTGGGACCTTTTATGGATTTTTGCTGGCTGTATCTGTTCCCCCACCCCCCTCCTTCCTGGCCTTAAAATAAATAGTGCTCTGATGCATTAATCTTATGATTTTTCCTATTTAAATATTTGATTCTTTGTTCCTTTTGGCAGGTATGAAGACTCGTCTGAATCTGCAAGCATTGAACATAGAAAAGATCTTACATGTTAATGATTAGTGAGAGTTGCATTTAAGTATTTTGTCATAATAATCATAGGTAAATGCCCATCTCCAATTTCATGTTTTGAATTCTTTATAGATTTCATTATTTTACGAGAATTATTGTGCATTGTAAAATTTTACCATTTGGGGACCAATCTATACTTTTTGGAATGTTATTTTTCATCAAACCCTTTTTCAGTTGCACGTGTTGAGCTCTTTAGTGATACGCTGAAATTTGACAATATTTTCCTTGGGGAATGTTTGGAAGGAGGAAGATCCTGGGGGAAGAGAGCAGAATTTTAGTACCATCTGACACCCCTTCACCCCTCTCTTCCCTATCTTTCCACCTCCTTCCAACCAAACAAATGATTAGTCTATACTGTACATACACTATGGTTCATACATTTGTTGCTATGCCATCAGTGTACTGATACGAGGTGTTTTGCAACGTCTTGTGGAAATGAAATATGCTATTGTCCTATCTGTTGCTTTTGTACACGAACACGTATTTAAATCATCACAGCAATAGTAAGTTCATTGTTTTAGAACAGATGGAGAATGTTTACCATAACGACACATTAATAATGGATATAACCTTGCTCTATTTAAATTATCAAGATATTCTAATAGACTGCCATGGCAAATTACAACTTATTCACTTATGGTTTAACTGAAATTTAAGTTGTCTACTTGTGATTTGAAATTTGACAATTTCTCTCCTTGAGGTTAGCTCTATAACCCCTCTGTTAAAAATAGGGCTTGATATGTAATTTTGTTCAACTTTTATGTTTCTCTTCTCCAAAAACATTAAAAAAAAAAAAAAAACATAAAAACACAAGATCAAATAAGATAAAGAGTAATCCAATGTAACACTTGCCTTATAAGATTTTAAACTACAAGTATGCAGTTTAAATTTCGGTCAAACATCATGTGAGTAAAGTGTCAAATTTCAAACCATAAGTAGATAACTTAAATTTCAGTCAAGTCATAAGTGAGCAAATTGTAATTTGCCCTATTACATATGAGGTTTTTATATTAGTGTCATTACCAAAAGGAGGGGGACCCCGTGGTGGGGGGCTGGGGGGGTAATATCCTATAAACTTGATTCCTTTGTCCAAAGTGGTACATTTGCATGCACTTATGTTTGTTTTGATTGAGAGACCAAGGATTTAGTTTTTTTTTATGTGTATTTGGTTTAAGGGGTGGAAAAGTGAAAAAGGATGAAAAACTTATTTATTTAGTTGAAAAGAAAAATGTTGAATGTTAACATTAGGGGAAGGGGGGAAGAAAAGGAAGTTAACATGGAGGGAGGAGGGAGGAGGGGTAGATGGGTAAATTCCCATCTAAGTCCTTTCCCCTTTTTCTCCCTAATTTGGGGAAAAAACAAAACATCTCCCTATTTGTTTTCCTCTCTCCCTTTTCCATCTCCAAAAATCACCCCAATCAAACGGGATCTTAGTGTATGGGGGTCCAAGGTGGGAGGGTTAAGTCAAGCTACAGGGGACAACAAAAATTTCTAACCATTATTATAAAAAAAGAAAAAAGAAGAAGAAGGATATTCCTTTATAATAGTAGAGTGGAGGGGGGAAGATTATGGGCTCAAGACCCATTGCCTAAGTGAATGTATAACTTATCAATTCAAAAATCATTCATATTGACCTTTATCAATCAATAAAATCTTCTTTAGTGTTACATGGTTACACCAAAGAAAATTCTTTTCTAGAAAGAGAAAACAATAAATTTATTATTATTAAGAATGATAATGTTTAATGACAATTTATGTAATTCAATAAAGTTACGGATACAACAAAAATTTATAAAAAAATTTCAACATTCTCAATTTAGACTACCACCTCACACATAATAATATGCAATTTAAATTTATTTTAATATCCCATGTGTAAAGCGGAAGGTTAATTTGAGAGTTGTGAAATTATTGTGAATTTTTAATGTAAGATGAATTTTTGTTTTGCCCATCATCAAGGATCACACTTGGGGTTAGCGTTCCTTGGTCAGGGATTTTGGTTTTTGATGACTGAATGGCTAGAATTTGGTGTTAAAAGGTTAAGAATTATTGAGAAAGACAAAATGAGATTGCTTTTAGGGAATCTTTATCTCCAAAAAAGAGAAAAGAATAGAGAGAACTAAACACATGGTCAACAACTTGATTATACTTCATTCATTAATTAAATAGTGGTTACAAGTTGAGTATTTATACAAGAGCTTGCTCTATTCTTAGTGGTTGTTCATTTAGCACATGTTAAATATGGTTATTCCCATTTTAGCATGTGTTAAATGAGCTCGTAAACTAATCTAACTAAACTATATATGTAGGATGTACTTAATTCTCGTGCATGTGCTACAATTGACTACTATAACTACATGCATGTGCTACATTTGACTACTATAACTAACTTCCTAACTAAATTCCTAGTTAGTCTTGTTACATAAGATAGCCATCATTTGGACCTTCTAACTAATCTAACTAATCTCTTTCACTCTCTTAGTCTCTCTTTTCTTTAAGAGGTAATCCCCCTAGAAGCAGTTACACTTGCATTGTTCCAGTTATCCAATCATCTCACATTTCATTTCCAACCCCTAAATACCCTATTAATGTTATCATACCTAAAACCTTAAGGGTCAGTTTGGTTGGGAGGATGGAAAAGTACAATGATAGAAAATGGGGAGGGATGAAAAAGTGGGGTATAAAAAAAAAAGAAAAAAAAAAAGAGGTTTTCCTTCAATGTGTTTGATTGAAGGAGTGGAAAAATGAGAGAATATAAAATGTAGATTGTATAAATTTACTCTCATGTCCTTAGTACATAAAAAACTTTTTATTTTTTATTTTATATATTTTAATTACTACAACTTACAAACTAACACAACTGTAGAAGTGGAAATTTTGCAGCCAATCACAAAGTGCCAAATACTATTTAGTGGGTCCCATTGAAATTATTTAGAGACCAATGGAAATATTCCAAGTGTTTCTAAATAAAATTGCAAAGAATACTTAAGGGACAATCACACGTTGACACATGTTGATATTTAATTTAAAATGGCATAAGCAATCAAATTAAATATTGCCATATGTTATTTTAAAGGAGAAAACCACATTTTCGTCCTTATATTTTTATGCGATTCCCATTTTGGTCTCTATCTTTTATTTCTACCGCTTTTACTCCTTATCCTGAAAAACGCGTCTTGTTTTTGTCCCTTCTGTCAGTGCCCTAACAGCAAAGTCCTAGGTGGCAGACGGAAATATTAAAATAATAATAAAAAATTTTATTTTGGCATTAAAAAATGCCACGTCAGCATCTAAATAAAAAAAAATTAAGTTATTAATTTTAACTAAATAAAAAAATTAAAAATAAAAATAAAATCCAAAAATTGCATGAATTAAGATTTAAGTGTGTCTTGAACATGAACAGCAATAACACAAACCCAAATCTAAGAACACATACCAAAAAAAAAAAAAAAAAAAACACACACACACACACACAGATCTGAAATGTGGAGGCACCAAATTCCATGGATAAGAACAATGGGAAACCCTTCTCCTTGCACCACATAATGTAAAGCCCACAAAACTTTCATGACCAAAAGATAACAGAAACATGAACAAGATCGAAAAACAAAAAATGGGTATGCAACAAAACAATCGTTCTGACAAAGAAGTCTCAGAGACAATAAATCAAACACCTAAACCGCATAACCAAAAAAAAAAAAAAAAAAAAACTCACAAAACACACAACACAATCTCACAGATCAAAACCCAGAAACCAAAAACAAATAAAAATCATGTAGAAAAGTGATGTGGGGTGAAGGGATAATTCTTGTCCATCTAGTACTAGAGGTCTCCGATCCAGAGAGTGCAGACCTCGTTGATGCTGGTGGGTTGGGTTTGGGCTTGAGTTTGGTGGTGGAGGTGGTGCTATGTCGGTGCTTGAGGGGCCTACATCTGAGGTGGGGCTTGAACCACCTCACAAGGTTGGGCTTGTGGTGGCATCATCATGTAGGGTTGTTGTGGGTGTGAGTGTAGGTGTGGGTATTGTGGCTGCTCGGTCATGTGGGTGTGATGTAGCCGTGGGTATGGTCGATTCCGGAGTGTTTTGTGGTTTGGGTTGTTGTTAGGTTGTGGGGGTGGTGGTGGGTCTACCTCTCTCTCCTCTCTCCAGCTCTCTTAACTCTCATCGTGTCTCACCCTCTCTTTTGCTTTGATTTTTGAATCTTAGCTCCATTGGGGTTTGATATTTTGTTGCTTTTGCTAGGAGGTTCATGTGTTGTTCTATATGCTTAGATCCTTGTTAATAGTTCGGGAAAGATTGTTTTGAGTTTGGAATATTGATCATGTTCTTCCTTTTTCATGTTTATTTTGATGTGGATCTTATGTTTAATTTTGTGATCTTATTTTTTGAGTTATTCATTATTTTTGGTTTTCAATTTTGAGATCTTAAGTCTAGGTTGGTGTTCTTGTTCAAGATACTTTTAGATCTTAATTCATGTGAATTTTGATTTTTATTTTTGTTTTGATTTTTTTATTTAGTTAAAATTAATAAATAAATTTTTAAAATTTAGATGCTGATGTGGCATTTTTTAATGCCAAATAACATTTTTTTATTATTATTTTAAGAGAGATGCTACGTCTACAACATTTTTACAACATTTTCACAACAAATTGCAGGTGGCTAGTTGTTATAGGTTCAAATTTGAACCTAACACTAAGATTACTTTTTTGTCCCAAGAATAACAACCTACCACTTAGGATTTGTTGTAAAAAAGTTTTGAAAATGTTGTGGATATATCATTTCTCTTATTTTAATGGCCACGTCAGTTTTTAGTGTGCCAACAGTGCACTCCGTTTGCCACGTGTGCATTTTCTGTATCTGATGTAACGGCAGGAACAAAAACGAGATGCGTTTTTCAAGATAGGAAGTAAAAGCGGTGAAAATAAAAGATAGGGACCAAAGTGTGAATCGCGTGAAAATGTTGGGACGAAAATGTGGTTTTCGCCTTTTTTAAATTAGAATATTTTGGCTAATCATATAATGTCATGTGTCCCTTGGAGAACAAGACATAAAGTCCCTCCATTCAAATCATGACATGTGTCACTAATGTGAGCCAATCACGTGCCTTCGAATCTCTTCAAAACTCTTATAAATTAGAGACCCTTCTCAATCTTGTAGAGGAGAATAGAAAAACATTTAGTAGTCTTGGAACTCTACCGAAATCAAGCTCCAAAGCCTCCAAGAAAATCAAGAAACCTTCGAATATGAAGAACATTCATCTAAATTATTCTTCCAGGTCTCAAAGTTCCACTATGATCAACTTCAAAGCCTCTAGAAACTTCAAAGACTTTGGTCCATCAAAGCTTCATCAGATTCAAGCTTTAAAGCCCCGAAGAACTCCCACCAAAATCTTCAAAGATCAAGAACATTCAAAGAACCCACAAAAAACAAGAAATCTCTAACAAGCACATAGTCAGAGATCATTTGCAATTTCATTCCAAAGATCTTTCAATCCATTTTGCAATCAATGTAGAGGACATTTTGTGTTCGAGTGAAGACTACATTGACAAAATACTTGAATTGAAGACTTTTCTAAGGAGATCGAATTAGAGGATTATTCTATTGTATTAGAATCTAAATATAGAGAATCATACCTACAAATTCATCAGTACAAATTTACACTTGTGAAACATATTCAATTGTTTGATTTTCAAACTTGAGATTTTTTGTTTACAAATTTGGCAGGCTTGGTGGGACATCTCTACCTCTCATCTCTTTCTACTTTGAAAAAAGAAAACTTCATCATCTTGCTATCAACTTCAATGGCCTCTACCAAGAACACTCAAGCTTCATCAACTTCAAGTTCAATTAGACTCAGTGCTTCTATCATCGACAACTATTCTAGTCTAATTGCTCGTAGCAGACTTAAAGCTCTTAATCAACTTCAATTTCAATCGAATGATGAGGCCAAGGTACAGATAGTCATCTCCTAGGATTTTCTTACAAGCGAGAAGATTTTCAACAAAGAGCTATCCAACTTGGAGCACCTCAAGTCTGGGGGCAAACCCCCTTCTTCCTTCACAAGAAGTTGTTCACATGATTCTTCATATGTCATAGGAAGGCCAAGAGCTGAATTTCCCTTGGTTCACATGGATTTGCTTTCTCTTCAATCATCCTCTAAAGTCGTGTCAATCATGATGACTAACACCTTTACTGTAGAGGAAAAGATGG
This sequence comes from Quercus lobata, assembly GCF_001633185.2. Classification (NCBI taxonomy): domain Eukaryota; kingdom Viridiplantae; phylum Streptophyta; class Magnoliopsida; order Fagales; family Fagaceae; genus Quercus; species Quercus lobata. Next base: position 34,436,340 of record NC_044913.1, on the reverse strand, counting down.
TTGAAATGGAGCAAAATATCATCCTTCTCACAAAAGCACTTAGAGATAGGGACCTTTAAATTGCAGCCCTAATGAGAAAGCCAAAAGTAAAAGAATCTGGCGAATTAAGCTATGGTCCTAAGTCCTCACATGACTTCATCCCCATGAAGGAATACAAAGGGAAAGGAACTAAAGACACCCTACAACAAAAAACAACCTACTTCAGTTGTTTTGTTATCTATTCAACAACTCCAAGACATGATAACAAACACCATTTGAGCACAATATGGAGGTTCTTCTACAATTTCTCTTATGTAATCTAAACCCTATTCAAAGCGCATTGACAACATGAGAATGCCCAATGGATATCAACCTCCTAAATTCCGATAGTTTGATGGCAAAGGCAACCCCAAGCATCACATTGCTCACTTTGTGAAAACTTGTGAAAATACTGGAACTCAAGGAGACCTCCTTACAAAAAAATTTGTTTGTTCTCATAAAGAAAGTGTCTTTGATTGGTACACAGACTTGGAGCTTGAGTCAATAGAGAGTTGAAGGCAACTTGAAAGAGAGTTTCTTAATCGATTCTATAGCACACGCCGCATGGTGAGTATGTTAGAGCTTACTAGTACCAAGCAGTGGACAGATGAGCCCATTGTTGATTATATTAACCGATGGCGCTCCTTAAGTTTGGATTGCACAGATAGGATTTTTGAAATATTTGTTGTGGCAATTTGCATTCAAGGTATGCATTGGGGACTTCTCTACATCCTTTTTTCGAAGAACTAGCGACTCATGCACATGATATGGAGTTGAGTATCACTAATTATTGCAACATGAATTCTCTTGCACTTGAGGAGACGAAAGACAAAAAAAAATTGAAGAAGAATGATACCTCTAAAGATTCAGTGGTTGTTAATACTGTCTTAGTCAAGATTTTAAGAGGAGGTGCAAAAGCAAAGGACAATAGACTTGATGGGTGGCAAAAGAAAGACGTATGTCATTAAACTCTTATAGAAAGAGAGCAGAAAGTTGATAATTGAATTACTCCAAACAAAGGTAATCGAATTACCAGAATGCAAGTGGCCAAAAGAGATGGAGAATTTTTTTTTTTGAGAAACAAGAGATGGAGAAATTTGATAATCCTAACTATTGCAAATATCACCACATCACTAGCCACCCAGTCCAAAAAGTGCTTTGTGCTTAAAGAAATCATCATGAAGCTTGCCAAAGAAAAGAGGATTGATCTAGACTATGATGAAGTAGTTGAAGCAAACCACACAACTATTGCATGTGGTCACCGAATGATGTACTTCCAACTCTAAAGTAAAGAGCACTTCCCCCAAATTTAGTTGCTCAGAAATCAAGAGGACCAGAAGACAAGCCTTATATGAAATCAAAGAAGGAATACAAGAAGTTTGGAACCATAAAGGTCAAGGTGCAATGTGATCATTCGTTGCCTCAAAAGTTCAAAAATCATTTCACTCTGCTAGACTTCTTCCCACAAAGGCTCATTCAAAACGATTCGGTGGAAACCGTTCATATGGTCTCTTGTTATGAAATCCATGATGAGGAAGAGAATTCGAAACCAAATCTCAGGCATATCAACCCACTCAGTTAGATGCCTAAAAATTCAGTGCTAAAATTGGCCAAAAGAAAAGGTGACATTGCGAACCCTCAGCAGGACACAAAGAAAGCTACAAATGGCTTGAATCAAGAAGGTGCAAAATTCCCACCACAAATTGCAGTGTTTAATCTCAGTAAGGCTTCAAGCTTCTCACCATCATGAATTTTAGCATTCAAAAGGTTAAGTGTTGCTCACCTAACACAAAACCAAAATGCTCTTGCACGAAGGTCAGCCTTCGATTAGTTAGGGATGATGAAAGCATTTATCATTGGTTGTTCTAAGGACCAAGAAGAGGAAAGTGTTGTCGGCAAGATTCACGGTCGCATCCCCTCACGCATGAAGCGTAAGTCTACTCTTGGCATTACTCCAGAAGGTTCATTCAAAGTTAAAAGGTGAACAATCATATACAATACTTAGTCGCATGTTCAAGATCAACAAGAAATTGAGAATGCTCCACCAACATTGGAAGATAGGGGGCAAACTACACTAGATGAATTACAAGAAATCTACTAGATAACTAACAGTGATGATCTGAGGATCAATCCTATTGATGGGAGGTTCCTCAAGTGCTTCTACACATGAAATTCAAGATTGCTCCTTAGTAATAGCTTAAACTGACCACCTTGGCATTTCAAATGTGCATGGTGTCTTCCCCTCACCTTTGATTGTGTTCGCCTAAAAAAGAAAAAAGAAAAAAGAAAAAAGAAAAAAAAAAACTCGTTAGGTTGGAAGTTGGAAACCTTGAAAAAGGTGACCTAAGCAAAATTTAGAGCACAAAAAAAGAAAAAAAGAAAAAAAAAGAGCTTGTTAGGTTGAAAACCTTGAAAAAGGTGACCATGGCAAAAGTTAGGGGAAAAAAACTCTTTTCTTTTGAACGACGTGATGGCATGATCTCTCATGAGTACGTAGGCAACTTGGTATCTCATGCTAAGTTCAGTCACATGTAAAAAAAAAAAAAAAAAAAAAACTCACCATGATTGAAGGATTCCACCATAGATTTTCAATTTTCTTTGAAAAGCCCTTTGATTGGAAGGGAAAAGCTTACTATCACACCACCTCTCATTTAAGTTGCATCACATTGCATTTTTAAAGTCTACACCGCATCTCATTTGGATTACATAGTCTCTCTTCTATGTTGTATCGCATCATCTTACATCTTTAGAGCTTGGACTGCATCATCACTTGTCAAAGTTGTATTGCCTCGCATCGCTGAAGTCCGAATTGCATCACCACCCGTCTAAGTTGTGTTGCCTTGCATCTCTGAAGTATGGATTTGTTGCCTTGCAATTATGAATTTTGCGCTAAATCACCTCTCTTTTGAATTGCAACAATTCGCATCTTCAAAGCATGGGCTGTGTTGCTTCTCATCTTTAAAGTCAAATTTGTGTCTCTTTACATCTCTAAAGTCATGATGGCATCGCTCATCTTCAAAGTCTTGGTGACGTCTTCTCGCATCTCTAAATTCTTCATCGTGTCATCTCTCATCTTCAAAGTCATGTTGGCATCTCCTTGTGCCTTCGAAGTTTGGACATGTTGTTAGGATATGTGCCCTTTAAATCCTATTGTATGATGTCATATATGACATTATGTTCTATGTAATAAAGTTGTTTTATTATTATCTAAAATAATGGTAACATGAATATTTGGACATTATCATATAATCCATGAGATGCATAGTATTTGATTTATGTGATTTAGTCATAGAAGATATAAATCACAAGTTCTTTGTAAACTTAGAATTTTAGTTCGTAGTCAATGATGAAATTCGGCATTTCATCTGCGAAGACTATAACATAACTAAGATGATTTGTCTTGATCATGGAAGTAGAGACTTCTAGTTGATATGTTGATATGTTTTAAGTGTTAAGACATATTGAATTGGACTGCTATGAGATTTATTATTCTACTAACGACTGTCAAATGAATAATAAATCTCATGACTTCTATTTACATCAACTCTTAATCTTGAGAGAATAATGAACTTGATCATGAAGTGTAGGTTGTTTTGATATATCAAGAATGAGATCTAAAGTCATGATCAAAACTTCAGTATGTTGGGCAGCCACATTTAGTGTTAAAGGAACATATATTTTCAAGATGAAATTCATAATCTCTTAATAGAGATATAAAATATTCCCTTGAGATAAGTTTAACGGGTTTGGTTATTTAGAGTGTTAGGCCTAATCACTTTAGTAAGGAGTTACTTAAGTATATATTTATGAAATTAGATTTCATAAATATATGATGAATAACTTAAAAGATTAAACCGGGTATTCAAGGATTAAGATGTAATAATCTTCAAAGTGGCAGTCAACATTTATGACTTTGTATTACTACGAATATTTTAATGAAGGAGTTGAATGTATAATAAAGTCTTGAGATATAATTTATTAATAAGGCCTAGAGTGCAGTTATATTTATATAGTGGTATTAAATATAATTAATTGTAATTTTGGGCTTGTCAAGAGTTGATAGAAAGGCTCTAAACCCATTAGAGCTAGTGTCTTATTTGTCCATTTTGGTCCCACTCCAAGCCACATACTAAAGCCCAATTGGAATGATTCAAAAGGTTAGCCCAATTAGATAATTAGTTATATATAAGAAGAGAAACATATAGAATTTGGTAATTGAATGAAATGATGTGTATGTGAATGTAAGCGACTCTCTTATTCTCCATTGAACACATACATATGAACTGATTGAGAGACTACCCTTCTTGGGCATAATTGGAATTGGAGTGAAACTTACATAGTACATGTTATTAATTGCGAATGAAGTAGATTCGTTAATTTTCCGCTGCGTATGTTTTGTATGTGATACAAATATGTGTTTTACCAACACATGTCACTTTGTATCTCTGAAGGAGCCTTAATGATGAAGTGAAGGTTTTAGTCTAAGATTCATTGAGCTCATAAGACATAACATGGTGCCATCCACATTCAAGAATTGATGATTGTTCTTGTCTGTTAACAAGATAATCACAACTCTTGAAAAAAAAATTTTATCAAAGAGAGCAAAATCTTGTCCACTTGAGCATTGGAAGATCACAACCCTACTACCCAAGGGGACATTAAAACAAATTGTCCACTTGAGCATGGGAAGATCACAAACTTGCTACCCAAGTGGACATTCAAAAACCAAAAAAACAAAGGAAGACGCCGAAGAAACAATTGTCAAAAAACAAGGAAGAGCATGAAGTTCCAATAAAACAGGGAAAGAGAAGAAAAATACTGAAGTTGAAGAGGATGAAGGACGATTGAAAAAAAAAAATAGGGCAATGTTTCATGGAAAAGACAAAATCAAGGAAAGAAATAAATCACGAAAAAAAGAAGAAGATGAAGAAGAAGTTCCATGGAGAAGACAGATATTCACAACAGCAAAAAAATAAAAAAATAAATACAAAGAAACAAAGAAGAACGATAACAAGCGGCTAAAAAAAATGAAAAGAAGGTGGCGGCTAAAAAAAATGAAAAGAAAAGAAAATCTTGCAAAAGAAGCAAAAGGCACCGCCGTCTCTCTCATAAGTGATGTTCAAGGAAATTATACGACCCTAATGCAAAAGATGCCGCCTAATTAAGTGGCTCTAGTTATATAATGGACTAGGTTTGTAATTGCATGACATGCTAATTAAGTAGCTCAATTGGTAAAATCTTTAATTGTTGAATAAGAGATCTGAGTTTCAATCCTAGTTTACACTAGAAACTAATTGGTGTCTTGGTCTGATAATAAAGAGCTTTCAAGCATCAAAATCTAAGTTTTGAGACTCGCTCACTCACCACACTCAAAGTCCCACTAACTTTATTTAGAGACCAATGGAAATATTCCAAGCGTTTCTAAATAAAATTGCAAAGAATACTTAAGGGCCAATCACATGTCGACACGTGTTAATATTTTAATTTTAAATGATATAAGTAATCAAATTAAATACTGTCATGTGTTATTTTAAATTAGAACACTTTGGCTAATCAAATAATGTCATGTGTCCCATGGAGAACAAGACGTAAAGTCCCTTCATTTAAATTATGACATTTGTCACTGCTCATTAGCCAATCATGTGTGATCACACCACCCCAAGACTCCTATAAATAGAGAACCTCCTTAGTCTTATGAAGGGGATTCAAATACAAATTCAGAAGTCTAGAAAATCTACCAGAATCAAGCTCCAAAGCCTCCAAGAACATCATGAACTTCAACCTTCGAATATGAAGAAAATTTGAAGCAAAATCTTTCAAGTCATCCTTCTAGATCTCCAAGCTCATTGGAATCAAGCTCAAAAGCCTCCATAAACACCAAGATACTACAAATTAGTGAAGCTCTATGGATCCAAGCCTCCAAAGCCCCAAAGAACTTTCACTACAAATCTTCGAAGACAAATAACATTCATCCAAATCATTGTTCCAAGTCTCAAAGTTCCACTGGAATCAAAGTTCAAAGCCTCTAGAAACTTCAAAGACTTTGGTCCATCGAAGCTTCATCGGATTCAAGCTCTAAAGTCCTGAAGAACTTCCACCACAAATCTTTGAAGATGAAGACCATTCAAAGAACCCACAAAAAACAAGAAATATCTGACAAGCACACAACCAGAGATCCATCTCAATTTCATTCCAAAGATCTTTCAATCCACTTTGCAATCCATGTGGAGGACATCTTGTGTTCAAGTGAAGACTATCGATGTAATACTTGAATTGAAGACTTTTCTAAGTAGATCGAATTAGAGGATTATTCCATTGTATTAGAATCTAAATATAGAGAATCAGAATCTAAATATAGAGAATCATACCTACAAATTCATCAATACAAATTAACACTTGTCAAACATATTCAATTGTTTGATTTTCAAACTTGAGATTTTTTGTTTACATAAAAAACCAATTATTTTAATAGTTTATACATTTTTTTTTTAATTACTACAACTTACAAATTAACACAACTAATAAAACATCTAGCAAAAGAAAAAAAAATTTGTCATTTGATATGAAAAAGAAGAAGAAGCAAAACAACGTCTTACTGTGGTTGAACCAAGAAAGAGCATGATAGTTTAATCAACGTGCACAGTTTGATTATTAATAATAATAAATAAATAAAGCCAACCAAGTTGAACCAACATGGGCACAAAAAGGGGTAGATGAGTCATTTTCCATCTACCCCCTTCCCACTTCAATTTTCTTTTCATAAATCTCTCCAAATGAGGGGGATTGATTTTTGGTGGGCCCAAGGAGAAAATACCTTAAGCCCCACTAGTTTTTTGTCCTCTTATCTCTCCAACCAAATACCTATTAAAACTATTTTCTCTCCCATTTTCTCCATCCTTCCTAAAATTCACCCAACCAAATGAACCCTAAAGAAATCCTTAAACAACATGTTAGCAAAGCCCTTAAAACTTCAAAAACTTGCCCCTTTTCAACTTAACACTAACCCAAGTTGTGCATCTATTCATGACTTTAATTTGACCTTAGTCAAACATGGGTCAAATGATGTCAATTTGCAAATCAAACACTATTGGAAGTTGCACTAAAAAAATATTTAATTTGATGGAGGTTTTGAGCACAAACTTTTAAATCAGCCTCTTGAACTTGGTCAAAATGGCCAAATACCATCTTTGGTTGAAATATTCAACAATCTACCACTGTTTGTGAAATATTTAGAAAAAAAAATCACATTTTTAAAACTCGAGTTTGACATGTAACTTGAGTTTCAAAAACTTGAGTTCCTAAAAAATGCCCATAGATACCTCATTTTGTACTCCTTATGACTCGGACCCCCGTTCCCCATTGATAGTAGTACTCTAAGGCCTAAGGTTGGTTTAGGGCACAATCAAATGAAAATTGACTTGAGAAAATATTTGTGGAAAATATAAACTTACTTTTGGAAGAAATAAATTATTTTTGGAAAAGAAAGGCTGTAGGAAACCCTAAGTGTGCGCACGTATACATGTGTATGTACGCACACTCAAGCCATGTGTACGCATGCTTATGGCATGTGCATGCATGCACGAGTATGCGTACGTAGCTAGGGTTCCAGAAACTACGTAAGGAAAGCGTTTTGCACTTAATTCTGGTTTGGAACAAATCCCACATCATCTGGGAGTCGCCCCACACCCGTATTGTACCACTATATAAAGCCATAAAAGGTACTTTTCCAAACACATAGAAAATATATGGGAAGATAGGCAAGATTTACTTGAAAATAGTGAATCAAAGAGGGAATTTTTCACAAAACATCCTCAAGTCAAGTTTTATTTGATTGGAACCTTTTCTAGTCTTGGTCTTCTAGTTATAAAGTTTTCTAACCCATTTTGATTTGGTTGTGAATAGATTGATTGAGGGGAATAGTCAAAATCAAGCTCTAGAGGGTCTTATATTGTGGTAAAGGTTCTAACTTTGGCTCTTCACATTTTCTTTGTTTTGTTGTTTGTTTATATGTTTATGTCTTTATAACATGTTTTGTTTAGTTTAGGTTTACTTCATGTTTATATTAGAAGTATGTTATGTTGTTAGATTTCCCCACTCTCTTTGTTTTTCTGTTATGTTTTTTGGGTTAGGGTTTTGAGCGTGCATGTGTGCACATGCTTCATGCATGCATATGCATACTCGAATTATGCGTATGCATATAGTTGGGATGCGCACGCATACTTATGCCTAGGTTTTTCTTTGTTTTCTTTTACCTATTTAGCCCTTGTTTAACCTAGTTTTCGTACTTTGAGTATCTGTCTTTTTGCTTTGCTTTATTTTGTTTAGTTTTATCCTTTTAATGTTGATTAGGGTTTTAGATTGTTTGAATACTATGAACATGGACATGAATATGAACATGCATTGATGCATAGGTGCTATGTTGCAGTGAGGTAAGTCATGCATAGAACGTATGAACATACATTTGAGTGTTTGAATATAATGATAGGATATGTTTCCTTTAAATCCTATTGTATGATACTATGTATGACATTATGTTGTGATTAATAAAGTTTTTTTTTATTATCTAAAATAATGTTAGCATGAATATTTGGACATTATCATATAGTCCCTGAGATGTATAGTATGTGATTTAGTCACAGAAGATATAAATCACAAGTTCTTTGTAAACTCAAAATTTTACTTCGTAGACGGTGATGAAATTGGGCATTTCATCTGCGAAGACTATAACATATCAACTAAGATGATTTGTCTTGATCATGGAAGTGGAGACTTCTAGTTGATATGTTGATAAGTTTTAAGTGTTAAGACATATTGAATTGAACCGCTGTGGGATTTATTATTCTACTAACGACTGTCAAATGAATAATAAACTCACGACTTCTATTTACATCAACTCCTAATCCTGAGAGAATAATGATCCTAATCATAAAGTGTAGGTTACTTTGATAAATTAGGAGTGAGATGTAAAGTCACAATCAAAACCTTAGCATGTTGGGCAGCCACATTTAATGTTGAAGGAACATATATTCTCGAGATGAAATTCATAATCTCTTAACGGATATATAAAATATTCCCTTGAGATAAGTTTAATGGGTTTGGTTATACAGAATGTTAGGTCTAACTACTTTAGTAAGAAGTTACTAAAGTATATATTTATGAAATTGGATTTCATAAATATATGATAAATAACTTAAAGGATTAAACCGGGTACTCAAGGATTAAGATGTAGTAATCTTCAAAGTGGCAGTCAACATATATGACTTTGTATTACTACGAATATTTTAATGAAGGGGTTGAATGTATAATAAAGTCTAGGGATATAATTTATTAACAAGGCCTAGAGTGTAATTATATTTATATAGTAGTATTAAATATAATTAATGGTAATTTTGGGCTTGTTAAGAGTTGACAGAAAAACCCAAAACCCATTGGTGCTAGTGTCTTATTTGTCCCTTTTGGTCCCACTCCAAACCACATACTAAACCCTAATTGAAATGGCCCAAAAGGCTAGCCCAATTAGATAATCAGTTATATATAAGGAGAGAAACATACAGAATTTTCAGAAGTATGGAAATGATGTGTATGTGAGTGTAAGCCACTCTCTTATCCTCCCTTGAACACATACGTGTAAACTGATTGAGAGACCACACTTCTTAGGAAAAAGTGGAATTAGAGTGAAGATTAAAAGTGTTTTTAAGTACTTCTAATATTTGGTTTTGAATTTCATCACACCGAGGTACGCTCTCTTGTTCTTAAATTCTGAAATTTACATAGTACATGTTATCAATTGGGAATGGAGTAGATCCGTTAATTTTCCGCTGCGTGTGCTTTGTATGCAATACAAACTATGTTTTTCCAACATATAAGTTGCCTAATATGCTTGATTGAATATCATGAGTTTTGATGCTTTTAAGTTTAGATCTTTTTGTTCAGATCTGCCTTGAGATGCTTCTACCTTTGGTGATGTATGTTTAATGCCATGATAGATGAATGTTAGACTTGTGGATGATTATGCCATGTTGGGGATGATTAAATTTTCTTTTAATGAGATTAATACTTGGAACAAAATGAGTGTAGGCCAACCCAAAGTTCGGGTGGGGTTGGGTGCCTAACACTTTCCCATCCAATACCTAAACTCCAGACACATGCTCTGGTAAAGATCAGTCCTTTCATAAGGGTGCTATATTTGTGATTCCTAAACCTAAACTATGTGGCAACTCCATTTATATCCTCTACCATGGGCCATCCTAGGCCAAGGCGTACCTTCCTATGAAAGACGATGGTTGCAAGTGCTTGCGCCCACAGTTTGACTCCATTGGGGATAGAGAGTTTGAATCCAATGTGTTTCTTTTCTTAATCTTGATAAAGGCTTGTTTAATATTGTTTTGCACACACTTTCACTTGGTTCTTTTTTCCCTTTGCCATGGTTGGTGATGAAAAGGAATATGGAGGCTCCATTCGGGCCAAGACTTTCCGAAGTTCATCCTACCAACTCACAATATGTGCCTGTAGACACCACATTTTGTACACCTTACAACCCCCCGTTCCCTAATGATGTTAGAATTCTAAGGCAAGTTTGGTTTAGGGCCCAATGAGATGAAAATTAACTTGAGGAAAGTTTTTATGAAAAATATAACTTATTTTTAAAGGAAATAAACTATTTTTGGGAAAGAAAGGCTATGGAAAACCTAGGGCATGCGTACGCATGCTCAAGCTCTGTGTATGTATGCTTCATGCATGTGTATGCATACACGTGTGTGCATACATGTGCATGCGTACACGTACTAGGGTTCTAGAAACTATGAAAGACAAGTTTTCTGCATTCAAACTTAGTTTGGAACGAATCCCACATTGTCTGGGAGCTGCCCTAAACCCTTAATTTTCGACAATATAAAGTCATAAAGATACATTCTCTGAGAGGATGGGTTCTAGTGGTAAAAACACATAAGATTCACTAGAAATTAGTGAACTAGAGAAGGAGTTTTTCACAAAACATCTTCAAGCCATTTTTGTTTGATTGGGACTTCTTCTGGTCATGATCTTTGAATTCTAAGTTTACTAATCTGTCTTTTATTTGATTGTGAATAGATTGACCGTGGGGAATGGTCAAAATCAAGCTCTAAAGAGTTCTAGTATAGAGATAAAGTTTCTAACTTTGGCTCTTCTCTTTTCTTTATTTTTCTTGTGATCTTGTGTTTATATATGTGTCTTAAATGCTTTAATATGTTTGTTTTGCTTAGATTTATTTCATGTTTGTGTTTGAAGCATGTTAGGTTGTTAGATTTCTTCTTTCTTTTGTGTTTTCTTTGTTTTCAGTTATGGTTTTTTGGGTTTAGGGTTTCGGGTGTGTATGCGTGCTCATGCAGCTTGCATGCGTACGCATACTTGTAGTATGTGTATGCATATAGTTGGGATGTGCATGCATGCCCTATGTATGTGCACGCATACTCATGCCCAGAAATCCTAAATTTGCTTTCTGTTTGTTTTCCTTTGTTTTATTCATATGTTTTGCCTTTGTTTAACCTAGTTTTCATAGCTGTATATATATGTTTACCTTGTTTTGTTCAATTTTGTTTGTTTTAACTCTTTTATGCTTATTAAGGTTTCTTTTTGTTTAGATGAGATAACATGCTTATCTAGATCTATTCAACTATGTCTCTGCCCTTGTTGATATATGCTTGTATGCCATGATAGATGTGTGTTTAGGTTTGAGATAGGCCAAAAACGTATTGGCCCCTTGTGATTAATCAATTGATTAATTAGCCACGTTTATTAATTAATCAAATTAACATGCAAAGCATGTGGTAGCACAAACAAATCACCAATTAAACTAAGTACAGCGGAAATTAAATTGATACGGTGATTTGTTTACAAATGGGAAAAACCAACATGGCAAAAGCCCCACCAGGTGATTTTAAAGTCACCACTCCTGAGAATCCATTATTATCAAACAAATGGTTACAAGTAAAAGAATCCCAGTACCTTATACCAACCTACAGTTGAACCCTTACCCCAATACCCAATTGGACTTGTTCTGTAGTGACAATCTCTCCTTTTGATGCACGGCTCCCAGTACGTGACTAACCAATTGCGCGGATCCCAGTACGCGACCATCACCAGTTAAAGAAGGTTATTGGCTGCAAAGTTCTTTAGTTCATCCAGACGATGAAGATCGAGAAGATTATTGGTCATAAAACCCTACGGTGTACAAACACAACAACTTCTTCACAAGAAAGATGAACTAGGACAAATTTTGTCTCCGGTCACAATTTACTTGAACAAACTTTACTCAATACTTGTGCAACTTGTGTCACCTTTGACGGCTCTTAAAATAATCCTTTTGTATGTCTAGGGTTGTGAGAAAAGAAAGCCCAAACACATAATCACGGATTGGAGACAAAACAGAACTGAAACTCTGTTTTTCATAAACCTTGACAGATAGCTATTTGTCGAGTTGCTGTCAAGCCACGGGGCTGGAACAGCTCTTAAAGTTCAATAGATGCTAGCTATCGACCTTTAATGACAAACACTTTCTCAGCTTGAATCTTGGACAGACTTGCATGGCTTTAACACTTGATCTTGAAACAAGGTTTCTTGAAGTATTAAACACATCCTAGATCTATCCAAATACAAGTAAAATGCATTTTGTCAAAGGATTAGCCAATTACATAAAATAGTGACATATGTTTCTAACAAGTGACTCACATATGTCCTAACAGTTTGGGATGATTATGCCATGATTGTTTGCTCTTAAATGCATGCTAGTATGTGTGTGAGTTAGAATAACATGTTAAATATGCCTTTAATGAGATTAAGACATGGAACATAATGAGTGGAAGCTAATCCACTGGTTGGGTGGGGTTGGGTGCCTAACACCTTCTCATCTCCATACCTATACTCCAAACACGTGCTTTGGTAAAGATTAGTCTTTCCAGGAAGGGCCCTACATTTATGGTTCCTAGACCTAACCTAGGTGGCAACTCCATTTACACCTTTTGCCATGGTCCACCCTAGGCCAAGGTGTACTTCCCACGAGATAAGGTTGACACCACGTCACGAGGCACTTGTGCCCACAGCGGCGACTCCACTAGGGATAGAGAGTTTGATTCTAATGTGTTCTATTTCATAATCTTGATAATGGCTTGTTTAACAATGGTTTCACACACTATTCACTTGGTTCTTTTGTCCCTTTGTGATGGTTGGTGATGAGTGGGAAGGTGGAGGCTCCATTTGGGCCAAAATCTTCTAAAGTTCATCCCACCAACTCACAATTCGTGCTATCGCCTATAATGGGCTTTGAGTACATTAACAGTTTGCCACCAATCCATTACGATTCATTTAGGCCTAAGGTTGGAATCATAGCCCAAATAGTTGTGAGTGACCTATTGGTCTATCCCTTTAGCTTTAAGGAGCTTATCCACATTTAGAGAGATCTTAGATCCTATCAAAAGAGCTTACCCATATACATTGTGTTCATATAATTCTAAAGGAAAAATAAAAGATGTAAAATTTAAAAGGATGACCCAAAAGTTATGGCATACCCTACGACAATGGGATGAAAAGAAGAAGAGTTCTTATATATAAGAGGCTTATCCCAAAATCCAAAGATAATCTTAACTTGAAAGGTTCATAGGATCATAGCCTAGTTGCTATCATAAGCCCAAATCCAAAGACCTCCTGAGAAAGAAAGTCTTAGGCCTACGGTAACAAATATGCTATAGACCTAGCACCCAAGATCCTATGACGTCAATATGAATATCCTTAATCTTGAGCCTCTTTGTTGTATGTCAAGGCTTAAAATGGTGAGAGATTCATGGGCTTTGAGAGGAATGCCACAATATAATATAGCTAGAAGGCTACTTTAAAATTATGATAATGAATATGAGAAAAGAAGGGCCCAAAAATGATGAATACATTGTTGGCTCATATTTGAGACAAAGGGTTGAAAATATCTAAGCACATTCTAACGAAAGCCCATGAGTGTAAGATGGGAGCTTTATTGTAAATGGACTAAGCCCTATGAAACAAAGGGCAATGTTTATTAGAGGAAAGGGAGTGATTTTGTATTTGGGCCTTCATTAAAATGGACTTAAAGACTTTCTAAGAACATCTAAATAAAAGGAGCTTTTAAATTGGGACATGGGCATAATAAAGATGGGAATTCTTTTTAGGCCCCATTGCCCCACTAAGATCAAGTAAGCATGTCCCCTCTCTAACTTGGGTTCGAGAAAGGCACTTGATTAAGGTCGAGATCACACCTCAAGAAGAGATACTTCAAGAAGAGATACTTCAAGAAGATATACCTCGGAACCCATGCATTTGGAGATACATGATGAAGAAGAAAAAGAAGAATGGGATGAAAAAGATAAAGGCTGATTATGAAAGAAATAAGCAATTTGAAAAGCTCACCACAGATACCATGGCTATGAAGGAGAAGATGGAGAAGATGCAACTAGCATTCTGCAAGGCTTAAGAGATGGATGATTGTCTTTACGACATGAGTGGATTGAGTTCCAAAGTTCCTATTGCTTTGCCTCCTAAGTTCAAGATATCTGATGTTGAAAAGTTTGATGGGACTGGAGATCCTAAGCAACATGTTAGGAGATACATAAGCATTGCTGAAATGAAGGGTTTAGAAAAGAAGCAAACTTTGCATGCATTCCCTCTCTTACTCATGGGAGGTGCATCAAGATGGTACTATAATTTGGATCCAAGCAAGACTAAGGTGTGGAATGAGCTAGTGGAATTGTTTGTGGATCAATTCATTTTCAATACCATGACTGATGTAACTTTAAGAGATTTGGAGACTAAGCAAGGAGCTGGGGGGTCCTTCTCCGAATACATGACAAGGTGGAAAGGGAAAGCATCCAAAATGGTTAATAGGCCAAATGAGAAGGACTAAATCAACATGATCATCAAGAACTTGCTTCTGGAATACAATAATAGGCTTTTGTCATCACTTATCAGTTCTTTTGGAGAATTGTGTGACTGTGGAACTAGGATCGAGGACTCCATCAACAATGGAAAATTGGAGAAAGGGGAGAACAAGCCTCCAATCAAGAAGACATATGGGGGAGGAGTAACTACTTCTGAAGCACCCAATCCCGTAAATGTGAGCTCCATCATACCTCAACAACCTCTAGCCTACCTAAGCTTCACAAAGAAAACCTGCCAAGAATTTTCTGACCTAGGAATGACCCTTGCCCAAGCATATGAGAACCTAGCTTCCAAAGGATTCCTAAAACCTTTATATCCAACACCGATGCCTAATGTCATACCTCCTACTTGGCAACTCAATGACTTTTGTCACTTCCATCAGAAATCTGGCCATAAGACCGACAATTACTTTCCCCTTAAGCATGAGATACAAGATTTGATAGATAATGGGACTCTCTAAAACCTAAATATCATTACTAAGCCTAACATTAGGAAGAATCCTTTGCCCGATTATCACCGAGTTCCTTCCCTGCACTAGAATTGTGTGCAAGTGGAAGAGATCGATTGGGATTGCTCAAAATTGATAGAGGTTGTGGAAGTCAACATGGTGGAAATCCAAGGAATTTGGGATGAAGAGGATGAGATTTTGAAGAACAAGGTGGCCAAATATCACTAGGAGTGGGAAGCATTACAAGCCATCCTTTTTGGAGAAGTATCATTTTGGTAGGAATATGGAAGAAGGATCAAAGCCCATTGGACCCAATTGGAAGGAAGAAAAAAAGGAGGAAGATAGGGTCTTGACCCAATTGAAGAAAACTCAAGTTCATATGTTTGTTTAGGGTTTGCTAATGGCCTCTCATAAACACCGTAATGTGCTTCTAGACGCCTTGAATGGGAAAAAAGTGCCTATAGAGTCTACACCTCAAGAGGTTCTATCTTTCATGGGATTTGAGGCCCTATCTCACCCTTTCCTCACCTTTTCCAATGAAGAACTTCCTCTTGAAGGAGCCACTCATACTAAACCGTTGCAAATCACCATCGAGTGCATGGGTGCCAAGGTTCCAATGGTGCTTATTGATAGTGGATCCCCGTTGAATGTATGCCTATTTAGAACTATTGCGGGTGCAACGAGGGGAGTACGCCTTAGCCAAGTGGACCGTGGTGGAGAAAAGAAATGGAATTGACACCTAACTTAGGTCTAGGAATTATATATATAGCGCCTTTCGTGGAAGGACTGATCTACTACCAGAGCACGTGTCCAGAGTTTAGGTATGCAGATGGGTAGGTGTTAGGCACCTAACCCCACCTGACCCGTGGGTTAGCTTCCACTCATTGTGTCTCACGTCTTAATGTCATTAAAGGCATGTTTAAAGCTGCATTCTAGACTCTCTCTCTCTCTCTCTCACACACACACACATTAGCATACATCTAAGCAAACAACATGGCATTTCATTCCAAACCCTAACATACATTTATCATGGAATCACAACTTATACAAACCGTGGGCAGAAACATCATGGCAAATCCAAATAGGCATGTTATTACATTTAAACAGAAACATAAACATGGCAGCAAGGCATTAACATCAAGTATATTCCAAACATCCAAACATAATATCAAGGCATCAAAAAAACATATTCATCATGTTCATCGTCCTAATGCATGTTCATATGAATGCATGACTTACCTCACTTACCTTACTGCACCATAATACCTATGCTTCAACGCACGGTTATATCGTATGCATGTTTATGGTATATAAACCAAACATTTGAAAAGAAAACCTATTATAGCATGTGAGGCACAAAACACAAACATAACACGAAGGTAAAGACTTATAGGCATGAAAACAGGGAAAAAAAAAGCATATTATGCAAATAGACTAAAGAAATAGAAGTAGAAAATGTTCGAATTAGGGTTTCTGGGCATGAGTATGTGTGTGCATACATAGGGCCTATGTACGCATATTTCAAGTATGTGTGCGCATGCAATAAGCATGCATATGCATACATGCCCTAAACCCTAACCCAGAAAACAAGAACACAACAACATAGAAACTAAAACTAGCAACCTAGCATGCTTAAAACAAAGAAATGAAGAAAACCTAAACTAAGCAATCATGTTATAACGTAAACAAAACTAGAAAAACAAGGAAAACAAGAATCAAAAGCAAAGAAAAGAAAGGCAAGGGACTAGAACATTATACCTCAAAAACACAAAGCTTCTTAGCTTGATTTTGACCGCTCCCCCCAATCAATCTATCCACAATCAAACAAGGAAGTGATTAGTAATCTTAAAACTCCAAGGATGTTTTGTGAAAACTCCCTTTTTGATTCACTATTTCTAGTGAATCTTATGTTTTCCCTTAGGATTTTCTATGTGTTTTGAAAAGGTACTATGTATGGCTTTTTATAGTTCAAAAATGGGGGGCTCGAAACAGCTCCCAGATGATGTAGGATTCGTTCCAAAACCTAAACTTTAATGTAAAAAACTTGCCTCTTATAGAGCATGCGAGCGCATACACGTGTATGCGTACACATGCCCTAAGGTTTTTGTGGCCTTAATTTTCTAAAAGTAGTTTATTTTAGAATTCCAACCTTGGGCCCTAAATGAACCTTGGGCTTTAGAATTCCAACATCATTGGGGAATAGGGGCTTGAGCCGTAAGGGGTACAAAATGCGGTGTCTATAGATGCCTCTCTTTTGATTCATAAGCTCCGCTAACAGAATCAAAAGAATAAGAGACAAAACATTTTGTTTCGAAGTACAACTCGGGCTAACCCACACACACAGCAAATAATATGCATACATGGGAAGGGGTGCAACTCCGTAAAGTTGCATGGGATTTGTATTTCTGAAGTCCCACCGTTATTATTCAAGAAATGAGCAACGATAAGTTCACTATCCCAAAACCTGTTTTGTCAATTACAAGCAAAAGGCAAGTGACTCATTATCCTAGAGTCACTAAAAAGAAAAAAAAATATGGCCAATGACTGTAACCATTAACCAAACCAACAAGGTGCTCTTACGAGCTTAAAATGATATATCTGTGGTGTCCATTTGGGCTTTTACCTCAAACTTCCCTAGGTGGCTTGCACCTCTAGGTAATACTTGTCTTTTGTCTCCATCTCTATCTCTTCTATTATTGTGAGGCTCTTGTGTTTGGATACTTTTGTCTCTACCTCTTCTATTCTGACTTATGTAGGACTTATGCTTGCGTATTCAATTCCCTCAGGATATGTGCACAAGTTTTGTATTCTTTTCTTTTAATATGTATAGGATTTGTGTTTGCATATTCCATTCCCATGGAATATGTGCACAAGTTCTTAGTATTTTTCACTCACGAGGAAGTCCTTGGTGTGTGATCTACTAGGGAAAATGACTTGTTGAGGAGTGTGTTGGTGGCCCACGAGGGGGCTTTCTTGGTGATTTTAACCTACAAGGAAGTATCTGATGGTGTGTAGTTCATTAGGGATATTCTCTTCTTCTCTTTCATGACACACTGGGCAATTGATGTTGATTCTACTTACGAGGGAGTTTCCTCTACTCCATAGGGAAATTTTTTCTTCACAACCCTCAAAGGAGTTGCCTTTGTGCCTTGGACCCTTGGGGGTGTCCTCCATGATATTTTGGGAAAAAGTGTAATTTGTAGCTTGCTAGGGATTTGGTTGATGGTCTCAACTCACGAGGGAGTTTTCCTAGTGATTTCTGATTTGTTAAGGGATGTTCTTGATCCTTTCAATCCACTAGGGATGCTTGGAGAGTCCTTATGCTTTCTACCCGATTGAGGGTATTTCTGTCACTTTCTACCTTTTAGAAGTCCACTGGGGATATTCTGATTTTTTTTTTCTAAACTACACGTAGTTTAGTGGGGGGGGGGGTCTAAACTACATGAAGTTTAGTCATCAGACCTTCCTGCCCCTTCATTTTTCTCCAATGGTTACCAACCATTTCTTTCTCTCCTTATTTCTCTTCACCTTCTTCATCTCTTCACTTCCTTTCCAACTCTTCAACTTCCTTTTTCTCTCTACAAAAACTCTCCGCCTCTCTCTTATTTCTCATTCTTTCAAAATTTGATTCTCTCTTCCTCTCTCATCTTCTCCCAAACTCTCTTATCTCTTCCAATGGCACCTAAGTCCAAAACCAAGAAAACCACCTACGTGATTTCCGGCAATGTGTCCAACCTCACTTGTTGGAATGGGCTATAAGGCTAAATTAGTCTCTTCTACTAGGGCTAGATTGGTGAGTTTTTCAAATTTTCCTCATTTTCAATTTTTGCTTTGATCTTTCTTTTTAATATGTTTTTAGACTTGTAAATGCTCGGATTTTGCTATGGGATGGGTTTAGAAGAAAACCTAATGCCTTAGAAGGGGTAGGAGCATGTTTAGGATAAGTTTTTATCAAGAGTTGGTTGGAAATATCGAAGAAAACTCTCTGTTTGTGTTCGTGTGCACATGTATTGGGCCTACTTGCGCAACTTAAACTCATGCGTACTCGTACTCCATTCATTCATACGCGTACTTCATTGTACTTCATTCATGCAGACATGTGCTTTATTCATGCTACGCGTCCATGTTCTTCAGTTCACACGGATGCATGATTCAGCCTGTGCACGCATGCAAAGACCCTGCATATGCATACGTGGACTTGCATGCGATGTTAGCACTCAGAAAGCCTTATTTTCATTATTTTGTCTCCTTTTTTACCTGTTTCCTTATCCGGCTGTAATTCTAATGTTCTCCTTTTATCTTTCTTGCGGGTCCTGCCTCCGTACTTGGGCAGAGGAAGCACTACCCACATTGCTTCATGGTACAGGGTCTAAACCAATGACATGAAGGCCTTGGTACGTGCAATGAGCTTCGAGCCCATTCTTTGTCTACTGTTGGGGAGCCATGCTAGTACCATCTTGGTGTAGTCCTTGGTTGAAAGGTGGTGGGACATTACCCACACCTTCCACATTGCTAATAGGGAGATGACGGTTGTTGACACGGTATATTGTTCACCCTAGATTTGCGTGCTAGACCTTGAAAATCTTAGAAATACTAACTTTCTTCCATGGGGTTATGAAAACATCTAGATTGATGTGGCGCAACCTATTTAGGCATCGGAGCACTCAAAGTGCCATAGGTTGAATTGTAGGTTGGTATTTTGGGATAGGCTAGGGTAGTTGGTAAGATTCATTATACTTGTAACCGCTTAATTGGTGATCAGTGGATTCTTGGGAGTGATGATCTTAAAATCATCCGGTGGGGTTTTTGCCTTGTGAGGTTTTCCCCATTTGTCAACAAAATCACCGTGTCAAATTTATTTTTCGCTGCACTTAGTATTTTGGTGATTTTTTGGTGCCTTCTCGATTTGCATGCAAAATAATCTTAATTAATCAACTTGGGTAATTGAATAATTAACCAAGGTCAAGCTATCTTAACCCAACATAGATCTAAGCATGAACATGGTAAGGAACACATAGGCATGTAGATCTAAGTACAACATGACAAAGAGCCTAAAATCATGTGGATCTAAGTACAATCATGAAAAGTAGACATATCCTAGCCCAAGAAGGCTAGGCCAACAACATCAAAGTGATAAATCATGGCATAAGCAAGGAAAAATGCTATAAAAACTATAAAGACATACTAGGAAGCAAGAACATGCTAGCAAAAGCAATAAAAGAAAAAGCTAAAAGCTATAAAAGAAAAGGGTGTGGATTGTAGCTAAAAGGCTACATCCACACCCTTAAACCTTAAATCCAAGGTATGAAACCAAGGAGAGGAAGATTGGGTGCAAGAACACTACCTCGAAGATTGTAGAGAAAAGATGAGAATCTAAGGTGTTTGAAGGTGTTTTGATATGTTTTAATGTGTTTGGGAGAGAAATTAGAGAAAGAAGAGAAAGGGAGAGAATTTGCCCAAAAAAGCCTAGAAAATCTTTTTTTTTTTTTTTTTTTTTTTTTTTTTTTTTTTGCAAAATGAGAGGTTTGGGGGTATTTATAGTGAAAAAGTGACCTTTCAGTTGCTGACACACCTTGTAGGACCGCCTTGCTAATGTTAGCAATTCTGGCCTTTTCTTGGTTAAACTTCAAACGCATATTTGAAGGCCTTCCTAGACTTGAATTGAGTTGATCTTGGTGTCCCTTGAAAGCTCTGGATATCTAGTTTCCAGAACACTAAAGAAATTGAAAATCCATCAATTAAATCAAAAGGTATGGCCTTAGGAAGTGTGCTAATGTGCTTTTCACGTTTTTCTAGATATCTTAACCGTTTTAACTTCGATTTTGACCCATGAATAGTCATTGGAAAGAGAATTTGATAATCTTCACAATGGCATTAGTCCCAAACTGTTCTGATGGTTGGATAAAAATTAGGGTTTCTGGTGCCCTGGGAGTCAACCTCGAGTTAAACTTGGTCAAAGTTGACAAAAATCACCGAGTAACTCAAGTTTGATGTAGAAACATGAAAAATATCATTTTGGGATGATTTTGACCCAACTTTGACTTTTGTTCAACCTAGGGTTGACCAAGGGCATTTGGGTCAATTTGGCTTGAATTGGCACTTTGAGTGCTCTGATACCCGAACTAGTTGCTCCATGGCAATCTAGATGTTTTCGTGGGCCCACGGAGAAAAGATAATATTTTTAGAATTTTCAAGGTTCGGTACGCAAATTGAGGGTGAACAAAATACGATGTTTACAGCTGCCCCTTCTTTATCTGACATCTCGAGTGCAATAAGAGATGCCAGATAAAGAACGTGATTCTGCATTTTGCTGCCCCAAAATTATGTGCGGAAACTGTGCTTTTCATGGTTGAGACCAGTTTTACTTGACAAGGTTGAGTTGCTGCAGTTGATTCGAAAAAATTCTCTGATTTGGTCCTCAGAACTGGGTAAGAAACTCTATTGTTGTCTTTTTTTTTGGTCAAAGGTCAACCGGTCAACATTGACCTGGTCAATGTTGACCGATGGCCGTTGTAGGTGCGTCGGGCAAACTCGACGCCCCTTCAAGGTGCGTCAGGTAGCCCAGGCCGTACAAGGCCCTATAAAGTTCTCTGGAGCAAGTTGCAATCTAGCAGGTTCAACTTTTAGCTTCAGTCCACAACTTTAGTCCCTAGTTCTGCACTTGAGGTTAGTGTCCATTTTCTCTTTCTTTTTATTTTCTACAAGTATGTTAGTAGCAAAAAAAAGTAGGAAAGCATGCTAGCACTTATTTTATTTTTAGTATTTTTGCATATATGTTTTTTTTTTTTTTTTATCATTTATGCCATGACGATGTTGGAAAATATGTCTGTTCACATGTTTAAGTAGCATAGGAAAACTTGCATATGTTGGATGCTCTAAAAACACATGGAACACTAACAAAGTTAAAAGAAAAGCTAGATAAATATGAGAGACTATGCATGATAACAGGGATGAAATTTTTTTTGAGGATTGAAAATGTGAAAACAAAGCAATTTTAAAATGAGAGTAGTTTTTGGAAAAGGTAGGATTAACCAATCATGGATGAATTGAATCAGTGTGAGATTAAACGAGCACGGTCTAATTGAATCTTGAAAAGATGGATAGGATTAAATGGTCACGGCCGAATTGAATCTGTGTGAGATTAAATGAGCATGGTTGAATTGAATCTCAAAAAGATGGATAGGATTAAATGGGCATGGCCGAATTGAATCCTGAGAGAGGTTTTTTTGAAAATCTTGATATTTTGAGATAAAAAGAGATAGGATTAAATGAATGCGGTCGAATGGAATCCTCAGAGAGAGAGGTATTTTGAAAATCTTAATATTTTGAGATAAAAAAGAGATACGATTAAACGAACGTGGTTGAATTAAAACTTGAGAGAGAGAGTTATTTTGAAAGTTCTTGACATTTTGAGGTAAAAAGAGATAGGATTAAATGAACGCAGTCAAATTGAATCCTGGGAGAGACGTATTTTGAAAATTCTTGACATTTTGAGGTAAAAAGAGATAGGATTAAACAAACGCGATCGAATTGAATCCTGGAGGAGAGTTATTTTGAAAACCTTGATAGTTTTGAGAAAACATGACTTTTTGGTATGGACATGCCTGACATGTGTTAGGCAGTAGGGTTAGACATACTTAAATATTTACTTGCATTGCCAAGTGTTTTTGAGCTTACTAACCCATCTTGAATTTGCTTCCGCAGGTTATGTCTCGACAAACGAGATCCGGTAGTGCTTGCGGGGAGGTGGTGTGTTGTCCCAGGCAACCAAAAATAAAACCTATATTCCTAAAAATATATGTAGTAGTGTGAGTAAGGATCGTTCCCACGGAGAGTATCTGGCCTAGTTTTATGCTACGTGAACAAGGAGGGGGGGTTGAGTATAATGAAAACAATTTTAAGAAAACAACTAAGGAACAATTCAAATTAAAGTATCAAAATCAATCAAAAGAAAAAACCTTGGTCGAAGTCAACATCCACCATCGGAATATTATAACTGATCATTGATGCAAGTATATATCAATTTACACTTTGAATATTCACCATTGGAACTATTTTCCTATTTCTCCTTAGTCACAGTTAATTAGAAAACAAGCGATATAATTAACCCTAACTACTAAACAACCCAAGACAAGCGTTAAAGGTTTAATCTAGTAGCAGCCTTAAGAATTAAAGAGATTGATGAAACTATACAACACAAGCATAAGTGGTTGTAATTAATTTAGTCGAGCGTTCTTCCTAATATCTAATAATTTCTGATGCAGCAAATCATTAAATCTTGGTTGCTTCACAAATTAGAGAGATCAACCAATTACGGATTTGATATCTAACCTAGCAGTAGATTGCAACGAATAATAAACTAGTAGGCCTCCTAGTAATTAAACGAGACAATCATGATAATAGGCACAGAAGAACATCTAATATTCAAAGCATAAATTGAACAATAAAAACAAATTATATCTCACAGTTTTATTGATTTTGAGGCTTCAGTTTCCTTCGACCAAGTATAAAAGTTTTAGCCACGCTGGGCCATAATGAATACTCAAAGGAGAAGTTAGAGAAAAGGGGAGAGACAGGTGTGTGTGTAATCTGATTTCTCCTCCCCTCTTTTACACATTAATTCCCCCTTTCGCAAGCCTACAAAATCTCCTAAAAATATTCTAAATAATATCCTAAACTAACAACATCCAAATCTGACTAATTAAAGAAAAATATAAAATAACTAAAATAGAGTCCTAATATAACTAGGAAAGTGGTGTTTTTAGCTAGAAATTTCATGCACGAGATCTGGAAACTTCCAAAAATAAACTGCATCAGATCTGCGTATTAGAATTTCAAGCAAAGGAACATTCCAGAATGTCAGTAGTGCAAGTGCAGCAACCTCAAGCCCGATTTTGACCTTGATGCAGCCAATATCTCTCAAAACTTAAAACATGAAAGTTTAGAGCTTTTTCTTGGCGTTCCATTGCATCTTGAATCATCTCAATCGGAGCTTTGATGAGAGGGTTATGCCCAGATTAAGAAGAAATGTTGAAATTGTCCAGAATCACCCAATTAGCTTCGTTTTGCACTTAATGCCTCCATTTGCATCCTAAATCAAAATATAAGAATAATGAGTACTTTTAGGCACCAAATAAGTATAAAATACTAAACTTTGAGGGAGAAAAATATGACAATTTTCATTCTCATCAGAAGGCTCTTGCCATTGTTCCATCTTGAGCCAATTCGTCTAGTAGGGACGACGATACTATCTCGGCTAGTCTTTAGGTTGCGCGGACTCTTTCGAGGCGCTTTGACTAAGGTGGTGATGACCTTGCGTCCTCTGGGGGCATACATATAGCACATCGTACTAGGAGTCGATGTTCTGTGGAGACAGCTAGTGCCTTATCTCAGTCCCGCATTGGTTTAGGAGGCTTGGTCTTCATTCCTCCTTTGTCTATATAACCCTGAGACGAATGGGCATTATCTCGGTTTTTTGGTTGTGCAGGGTTTTGAGGAGTTCCTAAGTATTCCTCTTTATTCTATGAGGCATGTGATATAGGAGACTTTGGTGCATTGATTCCATGCAGAGATTAGCACCTCTCATTTGAGTTGTGGGGAGTATGTAGTCCTTCCCCTCAACTGGACGGCTATTCTAGGCCTTAGATTTGGTGGGTATCCAATCCCGACCAATCCTGTAGATTTTGCTACTGTGAGCTCGCTCTTGGGCATTCGCTATCCCCTTACTCCAGCGAGGTGATAGTACTTTGGTTCTACCAATGAGCCTCAGATTCACATGGAGTCGATGAAGATGAACATGCCTTGGGAGGCAGAGCCAGATGACATTGCTCTTAGAATTTTCTTCTTCTACTTTATTGGTAGTTGCCTGTTCAGCAACAACCAGTCGGTGCTAACTTGCAAGCTGCTGGGAGCTATAAGGGCAGTGTCAGACGGTTCTTCTTCTCAGACAGTTCTTCTTCTCTTATGGATTCTCCATCGCTTTCCATAGGCAAGCTTCACAATGTGGCTTCAAGAGCCTCGAGGGTTACTAGCAGATCTTGACATGGTGGGCATACGAGTATAGCCTGACCTCATGCCCATAATATTTCGACCTTTCTTTAGAGGTTTATCATAGGGCATATGCTTGGTCTCTCTGCAAGATCACCAGAGTTGTTTAGACACAGCCATCCACTATCGGCACTACGTTGGATTGTATCACCTGGGGTGAGATACTCAACCGTCCCTATAATAAGTGGTTATTAGCTAGGCAAGAGGTCACCTAGGCTATGGTTGAGTTACGAGTGTGGTGTTGGTTCTGGGCTTTGTCGAGCTGGGAGTTTTTCTTGATTGAGAGGACTTATCATTAGGTTGTGTTAGTCTTTAGAGTTCCTAGGGACCTTTCTTAGGAGCTTTCATGCTTCGAGGTGATTTTGGATGATCCTAACTATACGACAAGCTTCTTCGATGGTATTATCATAGAGGACGCCAATTACTTCACTTGGTTCCTGCAGTCCTCGGCAGGACCCATTATGGATGATTGCCTTATAAGTGTGGATAGAGTGCTTGGTGGCATAGCACATGCTCATCGGGCTTCAGAGGCCCATTTGAGATTCCATGTAGATACCCTACAGGCTAGGGTGAGAGATCTTGAGGGCGTTACTACCGCTAGAGAGGGGTATATACAGGAGAAGATCGCCAGGTTGCTTGCTCGAGAGAAGGATCTATGGCAGAGAGGGAGACCCATGTTGTTGCCACACAAAGAGAGAGAGAGAGAGGGGCCAGCTTTAAGTTGAGATCGGCCTGCTTCGTGGATACATCGACATTCTTATTGGTAAAATGAGGGGACATAGGATGCCTGTACCTTCTGCACCTCATATTCTTGGTAGAGATCCTCCTATTCATCAACATGAGTCTGAGTACATGCCTGCTCCTCCCAAACTGGCCTGTAGTTAGGGATATGCCACCTTTGATGACTGGGCTCGGGGCCCTATCTCGGGATATGTCCTAAGGTCTTTGGCAGATCGAGCCGATCCTTCTATAGGTCCTATTGTAGGTGATGATGCTGATGACTGCAGCACTAGGTGCTTTTCTAATAATGACGTTAGAGATGATGACTTCCTCTAGGCCAACCATGTATTGTTGTACGATGATGTAGCCCTTACGCAGGCATGTTTTTCTCACTTTTCTTGTATTTTGTAGACGTTGTCCCTTGGTGGGCCAAACTTGTATATCTTAGATTGCCTCTTGGTAGGCCTAGACTATATGTATTATGTTACCTTTTGGTAGGCTCTAGACATTTATGTATTATATTACCTCATAGTGGACCCTAATGTATGATATTGCCCCTCGGTAGGCTGCTAACGTATGAACATTGCCTCTCGATAGGTCTTACATGTATATTTCTGGATTTTGCCTATTGGTAGGCTCTCGATGTGTGATGAATGTTGCCTTTTGGTAGGTCTTACATGGATGTTTCTAGATATCGCTTGTTAGTAAGCTTTTGATGCATGATGAACACTGCCTTTTGGTAGGTCTTACATGTATATTCCTAGATATCACCTATTGGTAGGCTCCTAATGTAGATTCGACATTGCCTCTCGGTAGGTCTTACATGTATGTTTCTGGATTTCGCATGTTGGTAGGCTTTTGATGTGTGATGAACGTTGCCTCTTAGTAGGTCTTACATGCATGTTTTTGAATATCGCTTGTTGGTAGGCTCCTGATGTATGATTAACACTACCTCTTGGTAGGTCTTACATGTATGTTTCTAGATATCACCTATTGGTAGGCTCCTGACGTATGATTCGACATTGCCTCTCGGTTGGTCTTACATGTAAGTTTCTAGATATCGCCTGTTGGTAGGCCCTCAATGTGTGATGAGCATTGCCTCTTAGTAGGTCTTACACGTATGTTTCTGGATATTGCATGTTGGTAAGCTCCAGATGTATGATTAACACTTCCTCTTGGTAGGTCTTACATGTATGTTTCTAGATATTGCCTGTTGGTAGGCCCCTGATGTATAATTTGACATTGCCTCTTGGTAGGTCTTACATGTATGTATGCCAATAACACTTTAGCATTTAGGAGCCGGTTGTACCACTGTGGTCACTTTACATCGCACCGTACTCTCATGGGTTTACCGATGAAATCTAATGTTGATCTACCCACTGAGGGACATGGAGAGAGGAAAGAACGCATAAAATAAAACTACCCCAATTTAAGTTTATGAGGTTCTTATGATGAAAGGAAAGGTTCCTGGTGGGACGGACCTGTTCTTAAGCATATTGACTAGCAGAAAGTGGGTTGAACCACGCAAAATAAACTACCCCAGTGTAGGGTTTTGTGTAGTTCTAAAATGATCAATCGACTTGAAGTGAGATTAGAATCGCACTAGACGATATGGGTTCCTTGAGAACCCTAATGATGATTGTAGGGGGTTCGGCTCGGAAAGAATGTGCTAGCCTATCCTACTAGAGCCTAAATAAGGCCCAAGGCCCATTAGAAAAGCTAAGCATGGTCTGTGTGGAAGAGGTTAGCTTTGGGCCCTACCATAGTAGGCCCAGCCCAAAAGCTAGGATGACGGGTCAAAGGAACGATCACCCAAGGAAGTCTTTAGTTGGTCGGCTTAACACCGACTAGAGACGAGGGAAATCAGAATAGGGTGCAAACATAGTGGGGTCGGTAACTGAGGATTGATAGTGCCTTTGGGAAATTCACTGCCAAACACTGTTTGATGTCTGGAACATGCTCCAAGAGAATCCTATGAAGTTATGAGGATTCCTTGGGATTCTAATGGACATAGGAATATGTGTGAAGTGGGAAAGTAATGATGATAACCCCACTAATGAGAGACTATAAAAAGGGGAAGAGGGTTAACACAAGGGGGGTTGGAAAAAGGGGGAAGTGAGAGATTGAGTGGGAAACACAAGGAAATAGAGGGAAACAAGACAAGAGTATTGGTAGTAGATTTAGCTGAGACAAACCAATCAAAGTTTGGGGCCCAACCTGTAGGATCGAGATATAGCCCACATATATATTAATTGGGGCCCAAATACTACTATTGAAAGAGATTTTGGTAATGATCATGGATTTTCCCTAGTGGGATTTTGGACTTGCCATGTAGTGGAATGCACTGATTGTCTTCGGTTTTCAATTGAATTGACCGATGCTAAGAGAAAATTTTCCTTGAGGAATTGATCGTTGTGATCTTCATACCATGCCGGATGGACTGCTATTAGTGATCGTCCCATTACATGTCTTGACGATAGGGGTTGAACTACACTTGAACCAAGTGAACTGAGTTTTGAAAATGAGGTTCAAGATATTCTGGAATGCTGGACGAGATGCACAAAGATATACTGCCCCAGCGTAGGATTTGTGTGGCCTCGGTTGAAAAAATATTTTGAAGGAAAAGTTTGTTGCTGAACCTGCCGCACACCACTGTTATTGCAAAAACTGAGGGAATCTTCGCTCTTGAGTTGTTCAAAATTGATCGCCACCTTCCGGCTGACATATTGTGGGATTATGCACTAGAGTTTGAGGTCAGAGTTAAGAGCACTCTTAAGGAAATAAGGGAGTTCCTAACAGAGGCTATCCGGGATAGAGATTGCTACAGGGAGCTTCTTGATGCCACGGTGGAGAACGGAGCTTGGGCAAAGGAGTCGGGCTCCTTCGGCCACGGTTGCAGAGTGTATTCAACTAAGATCCCGAGTCACTAGCTTGGAGAGTAAACTGGCAGATCTTACTCAGAGATTCGCTGTCTTGGGCCAAACAAGTGACGAGGAGAGGGCCATAGTGGATGCCAACCACACTGAGGCAAGCAGCAAGGTTGATCATTTAGCACTGAGGCTATTGAAGGCTAGGCCCTTCATTCATTCCACTTTAAGCTTGGAGTATGGGCTGGTTGATAAGCCTAGTGAGCCACAGTTGGCTTTTCATTGCCTTCAGGCTAAGGTAGTTGAGAAGGAGAAGGCATTGAGATTCGCTACTATAGACGTTGGCACTTTGCAGGCTTTGCTTGACATAGAGAGGCAGGGCTGCACCTCGAGTCCCAGTATGGAGAGGGAACTAATTCATCTTTGACATTCATATGGCCGACTTAGGGAGATTTCTAGAGATTTGGGCTTTGATGCAACATGGTTTCTTCGTACCCATTCTTTGGATGATTCGATTCTTCACATCGACTTCAAGGTGCTATGCAGAGCGGTATCAAACTATTTGGGCCACATTTGACTTGCTGGAGTCTTTTCTGTTTCCTTTCATTTCTGCATGAGTTATGTAGTTAGTATTCCACCATGTATGGAAAGGTCCATCATAAATTGCTAGGCAATTGCATACGACCTTCTACTTTTGGTTTTTTAAAGCATAGTCTAGTTTGTAAGGCATGCTCAAAAATGGAAAACAGGTGGAAACAAAGATGTTTTTGCATATATTGATTATCAAGAGATAATTATCTATGAGAAAGGCACAAAACAACATTAGAAAGGCACAAAACTGGCTTGTTTAATGAATATGTTGTTAGGATTAGTGCCCTTAAATCCTATTGTATGATGCTATGTATGATATTATGTGTGACATTATGTATGACATGATGTATGACTTAATATTGTAATTAATAAATTTGTTTTATTATTATCTGAAATAATGGTAACATGAATATTTGGACATTATCATATAGTCCATGAGATGCATAGTATGCGATTTATGTGAAAAGTCACAGAAGATATAAATTACAAGTTCTTTGTAAACTCAGAATTTAGTTTGTAGTCAGTGATGAAATTAGGCGTTTCATCTACGAAGACTATAACGTATCAACTAAGATGATTTGTCTTGATCATGGAAGTAGTGACTTCTAGTTGATATGTTGATATGTTTTAAGAGTTAAAACATATTGAACTGGACCGCTGTGAGATTTATTATTTTTTTAAAGACTGTCAATTGAATAATAAATCTCATGACTTATATTTGCATGAACTCTTAATCCTGAGAGAATAATGGACTTGATCATGAAGTGTAGGTTGCTTTGATATATCAGGAGTGAGATCTAAAGTAACGGTCAAAACCTCATTATATTGGGCAGCCACATTTAGTGTTGATGGAACATATATTCTCAAGATGGAATTCATAGTCTCTTAACGGAGATATAAAATATTCCCTGGAGATAAGTTTAATGGGTTTAGTTATTCAGAGAGTTAGGCCTAACCACTTTAGTAAGAAATTACTAAAGTATATATTTATGAAATTCGATTTCATAAATATATGGTGAATAACTTAAAAGGATTAAACCGGGTACTCAAGGATTAAGATGTAGTAATTTACAAAGTGACAGTCTACATTAATGACTTTGTATTACTACGAATATTTTATGAAGGGGTTGCATGTACAATAAAGTCTTGGGATATAATTTATAGATAAGGCCTAGAGTGCAACTATATTTATATAGTGGTATTAAATATAGTTAATGGTAACTTTGGACTTGTCAAGAGTTGACAGAAAAGCCCAAGGCCCATTGGAGCTAGTGTCTTATTGGTCCCTTTTGGTCCCACTCCAAGCCACACACTTAAGCCCAATTGGAAAGGCCCAAAAGGTCAGCCCAATTAGATAATTGGTTAGATACAAAGGGAAAAACGTACAGTATTTTATGTATGAAAAAAACATCATTGTAAAATGGTAGAGGTGAGTGTATGTCACTCTCAAATTCATCCTTTGTAACCAATTGAGAGTCCATACTTCTTGGGCGTTAGTGGAATTGGAGTGAAGATTAAAAGTATTCCCAAGTGCTTCGATCTTAGTTTTTGAAATTCACCGCTTCAAGGTATGCTCTCTTATACTTGAATTCTTAAATTTACATAGTGCATGTTATAGATTGTGAATGAAGTAGATCCGTTTAACTTTCCGCTGCGTATATGCATATTTCCAACAATTGGTATCAGAGCGGTCTTCAATTTCCAATCTGTTTAACATGTTTTGTGAATTTTAGAATTAGAGCGGTCTTCAATTTCTTGTTGAATGCTCGCTTGACGCAACATTGGTACAATTGTCCGTGGCACATTGCATTCATGTGCTTCTCGTCTATCATGTTCAATTGCTCGTATCGAAAACTGGCCCATTCAGCTTCTGACAGCTTTGACTATGATAACATTCTGAGAGATAGGATCTCTACCTCTACGGGGAGGACAGCTTCCATGTTGTATGAGTAAGGAATACGGGGTTGCACCCATGGAAGTACAAAAAGAAGTACGATAAGTGTACAAGGCAAATGGCAAGAACTTGTGCCAATCCTTATAGGTGTCTGTCATCTTCACCAAGATCTTCTTTATGTTCTTGTTGGCGGCTTCTACTGCACCAATCATTTGAGGACGGTAAGGAACTGAATTCCGATGTTCGATCTTGAATTGTTGGCAAAGTTGCTCAATCTTTTTCCCATTTAGGTTCTTCCCATTATCTATAATGAGTTCTCCTGGTACGTCGTAGCGGTAAATGATGTTCTGTTTCAAGACTCAGGCCACCATAGCTTGGGTGACGCTTTTGTAGGAAGCAACTTCCACCCACTTGGTGAAGTAATCAATGGCCACCAAGATATACTTATGCCCATTAGAGGCTTTCAAAATCACGAGTCTGTGATATCCATTCCCCAGGCTAAAAAAGGCCATGGCATTACTAGAGAGTGCAAGGGTTGAGGAGGAACATTCTTTCTATTCTGATAGACTTGGCAACGGTGGCACATCCTTATATACTTGATGCAGTCACTTTTCGTGGTGAGCCAATAGTAGCTGGCTCTCATGATTTTTCGGGCCAACAGGGGTCCACTGGTATGGGCTCCAAACAAGCCTTCAGGCATCTCTTCCATCAAATGGTTAGCCTCGGGGCATCTATGCATCAATGCAAGGTTGTATTGTGGTTCCTTTTGTATAGGACTTCCCCACTAAAAAAGAATTGGCATGCCATGCGCCTGATGAATTTCTTCGCACCGTCTGTGGCCCTAGGCGGGTACTCACTATCTTTGATATAAGCCTTGATATCAAGGTACCGTGGCTTCTCGTTGACTTCAACTTTGACGTTCATGCATTCTTCGATGTTCATGCAGTAGGCCGGCATGCTGCGGACCCCTATGTGTAATTGTCGCATGTCATCTCCTTCTACCAACTTAACTATGCTAGCCAACGTGGCTAAAGCATTTACGAACTGGTTGTGTGCTCAGGGAAAATAAGCAAAGGTGATGTTCCATAACTTTGGAACTAGGCAGCTGACACATTTTTGATACGGAATCAACTTGGTGTCTCGGGCTTGCCACTTCCCCTTTATTTATGAGATTATCAACAGGGAATCTCGAAAGACACTTAGATCATATGCATCGAACTCTAAGGAAACTTGCAAGCCTACTATGCACGCCTCGTACTCTATGACGTTGTTGGTGCAATCAAAATTCAACTTGATTGAAACAAGGATTTGCTGGCCATTAGAGGATATTAGAACTGCTCCCACTCCATTTCCAGTGCTATTGGCAGCTCCATCGAAATAAAACTTCCAACACCATGGTTCTACATTGTTTGGTTCTAGATCTATTACCAAAACATCCTCATTTGGGAAGAGGGATTCTGAGAAATCCAAATCATTCAACGATTGGTCCGCTGGCCTTGCGCATTACAAACACAATATTGAACTTAGATAGCAACATCTGCCAACGAGAGACCTTCCCTGTAAGGGCTAGCTTTTCAAAGATGTACTTGATAGGGTCCATGTAGGGAAATCAACCATGTGGTGAAGTAGAGCATGTACTACCACAACTTTCATGTGGCCCATGCTGGTGATGTAGTTGATCTCATAATTGGTGATACTCAGGTAGTAAATCACCTTCTCTTTTTGAATGGGTTCATTTAGCTGGCCTAACATGCAACTCATGGATGCTTTTTACATTGCTAGATAGAGAATTAACGGATGTCCTGGTGTCGGGGGAACCAGAATAGGAGGGTTTAACAGATACTATTTAATCTTATCAAAGGCTACTTGACACTCGTCTGTCCATTCTATCTTAATGTCCTTCAAGAGCTTGAACAAGGGATCGCACGTGGCGGTTAATTGTGTTATGGAGCAGGCTATGTAATTGATCCTTCCTAAGAAGCTTTGAACTAGTTTCTCGATTTTCGGCGCAAGCATGTCCCTGTAGGCCTGGACTTTCGCTGGGTCCATTTCAATTTCTCTTTGGCTGACTCTGAAGCTGAGCAATTTCCCTAAACTGGCTTTGAAGTCGCACTTGTTAGGGTTAAGCCTTAACCTATACTTGACAAGGTGCTTGAATAGCTTTCTCAAATCTATTAAATGATCTCTAGGAGTGCCTGACTTAGCAATCATATCATCCACATAGACTTCGATCTCCTTATGCATCTTATCATGGAACAAGGTTATCATGGCTCGTTAGTAGGTCACCCCAGCATTCTTCAAGCCGAATGGCATGACATCATATGCTTAAGTTCCCCAATGAGTGGTGAATGCTGTTTTGGCTTTGTCTTCTTTAGCATCTTGATCTGATTATAACTCTAGAACCCATCCATAAAGAAGAAGAACATGTTGGTTGTGGTGTTATCAATTAGTTGTATCGATATGTGGCAAGGCAAAATTATCCTTTGGGCTGGCTCGATTAAAATCTCTATAATCGACGCATATGCGTACTTTCCCATCTTTCTTTGGCACGAGAAAAATGTTGGCAACCTAATCAGAGTAGGCTATGGCGGTAAGAAAACCACAACTACTTTTCTACTTCTTCTTTGATCTTCAGGATAATCTCTGACTTCATCCTTTGAAGGGCTTGCCGCATTGGGGGGCATTTGGATTTAACTGGAATCCTGTGGATGACGATCTTGGTATCTAGCCCTAGCATATCTTGATAAGACTAGGTGAAGATTTCCTTGAATTCCTTCAACGGAGCTATGAGATCGTCTTTCATGTCTTTGGGAAAGTTTGCCCCGATCTAGACAGCTTTTTCTGTTTCACCTTCATCGGCTAGGTTTATTACCTCTGTCTCTTCTATATTGGGCTTGGTCTCTTCGCTTTCTCTGTTTAGAGCTTCCAGGATGTCTCGAGGTAAGTTCAAGCTGTCTTCCATTCCTTCAACATCATGATCCAACTCTATGGTCTCATTCACATCATCTACATCTTTGTTATGGCAATGGGACGATGTACCCACTTAGAAAATAGAACAGATCCTATAGAGTGGAACATATATAAAGAAACATAAGATAATTTGCACACACATATTCATAGGAAAGCAAGTAAAGAGAGATGCAAGAATTTCCTAAATAATACGCTGAATATTTCATTAATGGATTATGGGTAGGGGGAAAACAAAGTTCATGCCTGATAATGATAAAAGGGAAATGCTTTTTTTTGGGGGGGGGGGGGGGGGAACAAATTAGGGAAGTTAATAGGGAAAAAAAATAAAGCAGGAAATAAAATAAGCATGCAAGTCAAACTAGATATGCAATTCCAACCCTCTTGGGTGATCGGGAGGCCCAATCGCTCGATGATGGAATACTTCTTACTCAGTCGGTACAACCACAAAGCAAGGCTTGATGGTCCAAAGGCCTATCGTCTCACCTAGCATCCCTGGTCAGATAGTAGAAGTTAGATTATCTTTAGGAGATAAGACAGCGTTCATGGAGAGCTCTTCAGGATAGAGCCGAATAATGCAAGCTGTTAAGGACATATTTTGTGTAATTGGCTAATCCTTTGACAAAACGCACTTTACTTGTATTTAGGTAGATCTAGAATGTGTTTAATACTTCAAGAAACATGTTATTTAAGTCTAGTATTAAAGCCATGAAGATTGGACTAAGAAATAAGTGAAGAAAAGCTGTTCACTAAAGCTGGACAGATAGCTCGACAACTACTCGATAGATAGCTCTCTATCGAGGTTTAATGAGGCTCGATAGATACTATCTATCGAGGTTACGGGAATTCAAATTTTCAGATCTGATTTCGGCCTATGCTTATGTATTTGTGTAGGATTTCTTTTCTCACAACCCTAGACCTATATGAGACTTATTTTAGAGGCCGTCACATAAGAGAATACAAGGAGAACATATGCAAAAGGTGACCAATGCCTTATTCTCTCTGAAAGAAGCTACTGCGTCTTTTGCGCCTTAGGGTTTTGTAACCAATTGCTTCTTGATCTTCATTGTTGATGAAGTGAAGAACTTTGCAGCCAACATCTTCTTCAAGTTGGTGTGTTAGTCACGTACTGGGAGCCGTGTATCATTGGTTAGTCACACACTGGGATCCGTGCAAAAAGGGTGGCATTCATATATTGAAGAGTTCAGAGGTTCTGAAATGGAAGAAGGTTTTGCTGTAAGTTCATCTACGTGGATTATAGAGTCTAGGGACAAAGGTTTTGTACTAGATCTGAAACTTCTCTTTACTATAGTGGATTGCTTTTCGGGAAGGTTTCCCCCCAGGTTTTTTTACTGTGAAACTAGTTTGTTTCATTGGTTTTCTTGGGTCATCATATCTTGTCTTATTTATTTTCTCGCTGTGCATGATTTTGACATGATATTGATGTTTGTTTGTTTTAACAAGTTTTATTCATAATAAATCTAATTAACAACTTGAGTTTAAAACTTGTTAATTCTTTCAACTGGGGTCTTAATTTCCCAACACAAGCCAAATCAGGCTCTTCATCTTCCAATTCCTTGAAAGGTTCTGGCATAACGACCTCGGCCGGAGCCAGAAAAGTAGTTTTAATATGGGGAATAAACATCCTTGAAGTGTCGCACTTCCTCTTCTTGCCTCTGGAAGCTTAAAAGAGTTCTTCATGAGTAGATTCGTACCCCAAACCGAATCTTCCTTTGTTATCTGAGAGTTCAACGAAAGTAGGGCTCCCATGTCCTACGGCTTTGAGGCCTTGGCCTAATTTATAAACGAACTTGAGCATTTCCTTTGCGGCCATTAAAACAGCTGCGGGCTAGCTAGACTTAGGTTCTGAGGCATTGTGAATCATGGAAACTAGCTCAAAGCTATGGAAAGACATTTCAGGGAAGGCGTTAGCATTGATGTAGGGGATAGATGTCTCCTAGAAGATAGTCATGGGCTATTCTGCCATAATGGTGATCAACTGATTCTCGGAGATGAACTTGAGTCTCCTATAGAGGGTAGACGCAACTGCACTTGCTGTATGTAACTAGGGTCTCCCTAAAAGTATGAATCAACCTTAATCACTTGGAAGTTGACCATGAAGGATCTCGGGCCGATCTCAATCATTAACTAAATTTTTCCTTGCACTTCACAAAGTGTGCCATCAAAGGCTCTAATGATCATAGTGCTAGGCTTGATAAGAGACATATCCACCTTCAGGCACTCAAGAGTGGCCATTGGGTAGACATCCAACGCTGATCCATTGTCGATTAGCACCCTTGCAACAATCATGTCTTCACACTTGACTATGATATGCATGGCCAAGGTATTATCTCTACCTTTTGGAGGCAACTCATCATTTGAAAATGAGACTTGGTTGGTGGCCAACACCAATGATACCATACCCTCGAAAGAGGAATCTGTAATGTCGGTAAGAACATGCATCTCCTCAACACCTTTAGTAGAGCTTCACAATAGACCTCGAAAGATAATAATAGGGCTAAAATAGAAATCTGAGTTGGAGATTTGTTCAATTGCTAAATCACACTATAATTAGCCTTTCGGATGGTTTTCAAGAATTCATCAGCTTCTTCTGTGGTGACCCTATTCTTGATTGGCTCAGTTGTGCTCTTGCTAATCTCTTTCCTTTGCTTTTCTATTTCCTTAGGAGTATAACATCGACCACGCCTAGTGAGTCTGGCTAGGCCTGAAGAGATATTAAAGCAAACCTCTTCCTTTCCAATTCGGGTGGAAATCAAAGTCACATCGTACTTTCATGGGACACGATGGCTATCCTTATAAGGGAAAAGCTTCAACATGCGGATGACCACACCTTCATGAGTCTACAAATTTGGTGCTAGAGAGAACATCTTCGAACTGATGATGACTGGGCTGGGCAGAGCAGCTTCTAAAGCTTTTGGGCTAGGAGCTCTAGAGATTCCTTGGATAGGTTTTGGCAGAATTAGAGGATCGAAACCTTGAGTGGCGGGGACGATGGGGGTCCCCTTCTGGATAAATCCTGGAGATGGCTTTGCGACTACAGGCAATGCCAAGACTAGAGGAGTAAAGCCTTCAATGGCTAGCATGGCTTGTCCTTTCTTTGGAGTTGGTGCCCCTAAATCCATAAGTGATTCTATAATCTCTTTGATAACAACCGAAGTTGGAAGAGCTGGAGGAATTTTACACAAATGCTCTTGCAAGAATTCATCCCAATCCGTCCTTGATCCTATTGTCATAGCACTGTGGCTAGTTCCCGTTTGGGTATTTGGAGGGCATAGGCTAGCTGCCATGCAATCACTCCTTCGCACAATTTTTTTTTTTCCAATCTAGATGATACCACGGTCGGCTAGACTCTAAACTTGTGCTCGGAGCACTCTATAATCAAATAGGGCATGTTAGTCCCCACTGTCCTAGAATGAGCAGACTCCCCAGTCAAAACCTGGAGATTCTATGTTCTGGAGAACAATGTGACTTTCCTGGGCTAGGGCCTGTAGCATGGCTTTCCAAGGGGATGAAGGAGATGAGAAATCTGGTACCCTCTCCTTTATTATAGAGATAGCTTTCGTGTTCCCTTCCTGATGAGGAGGCAAGGGGTTAGTGATGACGTTCTGCTTGGCCGTGTTGTCAAAATGTACTAACTTGTTGTTGATGAGATCCTAGATTCGGTGTCTCAAATTTGTACACTCTTCTAGGGTATGTCCCTCAGCTCTAAAATGGTGTTCACATTTCTTGGATGGATCAAAACCGGGTAGAGGGGGACCATCTCTAGGTCTCCCGAATATTGAAGTTACTAGCTTCTTCTCCAATAGATAAGCATAAAGCTCTACTATAGGCATCAGTAACAGAGCGAATTTCTATGGTTTCACCTTGGGATATCGCGTTGGATCGGGCCTTCCCCTTTGATTGAATGCTCAGTATGGTGCTTGAGTTAGCAAAACTTGTTGCTATAAGGCTGGGCATTCGGGGTTGTATAAGTAGAAATAACACCCCTCGGTCCTTCGGGAGTTTGGTCAATCACATGAACATCGGCTTCCTTCCCTTTGCATTCGGTTGCCTTTTTCACTTGTTGTTCTATCATAGAATTCAAACGGGGGTAAACAAACATATGAAACACATGAAAAGGCAAACAAACATGTTATCAAACAAAAAGGGGGTGTCCTAGGAGGACAAATGTAGGTTTGGATTGAGTGTCCATAGCTCCATTGGATTGGAGTATGGACGACACAAAGACTCATGCATGAACATGTAGGCAAGCATGCAAAGATGCATAAAAGCAAAGAAAGCCAAATGGGTGGCACAAAGCAAGCAAGGCAAGCATATCAATATCGTACAGAGCGGAGAAAGGCGTATATCAAGCACAACACCACAGAGGTGTATCTTTCATGTGGTTACATCCAAACAAAGCCTAGGGGGGACGGATGCGGCCACACAAGCACAAGCCCACGGAGGGCACAAAGCATGGCAAAGCCTAGATCTAGAGAGGCTAACATGTAGATAAAGCATAGAAATAAACAAGCAAACATAGACATGTATATAGGAAATGATCCAAACCCTTTGGTATAGGTCTATGTGTATGGATGTAGGCCTAGACCACAGGATCTAGATCTACACCCTACTGGAAGAGCCAAAAAGCAAAAAAAGAGAGACATATCAAGGGATAAAAAGGGCGAAAGTAGCACATGGCATAGCTTCCAACACAGATTTAAGCTCACTAGCATGGCACGAAGCACATAAACACATAGATCTAACAAAGGGACATAGATCTAAGCAAAAACATAGCAAAGAACACATAGGCATGTAAATCTAAGCATAAACATGGCAAGGAACACATAGGCATGTAGATCTAAGCATAAACATGGCAAGGAGCCTAAAATCATGTGGATCTAAGCACAAATATGACAAGGAGCCTAAAATCATGTGGATCTAAATGCAAACATGAAAAGTAGAGATAGTGGGCTAGGCCAACAACATCAAAGCGATAAATCATAGCATAAACAAGGAAACATGCTATAAAAACTATAAACATATGCTAGGAAGCAAGAACATGCTAGGAAAAGCAATAAAAGCATTTTATTAAGCAAGATAAAGCTAAGAAAAAGCTATAAAAGAAAAGGGTGTGGATTGTAGCTAAAAAGCTACATCCACACCCTTAAACCTCAAATTCAAGGTATGAAACCAAGGAGAGAAAGATTGGGCGCAAGAACACTACCTTGAAGATTGTAGAGAAAAGATGAGAATCTAAGTTGTTTGAAGGTGTTTTGATATGTTTTGATGTATTTGGAAGAGAAATTAGAGAGAGAGAATCTGCCCAAAATTGCCTAGAAAATCTTTTTTTTTTTGGGCAAAATAAGGGGTCTATGGGTATTTATAGTGAAAAAGTGACCCTTCAGTTGCTGGCACACCTTGTAGGGCCGTCAGCCACCTTGTTGACGTCAGCAATTCTAGCCTTTCCCATGTTAAACTTTGGACACATATTTAAAGGCCTTCCTGGACTTGGATTGAGCTGATCTTGGTGTCTCTAGAAAGCTCTAGATGTTTAGTTTCAAGAACATTAGGGAAATTGAAAATCCAATGGTCAGGTTAAAATTTATGGACTTTAGTAGCATGCTGATGCACTTTTCACGGTTTTCTAGATATCTCAACCGTTTTAACTTTGATTTCGATCCATGAATAGTCGTTGGAAAGATAATTTGATAATATTCGTAATAGCACTAGTCCTAACCTTTTTTTGATGATCAAATCAAAATTAGGGTTTCTAGTGCCCTCGAGAGTCAACCTTCAACCTTTTCTGACGATCAAATCAAAATTAGGGTTTTTAGTGCCCTCGAGAGTCAACCTCAAGTCAAACTTGGTCAAAGTTGACAAAAATCACCAAGTAGCTCGGGTTTGATGTAGAAAAATGAAAAATATCATTTTGGGATGATTTTAACCCGATTTGACTTTTGGTTAACCTGGGGTTGACCAGGGGCATTTTGGTCAATTTGGCCTGAAATGGCATTTCAAGTGCTTTGATGCCCAAATGGGTTGTGCCACTTCAATCTGGATGTTTCTGTGGCCCCATAAAGAAAAGATAATATTTTTAGAATTTTCAGGGTCCGAAACGCAAATCGAAGGCAGACAAATGATGTTTACACCAAAGGAATGAGGGGGATGAGAAATCTAGTATCCTCTCTTCCACCATAGAAATAGCATTCACATTCCCTTCTAGATGAGAAGGCATGGGATTGGTGATGACATTTGGCCCGGTCATGTTGTCAAACTGTATCAGCTTGTTATCGATGAGATCTTAGATTCGATATCTCAATTGCACACACTCTTCCAGGGTATGCCCTTCGGCCTTGAAATGGTGCTCACATTTCTTAGATGAATCAAAAATGGGTGGGGGAGGATTGTCTCTAGGTTTCACAAACAGTGGAGTCACTAGCTTCTTCTTCAACAGATAGGCATAGAGTTCTGCCATATGCATGGGTAACGGAGAGAATTTCCATGGTTCCCCCTTGGGATACCGGGGTTGATCGAGCTTTCCTCTCTAATTAAATGCTCGGTGAGGTGCCTGGGCTGGCTGAACTTGTTGTTGATAGGGCCAAGCAATTGGGGTCGTATATGTAGAAGTGACACCCCTTAGTCCTTCTAGTGTTTTGTCAATCATGTGACATTGACTTCCTTTCCTTTATGGGCGGTTGCCTTTTTTACTTGCTGTTCTATCATAGAATTCAAGGCATCAAGATCGAATATTTTCTTGCTCCTAATACTCTCATTAACACACTCCCCAATAGGAATTAGGATTGCGAAGTGAGTGACTTAGGCACTGATCATCTTCTCATAGTATGGAGGCTTAAGGTTATCGATGAACCACTTGATCATTGCATCTTCCATTATGGGAGGAAGCACTCGCGTGGCAATTCACACCATCTTTGGGCATACTCGTGGAAAGATTCCTCACTTTTTTTTCTCTCATCTTAAGAACTGTGTAGCCGGGAGCTATCTTAATATTGAACTAGTAATACTCCAAAAATACATTGGCCATCTCTCTCCAGTTGGAGGTCTTTTCTAACCTCACATACCATGTGGCTGCAGGGCTGGTCAAGTTATCGAGGAAAATCTGGCAAAGCAAAGGATGATTGTCTCCATAGGGTGCCATCTTTCTACAGAACATGCGCAAATGGGTGCAGGAATTCTCTAGTGTTGTAATACTTGACAAACTCAGGTGACTTGAACTTAGGTGGCATAATGACCTGAGAGAAATTGGTCAAGCTGTCCAAATCGACACTTCCACGAGCATTGGAGCCTTCTATGATACGAATTTTCTCAGTCAGGGTCTCCACTTGACTTTTGACCTAACCATAGCCAGACTTTGCGGTCTTATCCTTAGGAGGTTTCAATTCATGGTCACCCCCTTGTGGGATGAATGGCGGTGTGGTTTGGCCTTGATTTGGTTCTAGCGGTAGCTAGGCCTCATTTTCAAATTGAGGTGTAGAGACCTCCAGAGTGGAACCAAACAGATCAAAGGAGGCCTTTTCAGCTACTCCTGTCCACCCATTGACCCAGAAGTGCCTACAAATTAGCACCCAATAACTATTTAAGGTATACGCATCCAGCATTCACCTTCAACGCTGAGTCTAGGTTCGACCCAATATGAGGGGTGATGTCATACATTTTGAAATGAAAAAGGGAAAGACTTTCCAAGCATAACATATATATGAATAGATAAAGGCGTAGTAGAAATTAAATCTACTACCCTAGGTTTGCACATGTGAAGGAAAGCTGTTAAGCATGCTTAAGAAAGTAGGAAAGCTTCACACTTATGAAAATACCTCAAAGCCAATTTTTGAAAAAACATTTTTTGAAAATACTTTTTTAGTTTTGAAAATAGTTTACTAAGGATATAGTAAAAGCATTTTTCAAAAAGAAAGCCCCGGAGGGT
This sequence comes from Quercus lobata, assembly GCF_001633185.2. Taxonomy (NCBI): domain Eukaryota; kingdom Viridiplantae; phylum Streptophyta; class Magnoliopsida; order Fagales; family Fagaceae; genus Quercus; species Quercus lobata. The sequence goes on along the minus strand of NC_044913.1, from coordinate 34,393,909 downwards.
AATGCCAATTTCGACGTTTTTAAAAGCCAGTGTCCAAAGATTAGGATTTTATCAAAAGCTCTAAAGGCTAAACTCTCTAAATGTCCCCAGTGGAGTCGCCAGTCTGTCGATGCCTCGCAGTGGTTCAACCACCCATCGCAGCGATGCTCAACGTGTGACCGAGGGAGCTACATGCTCGAGGGCTTAGGTTCTGTGGAGGAGGGTTATACCTCTGGTGTGTGATTGGAAAATGAGTCAATTTTAATTGGGTTACCAAAGATAAGTGAAGTCATCACCAATCATTGGGTTTTTTCTAAGGTGTGATTGGTCACCTGACTCTATTTGATTTTATTACCAATCCTAGGCTAAGAAACAGGTCGTTTTTCCTAATCTAATCTAATATGGACGAATAAAAAATCTTGATTCTTAAGTTCGAAAGTCTGGTTACGTGTGAGGAAGGTGTTAGGCACCCCACAACACCTATCCATAGACAGTCCTTTGTTTTGGTAAAATCTTAATTTAAGAACATTGGCAATTAAAAATCAAGCTATTGGCATTAGCTTTCGAGGCTTTAATCGAATTGGGCTTTGAGGTTTGGTTTCGAAAAGGGTATGGTCTTGATCGATGCTTCCCTAGTGTAAGGCAAAGCGTTGCCAAATTTTCACCATGAAAATAAGGTGAAATGCTGCTGGATTTTCATCGTGGAAATTTGGCACTAATTCTAAACACACTAGGGAAGCATCGATCAAGACCACACCATTTCTGAAACCAAACCTCAAAGCCCAATTCGATTAAAGTCCCGAAAGCTAATGCAAATAGCGTGATTTTTAATTGCCAATGTCCTTAAATTAAGATTTTACCAAAATAAAGGACTATCTATGGACATGCATTATGGGGTGGCTAACACCTTCCCCACATGTAACTAGACTTCCGAACTCAAAAATCAAGATTTTTTATTCATTCGTATTAGATTAGGAAAAATGACATTTTTCTTAGCCTAGGATTGGTAATGAAATCAAATAGAATTAGGTGACCAATCACAGCTTAGAAAAAAGCCAATGATTAGTGGCGATTTCACTTAGCTTTGGTAACCCAATTAAAATTGACTCATTTTCCATTCACACATTAGAGGTATAACCCTCCTCCATAGCACCCGAGCTCCCGAGCCTGCAGCTCTCGAGGGCGCGCGTTGAGCATCGCTGCGATGGGTGGCCGAATTGGCCCGAGGCATCGACACCCGTCCTAGCCTTCTTTGGACAAGGGCCATGTTCTGGATGAGGCACGTATCCAACCTCCACCCGTTCAGCTTTCTTCTTCCGCTTATCAATGATTGCATCTTCAACATTAATGAAACTTTGTGCTAAGTGTAGTAGTTCCGCCATCATCTAAGACTCTCAATCAAACATTTAGTGAATGAACAAGTCTGAAGTAACTCCATTTTGGAAGGCCGTTAGGAGAATGTTGTTGTCTACCTCTCCCACTAGTAAAGCTTCCTCGTTGAAATGGTTGATAAAAGACCGTAGGCTTCCGTTCTCCGCCTGCTTTATCTGCAATAAGCTGAACAATGGACACTTGTGTCTTTGGCTTCCAATGAAGTTGTTGATGAGCAACTTGCTCAACTCCTGGAATGAGGGTATAGTATTTGGAGGTAGCTTATTGAACCATATTCTACCTAAGCCTTTCAATGTTGTGGGAAAAACTCTGCACATGATCTCGTCTAGAATCCCTTGTAGATACATAGTTGTCTTGAACGTAGCAATGTGATCATAGGGATCCCATGACTCATCATATGAGTCTAGTTGAGGCATCCTAAACTTATGAGGTAGGGGATGAAATGTGATTGACGCAATGAAAGGGGAATCAATTTTGTGGATGGTCATCTATGTCTGTTCTTCCTATTATGGAGTCCCTCATCTCCCTCATGGCTATCTTCATTAGGTCCACTTCTCTCTCTAAGTTTGGTACCCTCTGGGTTATTGTTCCCCTTGGTTGATCTTCTCCTTCGATGTTGCTTTCTACCCTTCTATCCTTTGGCCTCGTCCTGATTCTTCCTAGTTTGCATGTTAATGGTAGCGATGCTTTTTCTTGTGGACTTTTTTGGCTAAGTCTTGGTTTCATTGTGTTAGTTCTACAACCGCAACCAGGATGGACTGCAACTGCTATTGTATGGAAGTTGGTGGAGGAACATGGGTGTGATTAGGATGGGTAGAGGTGTCTCCGGCTTCTAGATTTTCTAGATTGGTGGTCATCAACCTACTCTAGACCATACAACCTTTTGTCTTAGGGAGCAGAATGACTATCACGATTTATTCCCACATATAGCATCAACTAATGAGGTATGATATCTGTAGGCCATATGCTCTAAAAATGATGGTGGATCAACAACTTGAAAAGAGAAAGAAAGACTATCAGAGTGGACCGGTTTGGTGTTGGCCAAGGATCCTCCAATGGCTAAATTAGTATCTCTCTCAAGGACTCAAGTTTTAGAAGTAGAAGAATAGTTATGCATACCTTTGCTTGGTGAGGTTTGGTCCCTTTTATAGAAAGTTTGGAGTTTATCTACTTGTTAAGTGCCACTACCATCGAGAGAGATGTGTGGACTTAGTGGAGAGAGTGGAGCGAATTTTGAGGAATTCACCCCATGTCTCTAAATAGTTGATCAAGGTGTAACTGTCTCTGGTTTGTAGGAATCACCTTAGAATTTACTAAATGTTTGTCTATCATCTATGAGCTCTTGTATTTAGATGACCTATTTTCTTCTCAGATGAACTCGTCTCTTCCTTCTGGAACTTCCACTTTTTTCTCTGTCTTGATAATGATTTTCCAACCTCTTCCCTTCTTTGGACAAACCTTATTCTTTTGGATGACTCTTACGGATGATAGTTCACTTTTAGTTACATCAAAAAGTATCCTATCGAACATGAAGATTCATTTTTAATATATATTTTATCAAAATTGTAAACCCAGAGGCCCCAAACATAAAAATGCCAAAACTCAAATCTCAATTTTATATTATTACTGTAAGTCTATGGATTATGTTCTCGCCAAAATAATAATTGTTAATGACTTAATTCTTTAAAAAACAAATGCTAAAATTATTACAACTTTGACTAGAAAAAACTCACAATATGATATAAAAATGATTTTAAATAGTTACTGTAAGGACACAATTCTCTGGCGGCCCAATAAGGATGTTGGGCTCGCGCATGAAAGATCCCTCACAATATGATTTGTAGAGAGTGGGCTTGAAAAGCTAGCCGTTGGTCACAGGGCGATGTTCCGGGCTCGATTTTAGAGGGGTTCCAGTAAAAGAAAAGAGTTGGGTTTGACCATTTAAGCCGTGAAGCGTGGTGTCCACTGTGATTGGGCTCCTCGGACTTGGTCCGAGGACCATTAAGGTCTTCCCAGGTTACCCGACGGCGTGTCCTTTTATGGTCTGCACATGTTATTAGGGTGTTTCCCCCTATGGAGTTTTTCTTTTTTGGAGATCGCCTCCCCTATCAGATTCATTTGCTTCTTCTTTTATACTAGCCTGCATTCGCTGTCCTTCGTCCACGTGTAGGGTCAATCTTTACAAAACTGACATTTGTCCCATCAGTCCAATCCCGGAATTGTTGGGGATGGTTGATAAAGTTGGAGAGTACGGCTCTGTCAGGGGCAGCGCATTGAATGGCAATGAGAGCAGCTGTCCCGGATATTCCTTGATTCTCTTTTAAGTTTGGCCCTATACCAGTTTTACCCTTCTTCTTCTGGTGGGGTTTTGGATCTGCCGAGGACTGAGTTGTCCTCGGCTATATCACAAAACTGTTAGGTGCTCTGTATTGTAGAGCTTGGGCCGTAGTTCTCCTTGGCTCGGGCCTTCGGACTCTCTAAGGGCGAATGGGCCTGGCCCATAAATTATTTGGGCCCCACAATAGCCCCTCAAAACCCTGCTATCCGACTTCTGGGTTGGAAATGAGGGTTTTGGTAAACCCGGGCCTTTAGTATGGCTTATTTAGTTCAGCCCCGCATTAATGTGGGCGGTTTTCCACCTGTTCAGGAAGTTAGCCGGTCTTCAAGGAATTCCCTTTAATCTGCTCGTGATCTACTCCTGCCGCTTGGCTGTCCCAGACGCGCCCTTAATGACTCCCCTTTACGAGGCTCATTTATGTCCGGCGACTCATCTGATAAGGTGGGGAAGTGGAACGGACACCTCTTTTTTCTTTAGATTCTTTTGGAAATTTGAATGCATTTAATACCCCCCGTTTTGCTCTTCTTATAAGAAGGCAAGTAGGAGGCCATCACTTTCGTGCAGACCCCTTTCCATCCTTCTGAGATCTGAAACCCATAGCCTCCTTTAGCATTTGCTTAACCCGATTGTTATACACCATATCATTATACGTCTATCATAACGAATGATGAAGGAACCATGCCCCTCCTCAAAACACCATGTTCTGATAAAGCTTGAAATGGCTCGGTCAGGGCAAGGATGGCGCAAACTTAAGATATGTCCCGCCTCTCTTTCAGCCAAAATCCGAAGCAGGGGCTCGTCACGTCAAACTTTCGGCGTGACTGAGTCGAGAATACCCAATGTCAGCACCACCTGGCTCCTCACGAGCATACCTAACACGGCGCCAGTGTGTTAGGAGTCAGGGCTGAGGCAGAGGCTAAGTGCTTCTGCTTCTCCCTTTCTTTGTTCACTGGTGCCCTCCCCCGCCTTCCTCTCCTAGTCTTCCCAGCACCAGCTCCGCCCTGGTGTTGTTCTTTTCCCTCTTTTGCTCCTCTCTTTGTCTTTTCATCTCTTCCCCTCTTCTTCTCCTCCTTCTCTTACTCATGTCCTCCATCTTCTTCATTCATCTCCTCCATCTTCTTCATTGATTTCTTCCTTACTATTTCCTTCTTCTTCACTTTTGTTTTTTTGAAGTGGGTCCTTCTCTTAATATGAGCAACAATAAGGCAGAGATTGGAGAGACTTTGAAGACGAGTTTAAAAGGCGACTGACCGTTTACTTATCTGTACTGCGGATGTTAGTGCTGCCTTGGCAGCCCCTCTTTTGTATAGGCTTGTTGAGGCCCCCCTGCTAGCCGAGGAGAGAAACGAAGGCTTGATACCGTGTGAGGAATAACCATTTGAAGACATACCACCTACTAAATGAACAGCCCTCTTAGGCCATTGAATACTGGGGCGTTCCACCACCTTCCTTACAATTTGTTGTCCTTAACCTTTTATGGTGTTTAAGCCGTGGGTCATGTGATCTAGCATTTTTATCAAGTAACCCACCTTATGAAATCCAAACCTTTTCTTATCCGAGTAGTTGATTTCCCCATTGGCTTGGATTCGAGGACCATGCAAGGCCTTGGCTCTGTCCAGAACTCGTAATAATAAATATTTTTGTACTTGGTTTCCCCGTAGGCTTGAGTCCGAGGACCATACAAGGCCTTGGTTCTGTCCAGAACTCGTAATAATAAATATTTTTGTACTTGGTTTCCCCATAGGCTTGAGTCCGAGAACCATACAAGGCCTTGGTTCTGTCCAGAACTTTTTTTTTTATTTTTTTTTATTTTTTTTTTATGCACTTGGTCTTTCCTCAGGTGTCTCACAAGCTGCCGAGCAGGAAGTTGTCCTCGGCAACGGTTATTCCTTGGTGTGGACCACAATTCGTGGGCTTCCATGCAGAACGGGCCTGGGCCGCGAATTTACCAGGCCCACAAATTAAGAGGCATTCCCGTAGTCTTTGGTCACGCGGTACTTTTTGGCGTCCCAGTGTTCGAGGTGCGCCTTCTCGAGGATCTTCAAATCCTACGGCTGGGGATGAAGTTGGAAATTGAGCCAAGTCTGCTTCGTCTGTAGCATTCCTTGGAAACTTGCACGAATTAAATGCCACCGGTTCACTTCTGGGTATAAATAGGAGAGGGGATCACTTCACTTGCACATGGACTCTCCTGTTCTCTTCGGAACCATATTTCTTCCATATCCGCGATCTCTCTTTCTAGTGCCACTGCCTTAAAGCAAGATGTTTGAGGCGTGGATGGGGGTGGAAGATCTCCGCGCGCTTCAGAGGCACCGAATCCTCAAGGTGATACAGTATGGACAAGGATGGCATAAATTCGAGCCAGTCCTCCATTTTGACAGGAGGAAGATGGGGTTCCTTCCTCTTTTAGTCAAAATCCGAAGCAGGTTCTGGTCATGCCAGATTTTTGGTATGTCCGAAGAAGGAATTTCCGCCATCAGCGCCGTCTGTCTTGTAGCAGGCAAATTTTTGCGGGGGCTTCCCAACTTCCGGCTCCCTGCGCCTTTTCTATAGATGGTGTTAGCCTGAGGTCAGGTTCTTTGGCTGCCTGAGTTATGGGCATGTAGAAGCGTCGAGGAATAGTTTCCTTAGATGGCATCTTGGAACAGTAGCCAATCTCTCCTCTGAGCTATCTCCTCGGCTTTATCTTCACTCTTTTGTACTTTTCTTTTGCTTACGCAGTTAACTCTAATGTAAGCTTGTTTCAGCTTTTTATTGTACACTGTGCTGTTCTTTTGTCTTAATAAAAGATGTGTTTATTTCTTTATACATACTTTTTTTGCAACAACTACTTTGGGCCTGAATATTAAGTCTAAGCCTGCCTTCAACAATATTCTGGGCAGAAGAATACTTTAACACAAATCCCTATTAGTTTAAACTCGCAAATATTATCAAGTATAACGATGGTAATCCTCAATAGATTAAATTCATGGAACTAACCGGGATAGCTGTTGAGTGCTGCGCGATGCACGCTAGACCAATTCCCGAGAACGATAAACTTTAAACAATTCGTCCGAGATGATAGTCGAGTAGCGAAGGACTTTGTGCTTTCGAGTAATATGCTGTACCGTATCGCATTATTCCCTTTGGCACGGGGGATCCGAGGGTAGACCGGGGAACCCGTGCAATTAAGGGATTGACCCAACTGTTAACGAGGAGTTCTCTTCGGATGGATCTTGAGGTTTGTGTGCCATAGTAGTTCTTTTTATGTACTTGGTTTCCCCATAGGCTTGAGTCCGAGGACCATGCAAGGCCTTGGTTCTGTCCAAAACTTATGATCTTTTTATGTACTTGGTTTCCCCATAGGCTTGAGTCCGAGGACCATGCAAGGCCTTGGTTCTGTCCAAAACTTATGATCTTTTGTATACCATGCAAGGCCTTGGTTCTGTCCAAAACTTATGATCTTTTTATGTACTTGGTTTCCCCATAGGCTTGAGTCCGAGGACCATGCAAGGCCTTGGTTCTGTCAAATAGGCTTGCAAAAAACTTATGATGTACTTGGTTTTCCCCATAGGGAGTAGGCTTGAGTCCGAGGACCATGCAAGGCCTTGGTTCTGTCCAAAACTTATGATCTTTTTATGTACTTGGTTTCCCCATAGGCTTGAGTCCGAGGACCATGCAAGGCCTTGGTTCTGTCCAAAACTTATGATCTTTTTATGTACTTGGTTTCCCCATAGGCTTGAGTCCGAGGACCATGCAAGGCCTTGGTTCTGTCCAAAACTTATGATCTTTTTATGTACTTGGTTTCCCCATAGGCTTGAGTCCAAGGACCATGCAAGGCCTTGGTTCTGTCCAAAACTTATGATCTTTTTATGTACTTGGTTTCCCCATAGGCTTGAGTCCGAGGACCATGCAAGGCCTTGGTTCTGTCCAAAACTTATGATCTTTTTATGTACTTGGTTTCCCCATAGGCTTGAGTCCGTGGACCATGTAAGGCCTTGGTTCTGTCCAAAACTTATGATCTTTTTATGTACTTGGTTTCCCCATAGGCTTGAGTCTGAGGACCATGCAAGGCCTTGGTTCTGTCCAAAACTTATGATCTTTTTATGTACTTGGTTTCCCCATAGGCTTGAGTCCGAGGACCATGCAAGGCCTTGGTTCTGTCCAAAACTTGTAAAATTTCTTTTATTCGGTTTACTTTTCGACCATAAGCCCCTATACCAGGGCGGGGAAAGTTGGCTTGAGGCCGGAAGCCCCTAGAGATGCCCGCGCCTTTGGCACTGTAAGGCGTAGCCCCTAGCAGAAGCTTATGCCGGAGCAACAACTGTATGTCGCCGGAGTCGGAGGAGGCCCCAGGAATTTCTGCTTGCTAGAGAGCTGACTCCACCGCCACCTGCGCCAACGCGCAAGCTTTCCCACAGACGGCGCCAATTGTAAGGACACAATTCTCTGGCGGCCTAATAAGGATGTTGGGCTCGCGCATGAAAGATCCCTCACAATATGATTTGTAGAGAGTGGGCTTGAAAAGCTAGCCGTTGGTCACAGGGCGATGTTCCGGGCTCGATTTTAGAGGGGTTCCAGTAAAAGAAAAGAGTTGGGTTTGACCATTTAAGCCGTGAAGCGTGGTGTCCACTATGATTGGGCTCCTCGGACTTGGTCCGAGGACCATTAAGGTCTTCCCAGGTTACCCGACGGCGGGTCCTTTTATGGTCTGCACATGTTATTAGAGTGTTTCCCCCTATGGAGTCTTTCTTTTTTGGAGATCGCCTCCCCTATCAGATTCATTTGCTTCTTCTTTTATACTAGCCTGCATTCGCTGTCCTTCGTCCACGTGTAGGGTCAATCTTTACAAAACTGACATTTGTCCCATCAGTCCAATCCCGGAATTGTTGGGGATGGTTGATAAGCTGGAGAGTACGGCTCTGTCAGGGGCAGCGCATTGAATGGCAATGAGAGCAGCTGTCCCGGATATTCCTTGATTCTCTTTTAAGTTTGGCCCTATACCAGTTTTACCCTTCTTCTTCTGGTGGGGTTTTGGATCTGCCGAGGACTGAGTTGTCCTCGGCTATATCACAAAACTGTTAGGTGCTCTGTATTGTAGAGTTTGGGTCGTAGTTCTCCTTGGCTTGGGCCTTCGGACTCTCTAAGGGCGAATGGGCCTGGCCCATAAATTATTTGGGCCCCACAGTTACATTTCAACAAGATAATAAATAAGAGTTTGAATTACTCTTTAAGTACTATCAAGGGTATTATAAATTGTTTTACTACATTAGCATACAAACTAATCTATCACCAATCACAAAGAGGTAATTTAAATATTCATTTATGAGGTTCTTTTGGATGACTCTTATGGATGATAGTTCACTTTTAGTTACATCAAAAAGTATCCTATCAAACATGAAGATTCATTTTTAATATATATTTTATTAAAATTGTAAACCCAAAGGTCCTAAACATAAAAATGCCAAAACTCAAATCTCAATTTTATATTATTGCTGTAAGTCTATGGATTATGTTCCCGCCAAAATAATAATTGTTAATGACTTAATTCTTAAAAAAAAAAATTGCAAAAATTATTACAACTTTGACTAAAAAAACTCATAATATGATATAAAAATGATTTTAAATAGTTACATTTCAACAAGATAATAAATAAGAGTTTGAATTACTCTTTAAGTATTGTTAGGGGTATTATAAATTGTTTTACTACATTAGCATACAAACTAATCTATCACCAATCACAAACAGGTAATTTAAATATTCATTTATGAAGTGGTTAAAGCCTAATCAAAATTATTATCATATCAATTTGTAAATTTTAGGATAAATTGCAAATTACACCCCTGAAGTTTAAGGTTGATTGGATTTTATTCCCCCAAGTTTCAAAAACTTGATTTTACACCCTGAAGTTTGGTTCTGTTAGCATTTCACCCCCTGAAGTTTGGTTTTGTCAGCATTTCACCCCCCACAGTTAGTTTCTGCTGTTAAGTGACACATCATCATGTTGATGTGTTTTATTTTTGCCAAATTAGTCCCAAAACTACATCGTTTCAATGATAACCAAGTGAAGAGCTAACACAATCAAAACTATGAAGTTTCAAGCCTAAACCTTGTTTGTTTGTTTGTTTGTTTGTTTTTTTTTTTTTTTTTTTTTTTTTTTTTTGTGAGAAAGTTTCAAGCCTAATTTTTTTTTTTTTTTTGGAGAGAAAATTTCAGGCCTAAACCTAAAGCACATTACTCTGACTTAAACGATAGTGTTTAAATCAAAAAACAGAAACCATAACCCCACGATTTGTCTGCAGACCATCGGCTGTGTGAACCTAGGCAAATCTTGTGGTGTACAATGCAACAATGGTTACTCTAATACTAATACGAATTGGCAACCCACCAACTTCTTTGACATTCTAATTGACTCCTTTTAGAATTCCCTTGTTGTCTCTTCCGTTGGTGCCTTCCACAACGCCCAACATGTATCATCATATACTAGCCATAAACTAGTACAATAATCATCTTTAATTCCTATGTTATTATACTGACTTTCAACCTTAATTTTCGTTTCATTAATATATGTTGTCAGAAACCAAACACTTTTTAACTGGTTCTTTCCTTACTCTTGTTGTGTTCACAATAATTTCTTGGGTTTAAAATTGATTTGACTAATTTGTAAAAATTTGAATTTTTTTTTTGGTAACCATAAAATTGGATTTAGGTTCTTTCGGGCATGGTTGAAAGAGGAAGGTGGACAATTCTCTTCATGGGCTATTCAGCCTTTCTTAATGGCATTCCCAGTTTCTCTGTCCAAGACTAAGTTGGTTAAACAGATTGTGAGGTTATGGTTTTATTTTTTATTTTTTATTTTAAAGTTTGTCCTGAACGCTATTGTTTAAGCAATAGTAATATGTTTTACGTTTAGGCCTGAAACTATGTAGTTTTGATTGTGCCAGCTTGGTCATCACTGAAATGACGTAGTTTTGGGGCTAATTTGGCAAAAAGAAAACACACTAGCATGATGATGTGTCACTTAACAGCAGAAACTAATCGTGGGGGGTGAATTACTAACGAAGTCAAACTTCAGGGTGTAAAATCAAGTTTATGAAACTTTGGGGTGTAAAATTCAATCAACCCAAAAATTCAATGGTGTAATTTGCAATTTACCCAAAGTTTTCTGTAGTAAAACTTGTAGTATTTTTTTTTAAATACTTTTAATGGCACATTAGTTTTTAAGACCTATGCAATAAAATTTGTAACATCCCTAATATTACTCCTAAAAAAATTTTGTTGGGGTATTCTAAAGATTAAATCACACTTGACTGGAGTTAAGGGGTAATGACACAAAGATTATTGTTGTTATTTCCAAAAAATATAAGTTAAATATTTATGTATTTTTGTTACAAATTTTTTAAAGGTAAACATAATATACTCATACCATACATATATTGTTCCTTTTCCGTTTTCGTATTTTTATGTTGAGCTTTTGAAACATAGTTTTTTTTTTTTAAATGCTGAATTATACCTGCCTGTATACTTACCATATTAAACACATACCATATTTTACTAACTATGCTGCCATGATAGAAGCCCAATGGTAAAACCTAAAAGTTGTGGCAAACATAATAATTGAGTTAAGTGGGTAACCCTTCGAATTGTGTAGTTTAATTAAATTTTGAATTTCATGGCAGCGAACCATAATTTCATTGCAGACAGAATTTGCTAGATTATGGACACTTGCAAAGGATTTTGAAGCATACAAACAATCATATTAATAAATGAGTGAAAAATTATATAAAAAAAAGGGTTAGCATTTAGCTGAAGTTGGTTAATTATTGTGACTAAAATGTGTGTTAATGAGGGGTGTAGTCATTGCAAATATGTGTTAATTAGGACCATCGCAAATAAGTTAAGATAGAACATGTGTGAAAGTTGGTATTTGAAGGTCGAAAATGCATGCATTATTGATTAGAAAATCCCATAGAGTAGTAGTACAATAGATTAAACTTAGGCTTCGTTTGAGAATTCATAAGGGAATGGAATGGGATGATCATAAAGGAATGGAAATGAATGAAATGTACTTAAGTAAAAGAAATGAATGGAATTAAATAAATAACCTTGATTAGATGTTTTAAAATAAAGAAATAGAAATGAATGAAAAAGAATGGAATGTAAGTAATCTTGTTTGGGAGTAATATAGAGGGAATATAATAAAATCATTTTATGACAATATTACTATTAAATCCTTATTTTAAAATAAATGGTTGAATATATAGGGGTATTTTGGGAATTTTAGTAAAAAATCCATTAAATCTAATTTCATTCCCTCACATTCCTCCCAATTTCGGGGGGAATGAAAATTTGAGGTTTTAAGGGAATAGAGATGAATGAGTATTTTCTCTTACTCATTCCATTCCCACTCCCACTTAAACTCCCAAACCAGCAAATGAATTTTTCATTCCCTCTATTAAAACTCCCAAATGAAGAGAAGAATATTATAAAATTATTCTTTTCATTCCTTTCCATTCCATTCTCTCCTCCTAAACAAGAGCTTAGGATGATGTTCAAATGGCGGTTACGCTCCAAATCCCCCATGACTAATGAGTAATGAATGAATGATAGATGATTTTATTAATTAAAAGTTGAGATAGATTTTATAAAAGAATATTTATTTATTGGACAATATTTGTTTTTGTTTTTTTTTTTTGGAGAGAGACTTTCAACTTATGACGTTCGCTTCTGATGATAGCTCTTTATTATCAAACCAAAACACCAACCAGTTTTTAGTGTAGGTGGGAATTGAATCTCAAATCTCTTATTCAACCATTAGAGACTTTATCAATTGAGCTGTCTGAAAGCCTTAGATAGTATCGGTTAATTTAGATGAGATGCAAAAATATTGTGACAAGTAGTAACATGTGATGTGAGGCGCGTTGAGGAACGCATGGAATAACCATGTGATTGTGATTGTGATTGTGATTGTGATTGTGACCGTGGCCATGACTAAAAAAAAAAAAAACAAAATTACACAAGTTATAAGCTGTAAGTTGTAGCAACAGGGGAGGGTTTTTAAAGAAAGCAAGAGATCAGTCATATTCCTCCTTTTCCCATATGTATGATGATGACTGTATGTCAATGTGAGTGATTGAGTAACACTCACAAATCACAATGCTGGCCTGCCTGTGTCGGTGCTGGTGTCGGTAGTCGGAACCAGCCAAACTCTCTACTCCTTTTTGTTTATTTTTATTTTTATTTTTTTTAATATTTTGTCACTATTATACTAACACGCTCATTCCTTTTGACTTTTTTTTTTTTGACTCTATTTTTTAAATCATCATCAATATAATTGGGTTGTAAAAAAAATTTAGTCTAGTTGAAGTCTTCATTGGTAGAGAAATGAAGCTTATCGTGTACTACTATTACTAGATTCCAATTTCAAATCATTTCCTTCCTATTTGCCAATTTCTTTTCTCTTCAGTTTCAAAAAAAAAAGAAAAAAAAGAAAAAAGAAAATTTCTTCTCTCTTTTTTTTATTAAAAAAAAAATTTCATAGAGTCCCAATTCCTAGTTTTGAATTTTCCGATCTCTTCCAAAAAAAAGCACCCATTCAACTTTTCATCTGTATAATAAAAAATATATATTACGTATCGATCTGGGAATTCGGGGAGGGTCAATTGTGACATAGTAATTAGATTAGATCGTTGTTGTGTGGGTTTTGGGTGGGCCGAAGAAGAAGAAGAAGAAGGAAATGTCTCCGTCTGCAAATGGACGGAGGAGAAGTAGCGGAAGCGGAGGAGGAGGAGGAGGAGAAGGTGTGAATTATAGTTATAAATATATAGAGCACCAAGTGTCCAAGTTCGATACCCTCGCCGGTGTCGCCATTAAGTACGGCGTCGAGGTATTTCTCTTTCTTTCTAAAACTAGAATAAGCACTCATTTTCCTTTCTTTGCTTTTATGTAAAATTGAGTCAAATACACTGACACTAGGCAAATAATTTTGTTGATTAAGATCGTCTTTCGTGTGTATCATGTATGGAACAAGACGTAATTAATTTAAGATTGCATGATGAATGGCAAAATTAACTAATCTTCTTTGTGTTACTACTTACACCCACAAAAGCTTACTCCAAATGCCGTTTACTCCATATGGCATGGCATGGGTAAACTATGTATGTATAAATTACCAAATCTTAGTTAGTTAAATTCCTAGTGTTCCGTTCCGTTTCTAACCTCACATTCATCAATCTCTTAGTCGCATAGTTCTTTCTGCTCTGATATCTCCATTAGAAACACTAGAAGGTGCCAGTTTAGCTTCCAAAAAACCAAAAAAAAAACGCTCAAATGGCACTTCCTTCTCCCTTTATAATAGGATGGATTCAAGGCCCAAGAGTGTGTATGTAACTTACTACTCAAAAAAATATGTGTTGTTAATTATTGGTATGAATAATTAGTCATCTGAAACCAATGGACATCATTTAATTTTGGTTGTCTTTTTAAACTAAATTAGCACTCTAAAATGAGAGCATTGAGTACTAAGTACTACCTTTTATGCATTTAAATCACCTTCATAGTATAATTGTATGAATGGGCTATCAAGTTTACCTAGGACATGTCATCTCAAATGAATTATTGCCCTTGAGCTGATTATGAGATATTGGCCTTTCTTTCTTCTAATGGATCTCTATTTTTAATGAGTTAGGTAGCTGACATTAAAAGGATGAATGGCTTGGCAACAGATCTTCAAATGTTTGCTTTGAAGACATTACAAATACCATTACCAGGAAGACATCCACCATCTCCCAATTTGTCTAATGGGTCTGCTTCTCAAGGGTATGATATACTTCATCTCTACAAATAACTATTTTTACTTATAGTCGAGCTTATTATCATCCCATTGTTAGCCTTTAGTCTGCAAGGAGTTACTTATAAAAATAAATAAAAGAAAAATGTGTTTTTTTTTTTTTTTTTGGTCTAGGATTTGCTCTAGCATGTCTTGTGTCCACTAGTATACAATGCCATGATGGCTTCTTCTTCCTCTCACTTTATTATGCATTCATCAATTTACTTGCCCTTGAGTTTATGACACTTCATTCTTGTAGCATCCATATTTCCAACAATTTGCTTTCTTATTGCATATATATGTTTAAGACATTACAAAAAATTAATATTTTTGTCTTCTTTGTGTTTATCGATGCATAGACAACACTATAGAGTGCCTTATTATAACCGTTTTTTTCATTGTTGGAGGCAATGAATTGTTCTTCTTATAATTGTGCATTTGCTTACAAAGCCAAGTGCACAATAGTTGGATATGTTCATTTTAGTATTATACATTGCCATGCTCCATACCTACACTTTTGGAGAGCCCCTGACACTGGTGTTGGTGTACAAAGGCTAAATATCTACCCTTGGTCTTATCTATAAAAAAAAAAAAAAAACTCTTGCTTCTTAGTGATTGTGATGGGATCTCAAAACTGATGTACAATGGATGCTAAATTATTTTAGTATTTGTCCCTTTTTGACTGTATAAGACTGAGATCATAGAGATCATGAGTTAATGATATACTTAAATTAATGAGATATAGTATGGAAGTTTACGTGGCCTGGTCTTTTTTTTTTTTAAATGGTTAGAAATCTCCTAAGCTACTACCCCCCTGCCCCTCAACCCCTAGGAAGTACCTAGAGAGGTGCCATTAGACCAATTGGGTCATTGGCTATTCTTTTTACAATGCTAATAGAGAGTATAGGACTTACATTACCCAAGAAAAGTCAATGCATGGAGAGCATATGGCATCATAAATCCCCACGACACACCACACTCAGGGTTGTGACATACTAACTGCAAGGAGTTCAAACATAGCAGACCCCAAACTTATCAACAACAAAAAAAATGAATGAGATTTTTTTTTTAACATAAAAGGTGTTGTTGAGATAAAGAGGCGTGTGGCCCATGTACACAGGAAGTATTACAATGAGAAATTAAATCTAATAAATTTATAATTGAAAATAATTCTTACGCTGTCATCCATTCGGTCAAGGATCTGAAAAACAGCAATTTCAGCTTTAAAATGGTCCTTTCACATTGCTCAAGATATGATTGAGTTTAAGACTTGTTCTTATATCTTTTGATTGATGAACTCCTTCATGTTTGAGGATTATTCCTTGAACCCCTTATGACATATTCCCCTGGGAAAAACTACAAGCAGTTCAAGTACTGGAAGCTTGCACCTGAACATATATATTTTTTGATTTGGGAAAATGTTACATTATTCTGGCTAAAATTTAAAAATAAAATAAAATTGTGCAATTAGTTAAATAATGACATCTGGATGACATTAATAATGACATGAACTCTACCATAAGATGAACATATTTACAATTCCTAAGTAGAGTTTGAAACAACGATCTGATATTTTTTTACTCTTACATTTGTGTCTTTGATCTTTTGAGATTGCAATCTGTATTTCTTGAGCTAGCCTTTATGTTTCTGTAAATGTACTCTTTGTTATGGTTTGGTAAGCAATTAGCAGCCAGTTAAAAAAATACCCAATTACAATTGATTTTGTTTACAGGAAAATATAATATATGCTTCAAAAGTGGACATTTAACTTAATGATGTATTTTTGGTTCATGACTTGCCAATCAATAATATGTTTTCTTGTTCTTGATTGACTAGAACCATACTTGGTCTTGTGTTCATCTAAACTTAGAAATGTTCCTGCATGTTCCCAAATTTTGTTGAGACAAAATTGAGGAATCAAATTTTATGCACCATCTGGAATGTTATGTATGCCGACCTTTTATTGACTGATGGTGGTTCTTTGATTGCGCACATAAAGCCAGTGTAGTGAAAAGTGAGCAGCGAAACTAAGCTGTCACTGTAACTGTTTAGAAAATTTAGGTCTCAAATCTTATTCACTTCTAAAATAATGTGGGACTTGACTAGGTAGTAAACTTGAATGCTCAACTAATTCCAGTGAAGTGAAAGCTGACCTGGGTGCTCAGTGCTCACCCAAACTCTCAAGCAAAGGATAGGCACCAAAACCTCTTGACAGGAAGTCTGTTAGAAACTCAAGAGGTAGTTTGAAATCCATTGGGGTGGGCTCAGATCAGTATCCATGAATTTAAAAATCCTATCTTGGAATGTGTAGGATTTAAATAATTTTCATAGGAAGGATGCTGTCAAAAATATTCTTAAGGAGTGGCATGGTGATGTTGTTTGTTTACAGGAAACTAAATTGGATTGTACAAACTCTACCATTGTGAAAAATCTATGGGGCAGCCCTTTTGTAGATTGGGCAGTTTTGGATGCAATTCACACTGCTAGGGGTATTTTGTTGGCATGGAACAGGAGGGAGGAAGTTGATTATTTTGTGGGTAGATTTTCTGTTTCTATTTTGTTGAAGGCGGTGGTAGATGGTTTTGAATGGGTTTGTTCATGGGTGTACTGTCCGTTTGATGACAGTGCTAGGAATGCGACGTGGGTGGAACTTGATTCTGTGAGATTGCGGTGGATCTCGGCTCGGTGTTTGATTGGTGATTTCAACATCATCATATATCTGGTAGAGAGACTTGATTGTAACTCTTTTAGCTCAGCCATGTTTAAATTCTCTGGCTTTATTGAGAAAAATAATCTGGTTGACCTGCCTTTGGAGGGGGGCGACTACACTTGGTTTCATGATTCTGATAATCCTTCCATGCCCAGAATTGATAGGGCTCTGATTTTAGTTGACTGGGGGGATCATTTTTTGGATGTGACCTAGAAGACTCTTCCTTGGGTGGTGTTGGATCATTTTCCTATTTTAGTGGAGGTAGGAGGTATGTTGAGGGGGAAGATAAATTTGAGAATATGTGGCTGAAAGTGGAGGGTTTTGTGGATTTTAGCTTGTAAATTGAAGGCTTTGAAAGGTGACTTGAATCATTGGAATAAGCATGTGTTTGGGGATGTGGCTTTTAGGAAAAAAAATTCTTTTTATTGAGTTTTTGGGTCTTGAAATTAGAGAAGAGCTGCAAGTCTTGTCTCTAGATGATAGATTTGGAAGAACAGTAATCAAAGCTGATATCGTGCATTTAGCTTCTTTGGAGGAGATTTCTTGGAGGAAAAAATTCAAGGTCTTGTTCATTAAAGAGGGGGATAATAATACTCGGTTTTTTCATAGGTAGGCTAACTTGCACAATTGAACCAATTGCATTAGGGGAGTGGAGGTTGAGGGAGTGCTTTATCTAACCCTCCTACCATTCCTTTCCCTTGGAAGTGTATTTGGAGTGTTAAGGTACTTAGAACAGTGTCTTTCTATGGACAGCAACTCGGGATAGTATTCTCATTATTGATAACCTTGTAAAAAGGAACGTGCCTCTGGTTAATTGGTGTTGCTTATGCCGTTGCGATGGAGAAACAATGGATCATCTTTTGCTTCATTGTAAGTTCGCACATGCCTTATGGAGTGAAGTTTTTCTAATGTTTGGAATGCAGTGGGTGATGCCAAGGATGGTTGTTTCTCTTCTTTTGCATGGGAGAATTATTTGGGGATATACTCTTCTTCGGTTTGGAATATGGTGTCAGCCTATAATATGTGGCTAATTTGGAGGGAACAAAATACCCTTACTTTTGAGGATGTTGAGATATCTATTGATCTTTTGAAGTCTTTGCTAGTTGGGACTTTGTTTGTGTGGTCTTGTATTTGGGATTTTACGCAATGTATTTCTGTATTTGATTTCCTTCAATCTATCTATGTTTCCCTTTGATTTGTTTTTATTTGTTTCATGTATAGTTTGTTCATCATTGTGAACAAGATGTACTTTTTTTAATGAAAATATCTATTACCTATCATAAAAAAAGAACCTAATGCATATCTCTATCATTTCTACAGTTACTTCTTAGCTTGACTACAAATTTAGTGTTCTGTGCTTATCACCTCTTTAGACTGGGCTTCAAGAGAAATTTCAAGATATTTTTCTTTTGTGCTCATTAAAGTTCCTAGTGGTTAAATAGCTATATGCCCCTCAAGAAAATAAAGCCTCATTGTTCAAATAACACTAGACATGGTGTTCTGAGTCTTAGATATGCTTCCCATTCTTTTAGTATACTACTTTAGGTTCATAATGCTGGTTTCTTTACAACTGGTTACCTCTGTGGACATCACCTGCACTATTGTAGTAAGATTTCCTTTGCTTGGATTTTTGAAAAATTATTGCCAAAATCAACATCCGTTTCCCTGCCTGGCGAGTTACTGTTGGCAATATAGTTTTCTCTGTTCTTGCCCAATCAAGGTTCCCTGATCTATGAATAAGCCTGAAGGCCATGGCCTCTCTCTCTCTCTCTCTCTCTCTCTCATGCACACGGGTGGCTGCAATGTAAGACCAGTAAGAATTGTCAGGCTCTGATTTAGGATAGCTAGTGAATTTTCTGGCCACTTTGTTGTTGCTTCAAAACATAGTACCATGATTAGTTAACTTTCGACTCTTCATATATGTACACACTTTATCCTTATATTCAAAACTTTAATTTCATTCTCTCATACAAGCGTTAGTTTTCATATATAATTGAGACATGGGTTTATCATCCACAGCGTGTGAAACTTTGAGCAACCTTTATAACTTTTTTCTTCCCTTGAAAGCATTCCAACCATCATAAATTTTAGGCCAAGATATACTTTAGTCCTTACACATTTGGGTGCATTTCAATTTCGCACCTCTACATTTTTGTGTCACTTTAGTCCTTATTTTTATTTGATTTCAATATTATTCTTACTGTTAAAATTTTTACCTAAATTTCTCAAAGAAAAGCTCTCAAGGCTTACTTTATTCAGTTAACAAAAACTTGTTACAAATGAGAACCCATATTGCTACTTATACAATCTATTTGCACTAACAGTCACAGGGTTGGCTCAAATCAAGACTAAATCTGATTGGTCAATAATGCTAAACCAATAGCTAACACATTGACTAAGAACAAGTGGATCCAATTGGCTGCTGTTACAATAACAGCCTGTTGCCCACTGTTTGAGTACAAGTCCAACTATTTTAAGTGGAACTAACTGTCTAAGCAGAGACTAGCAACCTTCCAAGCTCTCTCCAGTTACCTCCAAATGGCTCAGAAATGGCCTGGAATATTAGTTAACATCCTTAACTCAATCCTAGTTGGCTGCTGGAGGTGTTGAACCCCAATAGTAGAGGTCGCTTCAATGTTCTGGCTGACTGCTACTGAAGCTTGGCTGCTGCATCGGGCCATTAGTAGTTGGCTGCTGCTACTGCCTTGTGTCAATTCTGCAGGTATGAGCAGCCATTTAGATGCTCCTGCATCTCTCTCTCTCTAATGGCAGATCAATACACAACACAGTCAGTCATGACCAGAACACTGTTCCCGACCCATCAAACCATCAGTCACCATTTTGCAAATTATCTCCATGAAAGAAGAAAATGAGAAAGAACAAAAGAGAGGGTGAGAGCTCAAGCCTCCATAAATTGTTGTCTTCATAAGAAATTTTTTAAATTCATCACCCTACATGCAAGGAAACAATCATACCCACAAATTCACATCCCAATCGAACCTAAGCTCTGTATACAACGTCAATTACAACCGCCGACCAAATCCACCCTGACACAAAACTACCCAAACCAGAATACAAAGTAACCCCACTGCCAAACAATCACATACATAACAGCAACCCCACCACCACATGGCCACTCTTAGACTCACACCGCCAACTTGATTAACACCCAAGCTTCCTCAATTTCCAAAACCAACCCATTGAATTAATCTAAAGTAACCTGAACTGCGCATCTCAAATCCTTGAATTGTTGTCGTGCCCTCAAAAATCCTGATGCAGAATGCATTTGAGGAAAGCAGGAAAATAAGAAACTAGAGGGGAAATCCTAGGTTCACCACCTAAGGGTGCTTGGAATCACCACCAAGAGAAACAATTCTAATCAGAAAACTCGTATTCAAAATGCAATACCCAAAATGTTTATGGAACCTCCTAAGAAGCTCCAGGGAGTACAATCTGGCATAATTACATCATAAATTTCTCAATCACAATAAAAGCACATATTCAAAATTTGAAAATGTCAACTGATAAGATGAGAAAATATCTAAAACAATAAAGTCTGAAATAAGGGATGTTAAATGGCGATCCAATATGGCAACTATGAAAAATCCCTGCTCTAGTGTCCACACCAAATCCCTTCATGGCGTCACTCACCAAATACACGAGATCCATTCATCGTAGACCTGTAACACCTCAGCCAAACAAAGCCTCCCAAATCAACTCCAAAGCCACCACATGAACCCACACCAACCAACCTGAGGTCCTCCATCCCCAGCCAGGCACACTTTGGTGTTTGGTTGAGTCACGGCCTTCACCTCTCTTGGTAGTGGCGAGGTTGACATCACCATGCCATTTTAAGTCCAGGCTGGTCTTCGAGGCCCACTCCATCAGAGAGAGAGAGAGAGGTTAAAAGAAAAAAATAGAGAGAAAGCAAAGAAAAGAAACGAAACGAAAAAAGAAAAAAGTTTTGAAAGGTTATGTGTCACCAACTTAGCTAACATGGTGCCATGTCATCAAGCAAAACTATCCATTTATGCAAAATTAATGTGTAAATTTCTGTTTGCCACAAACAACTTTCTTCCAAATTTTAACGGAAAGGATAATATTGAAATAAAATAGAAATAAGGACTAAGGTGACGCAAAAAATTGTACAGGAATGATATTGAAAGTTGCCCAAATATACAGGGACAGAAGATATATCTTAGCCAAAATTTTACTGTTATTTTATGTGATATATAATTGGTTTTAGCATTTCCTTCTGACTTTATTGACTATCAACTCTATTGCTTTACATGTCCTGTAACATAAGCATAAAAATCAATTTTTCCCAAAAATAGCCTGGCTCTTTTTTGTTGAATTTGAAGTTCTGTATAAAAGTTCAAATATATCTGGGTTTCTTCCTATTCTGCAATATGTCGAAAACTTCCGATGTGTATATTTTAGAGTAACACAGTTTGACGTTGATATCTAGACTAGATTTGCAACCAAAAATAATTATGATAATGAACTTCTACTGCAGAGGAAACAGCACTGAAAAAACATCATCGCGTCTAGGCCAATCTAATATATTGGGATCGTTCCAGTTGCCAAGATCAAAAACACCCCAACAGGTGTCTCCAGCCATGAGCACTTTACAGAAGTTTTATGGTCTGCAATCTCCAAATCTCAAGGATACAGCTGAGGGCACAGAGATGTCAGTTTACAAAACTGGGAGTTCAGATTACTTTGATGATGAACTGCTGCTTAAAACCTCACCAATTTCTGGTCCACCTTCAAACCACCATCAGAACTCCAGAAATTCAGTTAATGGTTTCTTGCCTGAGAATGGTCAAGTGGTTGAGCATTGGAATCTTGCTGAACCTGGAGATGGGGAGGGTGAGAAATCTGATGAAAAGCCTGTCCGAAGGCGTCCAAAGCCTGAGGTTGATTCTGGGGCTGGAACACCAGAAAGATTGTTGAAAGGAGAAAACAGTGGTGGAAGCAGTGGTTTCTCAGCTTCAACAGGTAAAGGTCTAGCAATGAGGCCAAAATCAGCAAGCCGAACGACACTATTCTCTGATTCAGAGTCAGGATGGTTGAATTCTATTCCAGTGGGATTGGGAGATTCCATAATAGCTGATGGGCTATCTACAGTTCGTAAATCGTCAAGCACATCAAGCCTGAAAGACCAGGAAACTAATAACTCAACATCTGCTTGGCCAACGTCAAAGTGGAGTTTAAAATCAGACTTGCAATCTCTCTCAACAGCAGCCATCACCCGACCAATCTTTGATGGTTTACCCAAGCCAATAAGTGGCCGATGGAACAAAGCTGCCCTTGATTAGTATCATTTATTTTGCACATTCATGGAACCAATTTGTTTCCTCTTTACTTCAATCTAATGTGCTGAAAATTCTCAGCCAGGCATTACAATATACAATCACATCACATTGCTGCAAAGTGTATTGGAAAAGGGGAAAAAAACTTGAGAAGGAGAGGGAAGATAATACACTATTTAGATATCAATGCGACTATTGGTGATGAAACATTCGTTTATGAGAGTGGCTTTTTTCTAGTCGAAGCAGCAACAGCTATAGAAAAAGTGTGATGGAAAAGGTAAACAACTTGTATTCTTTTTTCCCTTTAATTTTTAATCCCATACATGGACTGGGAATATAAGCGTAGATTATTGATCTCATTTTTTACATAATTGAGTCTAGTAGTAACCTAGTCAATTTATGTTGCATCCCTATCAAAAGTGCGCTTCATCACAATTGTATCATTGCATACTTATTGGCTATTTCATAAGGAATGTATATTGATTTTTATTCAAGACGCGATTTTTCTAACGTATTCCCTTTATTGTGATATTAGGTTGATTAGAAGCAATGAGTTTAACCAATTATTTCATTTCAGAAATGTTAAAATGGGACCAGTCAATGCCTTAGATATACTTGGCTATCAGACGATGTCCTCATGGTAGTGAATTGCAGACCAAATCATTTGCCTAGAAGTATTTAAAGATAATTTGTGTCTATGCCATGCACTCTTAACTATTCCATATCTAATTTATATATATAATACACGCCATGCTCTCTTAACCATTACATATATAATTACTTATTAGTAAAGCAGAAGCCTATACTAAGGGTGTGTTTGGATACCGTTTATTTTGCTGAAAACTGAAAACACTGTAGCAAAATAATTTTTAAATATGTGAATAGTACTGTGAGACTCAGTTTGAATTTTTTTTTTTTTAATAAAATACTTGTGGGTCTTATGAAAAGTGCACGGAACCCCATTAGAAAAGCAAAAAAACGCTCCTCTTCTTGCAGAGGACCCATAGTGTACGTTTTCAAAAAATAAAAAATAAATAAAAAAAGCCAAAATGCGGACACTGTCTTTATAATTGGTATCCAAACGGATACTAAGCCTTACCACTTGGAATGTTTGGAGCTTCTAATGTTTTCCATGCGGTGCCAAATCATTTAGAATTATGCAAACTTGCAACTACATATGGCAAGCAATGATTTGCACACCATTCATATTTGACACTAGTCAAAGTTTATTGTTTATATATTTGCATTTAATCTAATCTATATATACTATGAAACTGGAACATCTATAAAACTTAAGTGTTTGACTTTTTTTTTTGACTTCTTGAAAGCTTGTCAGGTAGGATTTGAAACTTCAACAATTTTCCACATCAAGCCTAATTTTTTATTAGTTAAAATTTTAGGTTAAGTTTTTACTTCCTACCCAATAAGCTCTCTCTCTCCCTCCTCCATAAACCCTTCTTTACCTCTTACCTTTCTCTCTATCTGACAAACCATGGGAAGGGGCAACAATGAAGAAACCAGGCTTCTCAGCAGCTGAATCCAGACTGTATACTATTGCTTTTCTCTAATTTGTCAAAGGCACACCTATATAATCAAAGAGTCAAACCAAGGCAATTGACTCTTTGTTTTCTCCTCGCTTTATAATAGTCGTCAAGTCCATCAGACTTCTCTCTTATTATTCTTTAATATTTTTCTTTAATTGGCTTTGTTCTACAATCTTTTTCTGACAATTCTTTGCAGCCCCCAAAACTTTTAGGCAACATATTTTTCTACTTTTAGGCAAGCATATTTTTCTAAGAAACGCTCGCCTAAAACTTTTAGTCAAGCATATTTTTCTTCTTCTTGCCTAAAAGTTTTAGGCGAGCGTATTTTTCTTCCTAGAAAAATATGCTCTTCTATATGCAAGCATATAGAAGAGCGTCACTTTTTTATTTGTATTATATATATAGAATTTTTTCTTACACGCAGTTAATGGTAAGGTGAATTTGTATTTGTTTAAGGGACCAGATAACTTGTACTAACCAGAAGGAACGAAAGCACAAAAAGATGGGCTGTTATGTTTGTTATTTTTATTCCGTTTTCATTAAGTTTTGGCATAAATATTAATAGATTCAGGTATAGATTTTTTTTGGAATGCTTTTCAAAGTATATACTTGGTTATGTGATGGTAGTGTTTATCTTCCTATTTAAGGATTAATTGTGACATTGGGCCTTCGGGCCCAGTCTGAAGGTGATGTGTCTGCAGCCCAAGTACCCACTTTCCTTACAAATCAATGGGCTGGTATGAGCCCTTATAGTACTAGGAGTGTGGTTAGCCCAGGATTAGTGTCTCCAACTCACTCTGAATCACACTCTGACCCTTTTCCTCTTAATTCCAACCAGAGAGATGTAGTGTGGAATGCTTCAGCAGGGTCAATGGTCCAAGGGAGTACTTCCAAGAAGAGAATTAGGAGGGAATTTGGCAGGATGGGTAGAAATATCAGGCAAAAGGATATTTTGTACGTGTTTGGATTCCACGTCCACGGTTGCGTTTCGCGTTTCACGTGTTTTCTCTCTCCTTATTTTTTATTTTTTATTTTTATTCAGCCCGCAATTGTTGACAAGTCAACTATGAACAATGCACCTGTGCACTGTTCACGGGTCTCACAAATTACATTTTTCAGCAACTTTTTCATTAAAAATAGGTCCCACAGCACTATTTACATATTTAAAAATTATTTCACTACAGTGCTTTTAGTTTCAGTTTTTAGTTTCAGCAAAAATAAGCTATATCCAAACGGACCCTTTGTGGTTTCTTCCAAAGAGAAGGAGATAGGGATGATCAAGATGTGGAGGACAATAGGGAGGTCCAAAGCGAGGATCAAGGAGATGTTTAGAGGGGTAATCCTTCTACCCAATATAATCCAAATGGGCAAAGGGAAGCTGGCCTTCAATAGCTTCCCTAGGTGCCATGAGGATACTGAGCTGGAACTGTAGAGGCTTAGGCAAATCCTCTACAGTTCTTCAATGTGAAAAAAAGGCCCACGAGTCAAAACCAAATTTAATGTTTTTGATGGAGACTCGTTTACCTAAAGATAGAGGAAAAAAGATATGGGATAAATGTGGCTTTGAGGTTGGTTGGGAATTACCAAGGGAGGGGATGAGTGGTGGTCTTCTGTTAGCTTGGATGGATAGATAGAAGCTTCATATTAAGTATGAGTCCAAACATTTGGTGCATACGAATTTGTTGGACAATAGAGGTAACCCCCTTTCTATTACTTTTATGTATGGACAGCTTGAAGTTTCTAAAAGGGAAGAAGTCTGGTGTAAACTTAGGGAATTAAAATTGTTAGCTCATCAGATATGGTTATGCATTGGAGATTTTAACCAAATTCTCTTTGTGAAGGAAAAATTTTCCTTTGGTGATTGTCCAATCCCTGGTGCAGAGAACTTTCAGCTTTTAGTGTCAGACTTTCAATTATGTGATTTAGTAGCTCAAGGTCAACAATTTTATTGGATGAACAAGAGGGAGGAGGAAAATTTTTTCATGGAGAGGTTGGATAGAGCTTTTGCAAGTGTGGAGTGGATTGAAACCTATCCAAATTATGCTTTAACAAATCACCCAATTATCAGATCAGATCATGGTTCAATCACTCTAGAGTTTGATCTTAAGCTTCGCTTTCAAAGAAGACCCTTCAAGTTTGAACGTATGTGGATAAGTCATCCATCATGTAAGGAAGTGGTGTAAAGAGCTTGGGGTAGTAGTATACATGGTTCAAGATCTTACCAATTCATGCATAAAGTCTACAGTGTTAGAAAGGAGTTTGATCACTGGAATATGAATGTTTTTGGCAGAATAGAACAAGAGATTAACTGGAAAAAGAGGCTATTGCAGGATCCAAGGATGTCAATACCGTACCGGAGGCCGTACCGGTTTGGCTACCGGTACGATATATTTCGGATACCGGTCAATACCGGTGTACCGTTTCGGGTTTACCGCTATTTTTTATATTTATAAATATATATATATATATGTATGTATGTATGTGTTTGTATATATATATATATATATATTATAATAAATATAAAAGTTTACCATAAAACATTTCCTCAATTCAAAACTAATTATTCATGGTTTTAAACTTTAGTATCAATTAAAAGGGAAAAAAATAAAAAAAAATAAAATAGAAAGCTTAAAAGTTACCATTGCATACTAAAAAACAAATAATACTAATAAGTTAATGCAAATAAGTTACCATTCTTTCCTAACAAAAATTCAAAAATTACAAAACTTAAAAAAAAAAAAAAAAAAATTTCTGTACCGGCCGGTACGCCCGGTACCGGCCGGTATTGGCCGGTATTGGCCGGTACGGCCGGTACGAGGCCGGTAAGGCCGGTATTTTTACCGGTACGAAACGTAGGGGTTAACTGTACCGGATCACCGGCCGGTACGGTATATTCCGGCCGTACCGGCCGGTACGGTACGGTATCAACAACACTGGCAGGATCTCCAAAACAATGTGATCTCTATGGAGGATGTGGAAAAAGAGAGAGAGCTTAGAGAAGAGTTAGAGTGCTTGTTGAAGAGAGAAGAACTTATGTGGGCACAGAAGACCAGGAGTGAATGGATATTGAAAGGAGACAGAAATACAAGGTATTTTCAAGCTGTGGTTAAACAAAGGAGAGCTAGGAGTAGAATCCATTGCATTAAGAATGTTGAGGGGGGGTTCTTATTGAGGATCCTGAGGGTATTGAAAAAAATTTTGTGGATCATTTTAAATCTACTTATGAGTCTGCCAGCACTAATAATGTAAAGAGCATCATGGAACAATTGCATAATCTGGCCATTCCTCAATTGTCTGCTTAACAGTGCTGCATATTGAACAAGCCAGTAACAATCAAGGAGATTGAGAACACTGTCTTCCAATTAGGGCCTTTTAATGCCCTAGGGTTTGATGGCATTCCAGCTTTCTTCTTCCAAGGATTTTGGCAAATTGTGAAACATGATATTTGCAATACTGTGCAGGCTTTCTTCCATTCAGGTTCCTTGCTCAAATCTCTCAATCAAACTTACCTTACTCGTATTCCTAAAGTTAATTTTCCTAAATTTGTGCCTCAATTTAGGCCTATTAGCATTTGCAATGTAATTTACAAAATTATTTCCAAACTTATGGTTAATAGGCTTAAACTTTTCATGGACACCCTTATCACTCCCTTTCAAAATGCATTCATTAGTGGGAGAAGCATTACAGATAATATCATCATTGCTCATGAAGTTTTTGATTTTCTAAAAAAGAAAAGGGGTAGGAAGACTAGCTTTGGTGCTTTGAAAATAGACATGAGTAAAACTTATGATAGACTAGATTGGTCATTTCTTAAAGCAGTGCTTATGTCTATGAATTTTAGCTCAAATTGGGTTAAGTGGATCATGGAGTGTGTTTCATCTATTAATTACACTTTATTGATCAATGGGAGTATCTCACAGAGTTTTAAGCCCTCAAGAGGACTAAGGTAGGGAGAACCTTTGTCTCCCTACCTTTTTCTTATGTGTGCCAACATTTTGTCACTTACTTTGCTTAAAGCTGAACAAAACCATGATATTATGGGTGTGAAGCTGGGAAGGAATGGGTTATCCTTCACCCATTTATTTTTTACTGATGACTCCCTACTATTTTTTAGAAATAATGCTAAGTCTCTTGCCACATTAAGAACAACTCTGGAGTGGTATTGTATCCTTTCAGGACAAAAAAATAACTTCAATAAGTCTGACTTATTTTGTTCTCCAAACATGTCTAGGGAGGACCAGGAAAGTTTAGCTTCACAACTCCAAGTCAATTTTGTGGTTAATCCTAGTAAGTATTTAGGAGTCAACTTTAAGCTTAGGGAAAGATGGGTTGCTGATTTCCATTATTTGGTGGAGAAGCTTCAGTCAAAACTTCAAGGGTGGAAGGCTAAGTTGCTCTCTCAAGCTAGTAGGACTACCCTAATCTCCTCTGTCTTGCAGTCCATGCCTTTGTACACTCTCTTGTTTCAGTGTACCTAATACAGTCTGTGATAAACTAGATGCTACCACTAGAGCCTTTTGGTGGGGTCATGATCTAGGAACTCGTAAATTGCACCTTATCAATTGGAATGAGGTTTGCAAGCCTAGGAGAGAAGGAGGACTAGGTTTGAAAAGGTTTAAGTTAATGAACCAGGCCATGCTAGCTAAGCAATTTTGGGGGATTGCCCATAACCCTCAATCACTCTTGGCTAGGACTTTAAAGGGTAAATACTATGCTAGAGGCTCTATTCATTATTGTTCTCCCAAACCTCATAATTCATGGATTTGGAGGAACATCATTAAATCAAAAAATATTAAACTTAAGGAAGGTAAATGGTGGATAGAGGGGTTCTGATATTCCCTTAGCTCACAAAGATTGGTTTTCTCCATCAACCAACCTTGGAGTTTCTAGCTGTTTTCAAGCTAATCCTAGGACTGTAGCTGATCTTATCAATCAATCCATAGGTGATTGGAAACCTGACATGATCAGGAGTTTATATCCTCACTAGGTCTGCAATGAGATTTTCAGTATGCCTATTTCCAAAACAGGATGCTTCAATGATAAACTACTTTGGAAGCACTCATCTTCTGGTGACTTCCAAGTTCATAAGGCTTATTCCTTGCTTTTGGAAGACTTTCAAGCCTCTTGTTCTAATTCTAGGCCTAGTGTCTCAATTCCTAAGGTAGTTTGGAGATTGATTTGGAGAGTTAAGCTTCCTATGAAGATTGGGACTTATGTTTGGAAGATGCTACATGACTGTCTCCTCACTTTTTTTAATCTAAATAGTAGAGGGATTAATGCCAATAGAGATTGCCCCTTTTGTAATGTTGAAGTTGAAAGCTCCATGCATCTGTTTCTTTCTTGTTAGTTTGCTAGAGCCATCTAGAATGGATCCACTTTGTGTTTCCATATCTCTTCTTTGTCTAACATGTTGGTCCAAAATTGGATTTGTTCCTTGCTGATTAGACATAAGAAGTTGAATCCAGAGGGTATGAGTTTTTTGCAAAATCTATTTACAATTCTGTGGTTAATTTGGAACCATAGGAATGTGGTTGTACATGACAATATTCAACCAGACCCTCTTGGTGTGTTGTTAATGGCTCAAACTTTGTGTTGTAGGTACCAAGAAGCTTTTATCAAGGAAGAGTCTCAACAATTCAAGGAGTACAAACACTTAAGTGATCCCAATCCTATTGGGGGTTAGTGGCAAATAGTTCTTAAACTAGCAGGTGCAAGAAGGAGGGGTCATTTTGGTAGTGCTTTTGCTTATGAGGCTAAGAACAAAGAAGGTGAAGTGGTGTTTTGAGGGGTTAGAAGCTGTGTAGCATGCTCAGCTTCTGGTGCTTTGCATGAAGCTTTAGTGGAAGCCTCTATCCAGGCAAGGACCCTTGGTTTTTAGCAAGTTTTGGTACTCAGCAACTGCAGAAAGTTAGTCCTTCTCTTTAATGGGTGTGCTAAGCCTGGTTGGAGAGAAAGAACAATGATGGCAGATCTTAGCTGCATACAACAAACTGGTGTAGTGTTTAAGCTGATTTTTGTTCCTAAGGTTGTCCTTGAAAATGTATACCATGTAGCAAGTCAGGCTACTAACATGCCAACTCATGTTTGTTGGACTCATATGTCTCCTATTGTTATTTAACTGTTTGTATTTCTTCCTTTTTTGGTATAAAAAAAAGGATTAATTGTGACATATAAAAGAGTCAATCATGGAGGTTTCAGCTGCGATAGTGAAACTTAAGATGGCATAAATATTTCATGTTTTTTTGGGAATGTTTTTTTGTTGTTAATTTGTGATGAATGTGATCCCTCAAATTTTAGCAAAGTCAACATTCCTCATGGCTACGATGTCAAAGCTTACATCTTTATATTGTTTCATTTTATTTTTACGATTTTGTAGAAATTTAGAAGGTTATTTTGGCATTACATTGAAGAAGAAAGTTCCTGAGAATCATGGTTTTTGGTTGAAGTCTGATGAGAAGAAGGGTAGAGAGAGTTTTGAGAAATTGGAGAGTTTGACAAAGAAAGAGGTTGTTAGTTTTAGGACCATAGGTAGTGCTTCTAAAATTGAAATATAGAATTTCCATATTCCCAAATTGTCCAATGAAACTTAGGTTTCCATGGAGAATTTACAATTGTCATCATTAATAGAGTTTGTGAACTCACTAATTTTTCATCCTACTAACATGACAACCCCAGGTTTATAATTACTTTAGCAATAATAGCATGTGGGGATGATAATAAAGATGGTTGAGAAATGAACAATAATATCTGATGTCGTGAAAATGAACAACAATATTTGATGTTGCGAAAACTACAAGAAAACAAACACGTTGCTTTCTAAATGGAAAAAAAAATTAAACATGTTAGCTTTTGAATAAAAACCTAGAATCCACAAAGAGTTCCTTGAATCCATAAGGTGATAGGGTTCTGAAATCCGCTAGAGAGAAATAGACAAAGTCTATTTATATATATATATTATAAATCTAAAAAACTGAAATACCCTGGAGGCTCAAAATGTTTAAATAGTTAAAAAAAAAAAAAACCTAGGGCGGCTAGAAAAACATCCAGAAACCTTAATCGTGCTAATCACGTAATTAGGTGGCAAAATAGTAATTTTTGCCAAAAATAGCAAAATCGAGATAATTGTGGAAATTGAAAATACTTTCTCTTAGAGACGTTTCAAAACAAACGAGACCTTATTATGATTTTTAAACTAAAAGTTATTAAGTAAGAACAAATATTACTAAAAATTGCAAAAACACTGTTTTCAGGGCCTTAATGAAGGAATTCGCCTATTTGGGCGACCCTTGAGTCTCAAGTCTGGACTAGAATGTTGTTTCCCTTCAACTTACCAAATTTTATGCAATTCTGGCATCGTCGCCCTGATGGCATCTGCAGGTACTCCCTTGATTTTGCATCGTGATTTCTAGCACCTTTGCTGCTCTAAGAAGGCCTGTACTGTTTGTTCTACATCAGTATTTTATTTATTTTTTTTTTACAAACAATATCTTTTTTTAATAGTGTAATTTTGTGTTAAAATTTTATTTTTGTTCTTCTCTTATGACTATTATATTGTGTTGGAATTATTAATTCAAAATCATTTATAATTAATTGTACTATTGAATAAAGTGAACATATATAATTTTTGCTAACTAAACCGCGCATCAGTTACGACTAGTATATTATTATATAAGTAAAGCTTTTCTTTTTCATCCAAAAAAAGGGCTCTGCCATTTGGCATGTTTGGCACTTCTAATGTTAGCCATGCGGTGAATCTCTCTCTCTCTTTTTTTTTTTTTTTTTTTGATGGGAAACTTGGAAGAAATATCATTCCACATTGAAATTGAAATACAACAGAGCCAAGAAGGAAGAGATTACATCAGATCATTTCTAAGAATATTCAGAATACAAGGGGGAGGGATTCCTTTCCAAATTTTGGATTGGCCTAAAGATTTAGCTTCTTTTGCCAGAGTGTGTGCTGCTATGTTGCCGTCCCTTTTTAGGTGATGGAAGGAACAGTGGCTGAAGGTGCTAGACGCTACCCTAATGTCCTCAAGGATGTGCTTGAAATCGTTGCCAGCAGCCCTAGAAGATAAGCCAAGGATGATGGATAGTGCATCGGACTCAAAAAAGGCCTAGTCAATTTGCATCTCCGAGGCAAAAAGGACTCCATGAAGCAGCGCATATGCTTCTGTAGTTTCAGTAGGGAAACAAGAGGGGAGGACCAAACTAAGAGCACCAATGGGAAAACCTGAGGAGTCCCTAATAACGACTCCGATGCAGGAGTTACCACCCCCTGCTTTAGTTGTGCCGTCCACGTTGACCTTAAAGAAGCCAGTTGGTGGAGCAGTCTAATGGTCACGAGTAGGGGGGAGGGATGGGAGAGAGGTGAGCCGAGCATCATTAAAATCCAAGAAAGCTCTTTTAGCAAAATCCCAAACCTAGGCTGGCGAGTTTGCAGAGTCATTGTGAATGGCTTGATTTCTATTCCCCCAGATTGACCACAAGATCGTGAAGAATAAGTCCAACTCCCTTAGCATGCCAAAGCCAATGAACTTAGAAGCAAGGTTCATAAAGTCAGCATTTGTTGTTGATAAATTCACTGGGCAGTTAGACCAATAAACCCAGGTTTGTTTGGCATGGGAGCAATGGATGGATTCCATTTCCTTGTCACATAACGGGCAAAAACCAGAAATGTTAAGACCTCAGCAACGAAGGTTTAGCATGGTTGGAAGGCCATTTCTGCAAACTCTCCAAGCAAAGATCCAAACCATTGGGGGAACATTTAGATGCCAAATGGTTTTCCAGAAAGAGGTTTGGTTGTGCTTAACTGTGCTTTCACCAGTTTCATCTTTATCAACCATACGCATGGCAATATAGTACGTGCTTTTCACAATGAAGGAACCTTTTGTTGCCCATCCAAATGAGCTGGTCTTCAAGAAGGCTATAGCTAATAGGGATCTTGAGAATAGATTTAGCCTTAAAAGGCAGAAAGATAGACCTCACCAAATCCGTTTTCCACCATTTTGTATCCTCGTCTGTGAGTGATGAGACCATTGGGAAGTTGCCAAAATTTGATTGAGGCGAGATCACCTTATAGGTGGTTGGTGTTGGGAGCCACCTATCATCCCAAATGTGGATCCATTTGCCGTTACCCACCCTCCAACGAGTGCCATCTTTTAGAACCCTTAAGTTGTTATGGATGCTTTTCCAAGCATAGCTAGGATTACTTCCAATCCTTGAGTTTAGAACATCCTCAAAGGGGAAGTATTTTGCTTTATAGACCCGAGCAACCAAGGAGGTGGGATTTGTGAGAATCCACCACCCTTGTTTTGCAAGTAAGGCTAGGTTGAAGGCTTGGAGGTTTTGGAAGCCCATGCCACCATATAATTTGGACTTACACATCTTTTTCCAACTAACCCAAGCAATTTTTGACTCTTGGTTTCTTTAGGCCCACCAAAAGTTTCTCATAATTCTTTCCAAGTCGTCACACAAGGATTTTGGAAGTTGAAAACAACTCATGGTGTATGTGGGCACTGCTTGTGCCATGGCTTTGATAAGAACTTCCCTACCACCAATGGAAAGAAGTTTCCCTTTCCACCCCGCTAGTTTCTTGCCTACTATTTCCTTAATTTCAACAAAGACTTGAGTTTTTGATTTCCCAATCAAGGAGGGGAGACCAAGGTACTTCTTTTGCCGAGAGTCTTGCATTGGGCCAAGAGAATTAAGGATCTCATCCCTATTGGCAGAGGGGGTGTTTGGGCTGAAGAAGACCGAGGACTTGTCTGGATTGATTTTTTTGACTTGAAGCAGATTCATAGATGCCGAGGATGCTCATAAGCTCATTACACTCTTGGACATTAGCCTTGCAAAATAGGAGGCTATCATCTGCGAAGAAGAGGTATGTGATAGAAAGGCAGCCCCTACAGATGGAGACCCCATTAAGAGCCTGATTTCTTACAGCTTGGCGGATAAGCACAAAGAGACCCTCTGCACAAAGAAGGAAAAGGCCCGGAGGGAGAGGGTCACCTTGACGAAGGCCCCTCGAGGGGGTAATGCATCCATAGGCTTCCCCATTGATGATGACAGAGTATGAGACTGTAGAAATACATTGCATAATAAGAGAGACCCATTTACTATGAAAGCCCAATTTTTCCATGACTCTCTTGATAAAACCCCACTCGACTCGATCAAACACCTTGCTCATATCGAGCTTGATGGACATGAAACCATCCTTACCTACTGTTTTGTGGTTCAAATAATGCATGAGCCTAAATGCCACAAGAACATTATCAGTTATGAGTCTATTTGCTGTGAAGGCACTTTGATTTTCAGCTATCACAAGGGGAAGGACAGCATTTAATTGATTTGCAAGGACTTTTGAAATGAGCTTGTACGTGATGTTACATAAGCTGATAGGACGGAACTCTATCATCCTAGCGGGGTGATTTGTTTTTGGGATTAGAGATATATTAGTCTTATTAATTTCAGTCATGGGCAAATTCGAATTTAACACATTCAAGACCATATTAGTAATATCTCTACCCACTATACTCCAGTATCTTTGAAAGAAAATGGCTGACATACCGTTAGGGTCGGGGGATTTGGTCGGATGGATTTGATGGAGGGCTCTCGGAACTTCTTCATTGGTGAAAGTTTTGGTGAGCTCAGCATTCATATCGTCTGAAACCCGAGTTGGGATGGTGTTAAAGACATCCTCAATTCTGCTTGAAGAGCTAGAAGTGTAAATCTTTGTGAAATAATCCACCACTGTGCGAGCAATACTGTCTTTGTCATCACACCAGAAGCCTTCGTCATTCCATAATCCAAAAATGGTGTTTTTTTTCTTTCTTCTCTCAGAAGCTCTAGTGTGAAAGAACTTCGTGTTTCTATCACCTTCTTTATACTAGTGGATTTTGCTTCTCTGATGCCAAAGTGTCTCTTCACTGTCCCAAAGACCATTTAACTCTTTTCTCAACTCATTAATTGTAGCACTATGAGAGCCATCCCGATCTTGTATAGTAAGGGAGTGCAACAATTTCCTCTTCTCTTCGATTTTCTTTGGGATATTTCCAATAACATCTTTACTCCATATGGATAATTCAGATGCACAGAGACTTAGATTTGCAGCAATACCTTCTGGAGTGTTGGAGAGACAACCCCTATTCCAAGCAGCCTCCATAATGCCATAACAGTCATCACGTTTGGCCCACAGAGCTTCGAAATGAAAACGACGATTCCGATGAGGGGGAGGGGCATTTGAGTCAGATATTCTCAGGATACAATGATCGGAGGTGGAATCGGTGACATGATGAACCTTGCATTTACTAAACTTGTTTAGCCAATCCGAGTTTGCAAAGGCACGATCTAGGTGAAGGTAAACCCGGTCACTGCCTTCTCGCATATTGCACCAGGTATACTGGGGCCTTGAGAAACCGAGGTCCTGAAAACCATAGCTATTTACCACATCCCTAAAGCCGTCCATTTGATGCTGAGTTCTTAGAGGGCCACCTGATTTTTCAGACAAAGACAGAATTTCATTAAAATCGCCGTAGCAAAACCAAGGCAAAGAGAATTGGTTGTTAAGATTAGAGAGAAGTTTCCAAGAATCTTTCCTTAAGTGAGATTCTGGATGGCCATAGGACCCCGTGAATCTCTAGGTGGAATTGCTTTCTTGCTCTATGATGGTAGCATCAATATGATTCTAAGAGTATGATTTAATCTTAAGCTTGACATCTTTTGACCAGAAAAGAGCAAGTCCCCCTCTTCTCCTCTAGTTGGGAACTATGAGGCCATTTGAGAAACCCAGGTTAAATTTTATTTTCTCCATACATTTGTGATTTACTTTGGTCTACACTAGGAAGACTAAATAGGGAGTCCATCACCGCACGTAATCGCACAACGTATAAATTGTCCGGGGGTTCCCAGTTCCCCGGTATTTCCAACATAAGGCATTTATTGTACTCGGCGGTGCTGCTTAGTAGCCACCACCGATATTGCAGGGGTAGGTACTGTACTTTGGAGGTGTGTTTCACACAACCTTTTTTGTGGGAGAGCTCCTTCGAGTTCATCAGAAAAAACTAACTTACCAGACCTTTTAGAACCTAAGAGGCTGGCTTTTTGTTCACCTTAGGCCTGTTTGCCTTTTTTGCGGGCTATTCTCTTTAAATTTGCTTTTCCTTTCAGTTGAGACATATTAGGAGGTGAGATGGGCTTTTGCATGGGAGTGGGGTCATTTATGGTGGGTTTTATTGGGCTAGTGACTTCATGGGCTTCAAGATGAGGATGAGACGTTCGGCCCACTCCAGAAGCTTCGTCCCTAGCAAATTTACCCAAGGCTTTAGACTTGTCACTGTCGCGTGAAGGGTAGTCTGACTGGGGAAATTTGAAATTTGTACTTTGTCTGTTACTCCCCTGAAAATCTGCTGCTTGTGATATTGCCTTTTCTTTTCTGTCAGATTCCTTGGGCTCCACTAAGTCTCTGCTTTGGTGACTTTTGTGGAGTTCCGATTGTACCCCTAGGTTGGATATGGAGTCCGATGGGTTAATTGTTGCCGGTTCGGATCTTGCACTTGAGTGGCCTGATCGTTCGTCTTCATAACCCCAGCTGTTTGAGGATTTTGGTCTATCAGGTTGCCATTTGCCCTTAGCCATTCTTCGTATTGCTTAGGAGAATCAGGATTACAAAGAGGATTTGGGCAATGCTTTTCATCATGACCCAAGAAACCACACACGAAGCAGAAAGAAGGCAGCCTCTCATATTTAAAATTAACCTAGGCTTTTTCCCCATCAAGGCTGAGAATGTTACCTCCTCTGCGAAGAGGTTTATTGAGAGGGATTTCAACCCAGATTCTTAGGAATCTTGCTTGCTCTGTTAGCCACATGCGCTTGTCTGTTTCTAGATAATGCCCCAAGCTGTTACCCAAATCTTTTCTAACATCCTCAGATAGGTTTTCGAAAGGGAGGCCCCAAATTTGAACCCAAAAAGGAGCATGAGTGAAAGTAATGTTTGAGGCCGAGAGGCCTATTTTCCATCTGCAGAGAAGAGATAGATTATTGTCGAAGTTCCAAGGACCGTTTCTTTCAACCCATTATAACTGAAATCCTGAGTTGAACTTAAATTGGTAGATGTTCTTTCCTACATCTACAATTCTCAGATCCGAGCCCATCTTCCAGGCGGCTTTGAGGGTGCTTTTCAAGGCACGTTGGTTCTGATGTCTGTCAGTGAGAAGCTTACCGAATAGGCTTAAAGCACCCTCCTCAATAAGGTATGATCTGTACATGGAGGAGATTTGAATGTCTTCTTCTTCGTCTTTTGTGAGATAGAGATGTTGCAAGTCTTCTAACATGGTCATATCCATGTTTGCGTGGGGCTGAGCGTTGGTTTGAAGTGGTGGGATGAGGTGGGTTTAGATGGTGTGGGTAATGGGAGTATGGTGTATAGAAAGAACCCTTAGCAAGAGGGAGGGAGACTCGAGAAAGGTCGAGAGGGAAAGCTCCTTTGGAGAGAGAAGGCTCCTACGAAGGGAGAGTTTTCGATGAATCTCTCAAATGAATCTAGAATGATGTAAGCTTACAATTCTATACGGTAAGCAGTGATTTATAAACATTATACATATTTGACGTGACAACTGACAACTTTCTTGTTTATAGATTACTAGTTTTGTTGCACGTGGAAGGCACGAGGAAAATACTATCAAACTTCAAATAATTATTTTATGATATGATTAGAACAGTTAAAACTAAGTCATTATTGAAATGGTAATTAAGTTTATTTATTTATTTATTGATAAGTTAG
The DNA here is from genome assembly GCF_001633185.2 of Quercus lobata. NCBI lineage: Eukaryota > Viridiplantae > Streptophyta > Magnoliopsida > Fagales > Fagaceae > Quercus > Quercus lobata. The sequence goes on along the minus strand of NC_044913.1, from coordinate 34,356,047 downwards.
ACGCTGAGCAATAGTTTTCATTGGCTTAAAAACTATTATATCTTAAAAGGATAATGAAGCCCAAAAAAAAAAAAAAAAAAAACTTGGTTAGAAATCATATAAGTCGGCATAAACAATTATACTTCATATGCTAATAGAGAATGCAAGATAGCATTCAAGCAGAACAAAAGCTTAAGTGGGAGTAATTTTTTAGGTGAACAATATCCTTAATTCATAAGGTAGAAATAATAATCACGACAAAGAAATTTCGCAATAGTGTTGAATAAAAAGTCAACTTTCACCAATTAATTTATAACCTTCATGATTAGAATCCTACGCACATTACATTCTGCTATATCTTGTATACAAAGTTCAAATTGACGTATTAGTAGCCTATAGAAATCATGCATCTTTGTTAGCTCAAAATAATCAGACAAACCATTCTACTTTAGCTTCCAAACTTTCCCAAATGCATCTTTCATACTTTGTTGTAAAAGATCACATGCATTGAAACCTGCATATGTCAAAAATGTTCACTAAGCAGCCGTATAAACCAATTGAAGAGAAAAAAAGCCATTCATGTCATGCATATTTTGTGAGAATGTAAGGGGTTTGCCAATTGATGAGGAAAATAGTGTAATTTAGGAATGTTAAACTGATAAACAATGCAATCATTTTTGCTTATTTGAATTGAACTTGAAAAAGCAAAAAGCATAGGATAAAAGCTTCAACAAAAAAATATTGAATTGTCGTCAAAAAAAGACACCCAAACCTTTTGACCCTTTGGACCCAAACTATCCCCCTCACAAATACGAAAAAAATAGCTTCGCTGAAGATACAAATGTAAACAAAACAAAGATGAAAAAATTAACAACAAATAATTTTTTTTTTTAAAAAGAATTTAACCGGTCAACAAACAACTGTGGTTGAAACTAATCTCACTTTCACAAAAATTGAAATTTTAACCAGAATACTTGATAAAAAGTAGAGGAAACAAATACAAACCCAGGCACTTATGAACCAATATAAAAGTCTCTTTTCCTAAAGTTTAGTTCTATTTACTGCAAAACCAAAACGAAAAAACATGCAAGCCCAAGAGAACATCACGAACAAAGAAAAAAAAAATTAAATTAAAAAAGAAAAACTCATTCAAAAATTTTCACAAACAATACATATGCACTCATTGATTTACACTTGCTATACAAAGCATCTGTTGCTCTTGAATTTTACCTCCTTCCTCGTCTCTTTACTAAAACATGCAAGGTCAAGAGAAAACACAAACAGATGACAAAAAGACAACAAAAAGCCCATACGGTACTTGAATCGGTGTCACTATTTGGTGGAAAATTAAGGGAATCGAGTGAGGTGTAGTATGATTGTGAAAGGATTATTGAAATCAATAGAGATTGAGAAGATATAGAAATTTAGAAATGTAGATTTGTAAGGAATGAATTAAAATAGAAATTCATAGAGAGAAATTACCTGCCCCTCTGTTAAGCTAAAATACTGAAATAAAAACAAAATCCTCCTTTTATCATCAAAACCTCTCTCTCAATCTCAAACAAACCAACATAGAACCTTTCTCTATAACTTTCTTCTTTTCCTTCTTTCTCTCTCTCTCTCTCTCTCGTGATAGGAGTGTCCTGCATTTGTACCCATTAATAATATTAAAAAAATCATATAGGTACATGAAGCTGCACACAAGATAATAACAAAAATTAAAAAGAATCTCCACTTGCAGCATTAAATTTGTTTGAAAATACTCTTTCCTCTAGGGTAGGAGCGCTCTCTCTCGTTAGCATACGAGGTTCTCCCTCCCTTAGTTCCTCTAAGGGTTTGATTTTTTCTTTGTTTCTTTTTCGGTGCCAACTACTCTTGAATCATGGAGGATGATGTGATTAGTATTTTGGAAAACATGAAACTGACCACTGACGAGGAAGAGGTTATCTCTATCTTGGATGAAGGATGGATAGGGGAGATTGAAAGTTGTTCTCAAAGTTTGATGGGGAAGCTCCTCATGTGTAGGTCTTTTAATAAAAGGGCTGCTCAGGGAACTATTAAACGTGCATGGGGCTTGGAGAATCGGGTACAGGTGGTAGAGGTTGGGGCAAATCTTTTTCAGTTCAAGTTTAACTCAGAGTTTGACATGAATAGGGTTCTAAAAGGAGGACCATGAACCTTTGACAATAAAGTGTTATTGCTTGTCCGTTGGAAACCAGGGATGACTGCTGGTAATGTGAGGTTTGAGACGGCTTCCTTTTGGGTGCAAATCTAGGGGGCGCCGTTTGACATGGTTTCCCCGTCAGTTGCCGAGGCAGTGGGTGGATGGATTGGTGTTGTAGAGGACGTGGAAAAGTGACGAAAACAGGACATCCCAAACTTCTTCATGCGTGTGAGGGGCCTTTTTAGTAGGTTCGAATGGCCAAAAGTATTGGGTTACGTTTAAATATGAGCGACTTGCTCTGTTTTGCCATTACTGCAGCTTGCTTGGGCATGACCTTCGACATTGTGCTCAATATTTTGGTGCAACTAAGAATGGTAAGGAGGCAGATTGTTAATATGGGGACTGGATGAAGGCAACTGGTAGTAGAGCACGGTCACCAAATAGTTGAGGACGGTATCGGGACGAAGCTGAACATGCTACTGAGGGTGAGATGGTCCGTTCACAGCAGGGGAGTGGTAAGGCACCAGATGAGGATGACGGCGGTGGCGGGGTCGCAGGTGTTAGGGTTAGCATGACATCACTGGATGCTGGTATGGTCGGGAAACACTGGATTTTTCCATAAATTTCGCTGCCCAATCCCGTGTTTCAGGGAGAGAAGATTACGGAGATCATGGAGATGGAAGGGATGGCTGGGCCTACGTATGGGGGTGATGATCAAAGCCCAAGTACAGATGGGCTTGGGGCTTTCACTAGGCCTATGAACCAGCTTGACGTTAAGGGGCCTATGACTCAGTTTGATGCTCATGGAACTAGGAAGCAGATTGAAGCTAGTGGGCCTTAAAGAGTGGAGAAACACAACAGATGGACAAGGCTTACACGTATGGATTTTGGCCCTATGGATTTATTCAAAGAAGGGGCAAAGACTATCTTGGGGAAGAGAGGCAGCCAGGGAATGCAGCAGGATATGCTTGACAAAGGTGATGAGCAGGCAGAGAAGAAAGCTAAGTCTTGGGATGGTTTTGAAATAGTTGAAGTAGCGGGGGTGTTGCAACACCCTTGCCGAGAGCAATGAGGATTTTAAGCTTGAACTACCAAGGGCTTGGGAACTTTTGGACAGTTTAAAGCCTTCACAAATTAGTGAGGGAACAAGCTCCCGATGTTTGTTTCTTAATGGAAACAAGGTTGGATCGGAGTGGTTTTGAGAAGCTTTGTGGTGACGTGCCTTTTAAAAATAAGTTGATAGTGAAAAAGCCAAATTCGGGTGGAGGGTTGGCCTTAATGTGGAAGGAGGAAGTGAATTTGGATGTCATTAATTTTGCTGACAATCATATTTTGGCTAAGGTGGTGGAATCTGACGGTTTTGTGTGGCCTCTGACTGGATTTTATGGGTGGCCTGAGGCGAATGACAAGAGGAAGTCGTGGGCACTTTTATCTCATTTAAAGACTATTGTTGAGGGTCCTTGGTGTTGCATTGGGGATTTCAATGCGATACTTTGTGCCTCGGAGAAACAGAGTGTCAATGCACCTTACTTTAATTAGATGGAGGATTTTCGAGTTGCTTTGGAAAATTGTGAGTTGAAAGATTTGGGTTTTACTGGGCATAAGTTCACTTGGACAAACAGATGGCCAGGTTCAGCTCATACAAAGCAAAGGTTGGATAGAGCTACGGCTAATGAAGGTTGGACTGAAAAGTTTCCTGCAAGCTTGGTTTCCCATTTATTTAGCCATGCTTCTGATCACATTCCTATTCTGTTAACAACCATGAATGATAGGCAGCTAAGGGGTAGGAGGGTTAGTGGTTTCAAGTTTGAGGAGTCCTGGTTGATGTGGGATGATTGTGAGGAGGCCGTGTTGGAGGCATGGACAAAAGGAGGGCATGGTAGCTTAGGTTTGAGTGGTTTGAGGGACCAAATCCAAAGTTGTGGGGCTGATTTGTATGCATGGGGTTCTTCTAAAACTAAACTTGAAACAGAGGAGATTAATAGATTACAAAAGAAGCTGGAACTTTTGAATGCTAGTGAGATGATTGAGGAAAGCAGGAATGAATTTCTTTTGCTGAGTAAACAGTTGGATGATTTATTGCTGAAGCAAGAGGTTTTTTGGCGTCAAAGATCCAGGGTGTCATGGTTAAAGTATGGAGATAGGAATATTAAATTTTTTCACTCCAAGGCTTCCGAACGAAGGCATAGGAACTTTATTGAGGGAATCAAGAATGCTGATAAGGATTGGGTGGAAGAGGTGGGTGAGGTAGCTTCTAATTATTTCATGAATATTTTTAAAGCAAGTACTTGTGACAGAATGGAGGAATGCCTTGATGCAGTTCACTGGAGGCTGTCTGCTGATATGTTGGAGGTGCTGTCTAGGTCGTATAGCAGTGAGGAAGTTGGAACAGCGTTGTTCCAGATAGGACCAACAAAGGCTCCTGGACCAGATGGTATGAATGCCCTTTTCTATCAAAAATTTTGGCATATTGTTGGTACTGGGGTGACTGAGGCTATGTTAGATTTTTTACATACTGGTCATATGGTGCCTGATATTAACTATACTCATATAGTTTTAATTCCTAAAGTTAAGAAACCGGAGAAAATGGCAGATTTCAGACCTATTAGCCTATGCAACATGATATATAAAATTATTTCTAAAGTTTTGGCGAACAGGTTGAAACTGATATTGCCGCAGTTAATTTCCCCTACCCAGAGTGCTTTTGTACCTGGACGCCTTATCACTGATAATGTGCTAGTTGCCTATAAGACATTGCATGCCATGCATATTCGAAAGAAGGGGGCTTTAGCTCTTAAACTGGATGTAATAAGGCCTATGATAGGGTGGAGTGGGGCTTCCTTAAAGGCATGATGCTTAAACTGGGGTTTCCGGAGATTTGGGTAGATAGGGTCATGAGTTGTGTCTCTACACCCTCATTTTCTGTCCGAATAAATGGGAAAGCTTATGGGAATATCACTCCTTCTAGGGGTATTTGTCAAGGAGATCTTCTGTCCCCTTATCTGTTTCTGATATGTGCTGAAGGTTTTACTTCGCTCCTTGCTAGAGAAGAGTTTGAAGGGCGACTTCATGGGGTGGCTTTATGTCGAAATGCGTCGTCTATTTCTAATTTGCTCTTTGCTGATGATTCTTTGATTTTTTGTCAAGCTAATAAAGATGAAGTGCAGGTGGTTTCTGCCCTACAGTTGTATGCTGAAGCTTCGGGCCAATGCATAAATCTTGAGAAGTCTTCTGCTTATTTCAGTAGTAATGTGTCTGTGGAGCGAAAAGCATGGATAATTGACAAATTAAAGGTTAAGGAAGTGGAGAGGTTTGATAATTATTTGGGGCTGCCTACTTTGATAGGACGAAGAAAATATGAGACTTTTGCTTTCTTGAAGGAGAGGGTTTGGAGAAAATTGCAGGGTTGGAAAGGGAAATAGCTTTCTAAGGCTGGCAAGGAAGTTCTTATAAAAGCAGTGGCTCAATCCATCCCCACATATACAATGGGGGTTTTTCAGTTGCTGGGGAAATTATGTGATGAGTTGGACTCTATGCGTGCTAGATTTTGGTGGGGCCAAGTTGGGGAGGAAAGGAAAATACACTAGAAAAATTGGAGTTTTTTAACACTGCCAAAGAAAAAGGGGGGAATGGGCTTCAGAGATTTAAGATCATTAAATTTAGCCATGTTAGCAAAACAGGGTCGGAGGTTGTTACAGGATAAAGGCTCTTTGTTATACATTTGTTTTAAAGCCAAATATTTCCCGTGGTGTGATTTTCTTGAAGCTACGGATTGCCAAGATAGTTCCTACGTATGGAAAATTTTATTAGCGGCTCAACCAATCTTGAAGAAAGGGTGCTTTTGGAGAGTAGGAAATGGGGTTTCAATTCGTGTGCTTAAGGATTGCTGGCTGCCAAACCATCCAACAAAAAAAATACTGTTTCAACCGGAGGAGGAAATTTGGGAATGGAGAGTCTTTGATTTAGTTGACTGGCAGAATCATCTGTGGGATAGAGGAAGAATTATGGCCATGTTTCACTAGTTTGATGCGGACGCTATACTTCAAGTCCCTTTGAGTAGGTGGGTTGTTCAGGATGTGCTTGTATGGTCTTTTGCAAAAAAGGGCAGATATACAGTCCGGTTTGGGTATTTTGTGGCAAAGCAATTAAGGAAGGATGAGTTAAATGATGGAGAGTCTTCAGAGCATAGAGCATTTGGGTCCCTTTGGTCACGTCTATGGAAAGCAGTTGTTCCAAGCAAGATAAAGATTTTCTCATGGAGGGCTTGTCTTAATATTCTGCCCAAACAAGATAATCTCATTCGAAGAAGGGTGATGGAGAGTGCACGTTGTTGTCTCTGTCAACAAGAGACTGAATCGGTTCTGCATGTTCTCTGGAGTTGTGGGGCGGCGCAAGATGTTTGGGCTGGGAGCTTAGGTAGACTTCAAAAATCTTGTACTACACAGAATGATTTTTTGCAGCTAGTCACAGGTCTTATGGTGAAGCTTTTTGTGGAGGAATGGAATCTATTCTAGATTATTTGTTGGCAGATATGGCATCAGAGGAACACGGTCATTCATGGAGCTGTATTCCAGCATCCTTCAAGATCGGCCCAGCGTGCAGTTGACTATTTAAAGGAGTATACGGCTGCACAAGATTCTTTGAGTGTGCCTAATCCAAATCATGTTCCAATACAGTAGACATGGTAGCCTCCACTGGAAACGTTATTCAAGCTGAACTTCGACGGTGCTTGTTTTGATGATGGTGCTGCGTCGGGTTATGGGGCGATGATTAGGAATGAAAAGGGTGAAGTCATGGTTGCTTTAGCGGTGCGGGGAGGTGCTGTGCGTGATAGTGAGGAGGTGGAAGTGATGCCGTGTCGTATAGCGCTTGAGTTTGCCATTGATGCGGGCTTCACGGAGATAATACTGGAAGGCGATAATGCTATGGTGATGAAGATGATTTCTTAGGCCCAACTAGACCTATCATGACTTGGTTTAATTTATGAAGACATCTGGTGCTTGGCTGCGGGTTTTAGGTCCATTTCATATAATTGTATTAGGCGTACTGCAAATAGTGTTGCTTATACTTTGGCTAGGTTTGCTAGATTACTTGATAATGAAATTGTTTGGCTGGAGGAGGATCCTCCGCCAGCTGTGGATGCTTTGTATTTGGATTCTAGTTTTTTAAATTAATGATATTGGTTGGTTCCGGCTTCAAAAAAAAAAAAAAAAATGTTTGAATTTGATGGTTTTTGCAGTGGTAGCGGCAAGATATACGAACCATTAGGAGTGATTTCTTCTTGTTTTACCTCGGTCATTCTCCCTATCTCTATCTTAAAGATATAGATTGTATTTCCTTTAAACTTGTAGCTTCAATCTCAACCTAAAACCATATCAAATATGAAAATAAGAATAAACTTCAAATATTTGAAAAGAAATATAGAGATATCATAAATTACAAATCAAATCCAATGCAAAAGCCAAACCTCCATAATCAAATCTCTAAATATTAATGCAGTTTTGCTAGTTTTAATACTTCTTGATAAACAACATTTCTTGTGCATCCATCATTTGAGTCTTCACAAGAGGTTGGCTTGATGAGAACCTTCACAGAGTTTGGTTCTTTTTTCTTTTTTTTTTTTTTGAGAAGGAATTTGCTGTTTTTGCTCTAGAAGGAGAAACATATAATTGTCCATGTGCAAATACTGATTGAGGAAGATAGATACCAAAAAAATTTAATGTTTGGCCTTAAGCCTTGTTTATGGTCATAGCAAAGCTTAGACGAATAGGAAATTGAGTTCTTTTGAATGGGAATGGATATTTTTGCATTCTCAGATGGTTTTAATGGAATTCTAGGTATAAGGACTCTTTTTCCATGATGATTGCCCATATCAATTTCTGCATCTATGACATTTGGTTGAAATCCACAGCATATTAATTGTTTTCCATTGCATAAACCTTCTGTAGGGTCTATTGGGAAATTCAATTTTAATTCTAACTCATGAGGAGGAAGATCATTGGGTGTTTGAGCTATTTAAGAAGTCTTCTTGTTGTCCTTGTTGGCAAGAATCTATAGTCTCATCAAAGCTATAATAACTGGTTATAGGTCCTGGCAGTTTATCTATAAGGGTACAATTTATTTCATCGACATCATCATTTTTAGGTGTTAATATTGCTCTATCTATCATAAATTATACACTATTTGAATATCTCTCTATGTTTGGAAAAACGGCCTGTATTAAAGTACTAAGAGAAGTAAAATAATCATTATAAGGAATAATCATAAAGGGAGGAAGCTTTATTTTGTCATCAATTATCACTGTCTCTATTCCATCACCAATTCGTAATAACTAATCACAAAATGATTGATCAAATTTAGCTCTCACATTTTTTGTCAGTTTTAGTTTTTCTAAACTGGGCCATAAATCTGATTTGACTAAGCTTGTATTAACTGTCTCTTGTTTTGTTCCCTTGGGAACAACGGGTAAAACTTGACGAAAGTCACCGCCAAATACAATGACTTTACGACCAAATTGTGAACCATTATCGATTATATCTTGGAGCATTTCTTGAAAAGCTTCCATCATTTGTCTCTTTGACATTAGTGCCTCATCCCATATTATAATATTCGCGCAACAACCTAGCAGTATCACTTTGTTTGCTAATAGCACAAGTCATGCTCTCTTCTTTTTTGACTGGAATCTTAAATCGTGAGTGTGCTATCCTACCACCTGGTAAGAAAGATGCAGCCAGTCCTGATGTTGCAGTAGCAAGAGCAATAAATCCCTTTAATCTAACTGCAGCAAGAATAGCTTGATATAGAGATAGACTGCCAAATTTCTTAGGTAAGGACATTGAAATTAGTCCCTGAGGAACACTTGAAATTCTACTACAATAACCCACCCAATCATGGTACAAGTAAATAATAGGGAATAAACACTCTACAATGGGAAACACAAACAGTAGATTTCTTTGACCATTAATATGCTACCGATACTATTAGAAATGCTAAGATGACTTTGGGAAGCCTTTAATATTATTCCCTGGTGTCACACTTAGTGTTTCTCTCTCTCTCAATCTGTTTCTCTTCTCAGATAGATTTTTCCACCCCTTTTTGGATCCCCCACCTTTTGTCTTCCTCCTCCTTTTATAGCTTCAGTCCTTGTTCTTATCATTATAGCTGTTCTATTCCCATTCAGAGTCTCAGGGATATTTTCCCTTACTCTTCTTCTTATCTTAGAATTCTGACTGTCCAAAGGTTGCGTGTACTGTTCAGGCTATCTTGTGCGCAATTAATGTGGCAGAGGTTAGGTAAAAACCCCTTCATTAATGTGGAGGTAAAATATCTTCTTTCTTCTTGCGCATTCCAGAAGTTTCCCGTGGTTACCAATGTCTTCTGGAGGTATACATTGATTATTTGTGCTCCATGCCCCAAATAAGTTAGTGCTTTCCCTTTTCTGCGGGGATGTGTTGATCATGGTACTCAACTTTGTCTTCAACGTCTAGGACAATCCAGATTTCAGCTCTTTCATTGATTATCAACCTTTGAGCTTTCCCCTCAGCATGAAGGCCAGACCCAATTACTTTCCCATGGCCCAGCAACTTCTTGGGCTCTAGGTCCGAGTAGAGACTGTTCCACTCCCCACATCTTATAATCTTTATACATTAGCCCTTCAAATTATTTCCATAATGCTTTTGGATTGCTTGGATTACAATAAATTAATATTGTCGCAAACAAATGACACAAACAATAAGGCATTTGATAACGAGATGCTTCTTGTAAACATTGTTCTATATTATTAACAGATTTAAGCAATCCATATAAGAGTGCAGCCTCACGAAATGATGGCATAATAACTCCATTGATGGTCTTTAGATCTAGGAATGAAGTTGCACCTTTAAGATGATTAAGCAATAGACGTAAATAATATCCATCTCCTTCAATAGGATTTGCCACAACAATTCTACCAATCACATTTCTTTGTTTTTTTTGGAGTCCATAATTTATCTCTTTGATTCCATACAAAATGCTTAGGAAATTCTTTGTATAAAATCTTTTGTGCTTCTTTGTTTGTCTGATTCATTCTAAAGTATTTAGAAAGCATTGTTCTTGATGAGGAGTCATCATTTGTTATTGTAGCAAGATTGTCATATTTTCTAAAGCTAATAAGTTGTTGGTCCTTTAGCTACAGGCTCATTACTGCTGGGTAATTCTCACTAAGCACAAAGCCATAGATTCTCCACATAGCCTCAAGGGGAGAAATCCAACATGCAGACTGAAATGTTTCAATTTCATTTACATCAGTTGAACTGTCTTGGGAAATTACATGTAAGGCAGTCCTATCATGATCCTTATATATATATATATATATATATATATATATAGAGCAAGACTTAAGTATAGTACTTTGGTGTTGTTCCTTAAGTTCCTATTTTAAGATTCAGCCATGTCATTTTTTTCTTATAGGATGAAAGTGTATTTTTTAATTAAGCAGCCACATGATTGAATCTTAAGAGGGGAATCTAAGGAACAGCACCTAAGGTATTGTAGGAACAGCACCTAAGGTATTGTACCTAAGTTTTGTCCATATATATATATACATATAAGTATTTATATAAATACTTCATAGCCTTAATTGTTGAACATATTTCTACATTGATGTGGCAATCAAATTTTGTGACTAAATATGAGTTATATGGTACAACTCAACGATTATCCAGAATATGGCCACGTACCTTCACTATATTACTATCATTGCGTCACCTGTATATTGGATAAGAATTTCCTCCTTGAGTAGTTATTGGATATAACTCTTAAGGATAGTGGTTTTTACATTTCCCATTTTTCATTGTACAAACATTTTTTGGATTCAAAATGCCACAAGGTCCATGCATCTTTTATTTCACAACAACTGAGAATAAATGAGGATTTTTAGATTCATCTTGAAGTTTTGCACTAACAATTCTATCAAATGCCTTAAGTGACAAAATTTTTGAACCTGATTTTAGTATAATGAAAAAATGAACATGTGGGAGGCCTCTTTTATGGAACTCAAGAACATAAACATAGGCACAACTGGTCTGAATATTTCCTTTTAGAATAAACCATTCTTAAGTTCTTCCAATTTTGCTCTGAATACTCTAACTACTAAATATGGTCTATTATGTGCCTCTTCACCAGGATTCAATTCTTGCATGATATCTGGCCACCTAGGATTACAAGTCATTGTAAGAGAAATGTATAGTTTCCCAAATCGTTGTACTAATGCCATTGCATCTAGATATCGACGTCGCATATCTCTTGGACCACCTATAAATGACGTAGGCAAAATAATTCTATGACCAACTCTAGAACCATGCGTCTCACCCATTGCAATGCTATCAGTGATACCTTGATATTTAGCTCATATCTTATTTTGTCGATTTCAGAAAAAATCTAGCCTAGCTGTTTCAATTTTAACATGCATATCTACAACATATTGTTGCAAAAGGCGACTGAATGTAATAAGATAGACTCGTCATGAGATCTTATTTGTAAGTTATAACAATAATATTCACAACACGAAACCATACCGCTCTTCTCCTTGGAACTTTTTATCACTGAAATATAAATCACCAGAACATTATATTGTAATTTTAGACCTATTCATTAGATAAAATTGAAAATTTTCAGATTCTAATGTTAGACCAATATTCTGCTTCTTTTTCTATGAGATCATCAACCGATGTGATTTCAAAAAGATTGATCAATGATTGACTTTTGCAAGATGATCCCCTCCCTATCTTATCATTTTTTTTTTATATAAAAATTCCTTGATGCCATCCCATATCTCCAAAAGGAAATAATAAAGGATATTGTAAAGGGTCATAACATCCGTAATAATGCTGAACTTTATGACTAAATTTTGAATGACTATAAACAATGATATCACGCTCTATACATTCACCAGTTTGCTCATTCTCAAGCCATATTGCAGCCACTTGTGAAGACGATGGAGCATTATATATACGTTGATCTAATCCAAAATCAGATCGTATAACAACTTGATGATCTTTCACATTAGATATTGTTAAGGACATATTTTGTGTAATTGGCTAATCTTTTGACAAAACGCACTTTAATTGTAATTGAGTAGATCTAGGATGTATTTAATACTTCAAGGAACAAGAGTTCAAGTCTAGTATTGAAGCCATGCAAATTTGTCTAAGAAACAAGTGAAGAAGTGTTGATTTTTTAAAGCTTGATAGTTTCTTGACACCTTTTGACAGCTAGGTTATCTGTTGAGCTCTTAGTTGATTGTTATCGCAATCTCGACACCTCTCGATAGCTGGTGGATTGATTGAGAAAACTCCTGTCTCCTCGACAGCTCCTCGATAGCTATATCTGTCAAAGTTTAAAGCTCGACACCGCCCGATCGATCGAGGTTACGGGAATTCAGATTTTCATATCTGATTTTCGGCCCATGTTTATGTATTTGTGTAGGGTTTCTTTTTTCACAACCCTAGACCTATATAAGGCTTATTTTAGAGGCCGTCACATAAGAGAATACAAGGAGAACATATGCAAAAGGTGACCGATGCCTTATTCTCTCTGAAAGAAGCTACTGCATCCAAGTGCTTCTTGATCTTCATTGTTGATGAAGTGAAGAACTTTGCAGCCAACATTCCTCTTCCTCAAGTTGGTGAGTGAGTCACGTATTGGGATTTGTGCAAAGGAGTTAGTCACGTACTGAGATTCATGCATCAAAAGGTGGCGTTTATATATTGAAGAGTTCAGAGGTTCTGAAGCGGTAGAAGGTTTTTGCTGTGAGTTCATCTACGGGGATTGTAGAGTCTGGGGACAAAAGTTTTGTACTAGATCTGAAACTTCTCTTTTCTATAATGGATTGCTTTTCGGGAAGGTTTCCTCCTAGGTTTTTTACTGTGAAACTAGTTTGTTTCATTGGTTTTTCTGAGTCATCATATCTTGTCTTATTTATTTTTCCGCTGCATGATTTTGACATGATATTGTTGTTTATTTTTTTTTACAAGTTTTATTCATAATAAATCTAATTAACAACTTGGATTTAAAACTTGTTAATTCTATCAACCGGGGTCTAAATTTCCCAACAAGTGGTATCAGAGCGGATACACTTTGATTGGATTAATTTCCTAAGTGTGATCCTTGACCCCCGTTGTCATGGATCGTGGAAAATCTCTTTTGATTCCTCCTTTATTTGATGGAACTAATTATGCGTACTGGAAAGTTCGTATGAAAGTTTTTTTGTAGGCTCTAGGTGAACAAGTATGGCAAGCTGTTGAAGTTGGCTAGATTAAGCCAAAGGATGTGTCGATGGATTGGGATGATGCAACAATCATAGTGGCAAATTTCAACAGTAGAGCCTTGAATGCTTTGTTTTGTGGGGTGACCAATGAGGAATTCAAGAGAATATCATCCACAAAAGTTGCCAAGGAAGCATGGACCATTCTTGAGACCACCTATGAAGGTACCAAGGCAGTAAAGACTGTGAAACTTTAAAGACTCACTAGTAGTTTTGAAGAAATAAGGATGGAGGAGGATGAGACCTTTGATGAGTTCTATGCTAAACTCAAGGATATTGTGAATTCTGCTTTCAATCTTGGAGAATCTATTGCGAAATCCAAAATTATTAGGAAAATCCTTAGGTCCTTACCTGAAAGATTCCATGCCGAGATCACTGCCATTGAGGAAGTGAAGGACATTGATCAACTTCCTTTGACTGAGCTTGTAGGGAACCTTCAAACCTATGAGATGGGATTAGACTCAATGGGAAAAGGTGAAAAGAGTAAAAACTTGGCTCTTAAGGGTATAGAGGAAGAGATTGAGGACTCTGAAGATGAAGATGAAAGTGAAGATGAAGATGAAGATGATGATGAGGATGAGGATCTAACCTTCATAATTGATGAGATTATCAATCTTCTTCAGTTCAAGAAAAAGGATAAGGGTAAACCTCCTAGGAAATCTAAATCCTTTAGGAAGGGCAAGAATGAGAAACCCCTCATCCAATGCCATGAGTGCAAAGGTTTTGGTCATATGCGGATAAAGTGCCCAAACTATCTCATGAAGGAAAAGACTAAGGAGTCCAAAGACAAAAGTTTAGTTGCTACTTGAAGTGATACTGAGAATGATTCTTCTGATAAGTATGTGGATGAATGTAGTCACATTATGGCCTTTGCTGCCTCAACCAATAAGGTGATTGTGGAGAGTGCTAGTGACAGTGAGGATTCTTCTGATGATAAAGTACCCTAGAAGTTGACCCTTCAGGAAGCCTATGATAAGTTATGCACTAAATTCATAAAATCTGAAAAGACTTCTCATCTTTGTAAAAAAGAGCTTAATGAGGTAAAGACTGAAAAAGCTGATTTGTTAGTCAAACTAGATGAGACTACAAGGTTAGTTGAGACTCTTGTTATGGAGAACACCTCATTAGAAGAGAAGGTCAAGAATCTCGAGGTTGAGCTTAGTCAAGTTAGAACTCAAATAGAGAGGATGTCTAGTGCAAAGCTTGATGAGATATTGAGTGCTCAAAAGCCTAGTTCTGATAAGATTGGTTTAGGATATGTTGTTTCCTCCAGCCCCTCCTTTTCCACGGCTTCTGGACCAAGGACTATCTTTGTGCCCCAATCTGAGAAAGGTAATAAAGGTATGAAATCCAAAACTGTTTTGGCTAATTATAAATCCTTTGTTAGACCTCATATTTATCACCATTGTGGTGTTTCTGGACACATTCCCCCTAATTGCTTTAAGTTGTATTCTCATAAGTAATTGTCCAAACGGTCACAGGTTTCCTCTCAAGGACCTACACCTTTGTTTGGAGAGTTATTAAAATTTTTGAGCTTTTTAACTCAATTTTAGGAGAATCTTAATTCTTCTATATCCTTTAGTAAACATACTAGGACACATGCCTTTTCATCTTCACGGCCAAAGACTCATGCTGTGTGGGTGAGAAAGGCGCCTAAAACTTAATTGTCTTTTCTGTTTATCCTCTGCTTTAATTCCTTCTATCTATAGTAGGACTCTCTTTGCTTGATTTCTTATCTACTTTTGGAATCATGCTTTTATGCATCTGCATCTTTCTATCATGCCTTCATGCACATGCATATTTCTTTCATGCTTTCATGTTATTTGTCTGTTTTTGTTTGGTTGTTTAGTTTTTATTTTTTTGTTTTCAAAATAAATAAATAAAAAAGGGAGAAAAATCAGAAAAATACAAAAACAATGTGTGTTTATGTATATTGGTAATTGTGTACCTTGGATGGCCATTGAAACAAATTTTTCTAAATTTTCTATCTTTTGTAGCTTAGATGAACATCTCTATGCACAACTAAGCAAGTGAGTTTTGTGGCTTTTGTTTGTGATGAGTAAGATTAATTATCTCTTATACTTAACACTCGTATCACTCTTTTTGACGTGAAAGACTAAAAAATCCTAAGAGAAAGGCATAAATAACCATCTCACCATTGTTGCCCGTCAATCATAATATGACACCTGTATGTTTCGGCATAGTAAAAGTGCAGTGCCAATAACATTTGTGTGTTTCGGCATAGTAAAATTGGAATGTCAAATGCTTACCATCATTGGGTATTTCTTTTCTATCTCTTATATGCCCATGCATGATTTGCTTAAAAGAAAAATATGCAAAGAAAATAAAAAGTAAAAAGATAAAAAATGCTTTAAATATGATTGCAAGTGTGTATTCTAGGAAATGTGGGAGTTATAGGATGTACCTCGAAGGTGATAGTCCCCATCAAGTAGTTATGATTGTGTGTGAGTTAAAGTGATTTTCTCATATCTCAAATCGTCATAACATGTATACACTTATGCAATCTTGCGATATTTTTCACACACAACATGCAATATTCTTTGCTACTCTTGATACATGTGCAAGTACAATGTGATTTGGCAATCACAAGGTTTTACATGTGTTAATGTATGCTCACTAAACTGTCTTGATTTGTTTTTGAAATATAAAATTGGTTAGACTTGTTGTGTGTGTGTGTGTGTGTGTTTTAGGATCTTCATGCATAACATTTTTCTTGTTGAGAGATTTGTTTTTCATATGTTTTGTATCCTTCTATTATCTTGTCATCCATAGCATCTTGTTTCATTACATTCATGCATTTATATGGATTTCTTGTGCCTCCTTGATCATCCTTGATCACTTTTTTATATCTCTCGGGTAAAGCTTTCTAGCTTCTTGTACCCTTTGTCAATCATGACAAAAGGGGGGAGAATTTGTGGAGAATATGCGGTTTCTTTTTTAGATTCTACATGTTAGGGGGAGAAATACATTCCTTTGTAAGAGGGAGATGTGTTTCATCTTGTTAGGGGGAGTGCTTACTTCTTTGTTCTTGTACACCGGTCTTGTGACCATGTTTACATACATTGTGCTTATCTTTGATGATGTATGTCTTCTTCGCCTATCTTTACATGTGTTGTTTCTTTTTTATCTTTATACACATGTTTCTACTGCAATCTATTATTTCTGTTTCACACAAAGATGCCTTGATGAGTTTTGTTTCAAGTATTTTAGAAATACAGGTTGTCAAAGTCTACTTGCCATAAACTCTTTTCTTACAAAGTTTTTCAAGAGTTTGTGTTAGGATAGATTTTATTGTATTCAACAAGTGAATATGAGTTGAGTGATTTATGACTTCTCTCATATGTTCATCTTGTTAGAGGGAGTGCTTACTTCTTTGTTCATGTACACCGGTCTTGTAACCATGTTTACATACATTGTGCTTATCTTTGATGATGTATGTCTTCTTCACCTATCCTAACATGTGTTGTTTCTTTTCTATCTTTATACACATGTTTCTACTTGTATGCAATCTATTATTTCTGTTTCACACAAAGATGCCTTGATGAATTTTGTTTCAAGTATTTCAAAAATGCAGGTTGTCAAAGTCTACTTGCCATAAACTCTTTTCTTGCAAAGTTTTTCAAGAGTTTGTGTTAGGATAGATTTTATTGTATTCAACAAGTGAATATGAGTTGAGTGATTTATGACTTCTCTCATATGTTTATTTGTTTGTTGTGGTTTTGTCACAGATTGCCAAAGGGGGAGATTGTTAACGACATATTTTGTGTAATTGGCTATTTCTTTGACAAAATGCACTTTACTTGTAATTGGGTAAATCTAGGATGGAGGAGGATGAGTTATTTGATGAGTTCTATACCAAACTCAAGGACATAATAAACTCAACGTTTAATCTTGGGGAAACCATTCTTGAACCCAAGATTGTGAGAAATGTGCTCAGATCTTTGCCCAAAAGATTCCATGCCAAGACCACTACGATTGAGGAATCTGTTGGGAAATTTAGACCCCAGTTGATATAATTAAAAAGTTTTAAACCCAAGTTATTAATTAGATTAATTATGAATAAACCTTGTTAAAACAAAAAAACATCAATATCATGTCAAAATCATATAGCGGAAAAATAAATAAGACAAGATATGATGACTCAGGAAAACCAATGAAACAAACTAGTTTCACAGTAAAAAACCTGGGGGGAAACCTTCTCAGAAAGCAATTCACTATATTAAAATGAGTTTTAGATCTAGTACAAAACCTTTATCCTTAGACTCTACAATCCCCGTAGATGAACTCACATCAGAAATCTTCTACCGCTTTAGAACCTCTGAACTCTTCAATATATGAACGCCACCTTTTTTGCATGGATCCCAGTATGTGACTAACCAATGATGCACGGCTCCCAGTACGTGACTAACACACCAACTAGAAGAAGATGTTGGCTGCAAAGTTCTTCACTTCATCAATAATGAAGATCAAGAAGCACTTGGTTACAAAACCCTAAGGCGTAAAGACGCAGTAGCTTCTTTAAGAGAGAATAAGGCATCGGTTACCTTTTGCATATGTTCTCCATGTATTCTCTTATGTAACGGCCTCTGAAATAAGCCTTATATATGTCTAGGGTTGTGAGAAAAAAACCCTACACAAACACATAAGCATGTGCCGAAAATCAGATCTGGAAATCTAAATTTGGTAAAGCTCAGTAATTCTCGGTCGATCGAGGAGGTGTCGAGCAGGTGTCAAAGGGACAAAAATTTGCTCAATCGATTGACCTAGCTATCGAGAGGTGTTGAGATTGCGATAAGAAACAACTGAAGAGCTCGACAGATTAGCCAGGTGTCGAGCAACTATCGAGCTTTAAAATTCAGCACTTTCTCACTTGATTCTTAGACAAATTTGAACTTGAACTTGAAACAAGATTTCTTGAAGTATTAAACATATTCTAGATCTACCCAAATACAAGTAAAGTGCGTTTTGTCAAAGGATTAGATAATTACATAAAATAGTGACATATGTTCCTAACAAGTGAATCATATATGTCCTAACAATCTATATCCCTTTGAAAATCTGTGACAAAACCACAACAAACAAATGAATATATAAGAGAAGTCATAAATCACTCAACTCATATTCACTTGTTGAATACAGTAAAATCTATCCTAACACAAACGCTTGAAAAACTTTGCAAGAAGAGAGTTTATGGTAAGTAGACTTTGACAACCTGTATTTCTGAAGCACTTGAAACAAAACTCATCAAGGCATCTTTGTGTGAAACAGAAATAATAGATTACATACAATATATAAGAAACATGTGTATAAAGATAGAAAAGAAACAACACATGTAAGGGTAGGTGAAAGAAACAAACATCAACATATAAAGAAGAAAAAGTACAATGTACATAAACATGGTCACAAGACTGGTGTACAAGAAGAAGGAGGTAAGCACTCCCCCTAACAAGATGAAACACATCTCCCCCTTACAAAGGCATGTATTTCTCCCCCTAACATGTAGAATATTAAAAAAATAATCACAAAGTCTCCACAATTTCTCCCCCTTTTTGTCATGATTGACAAAGGGTACAAGAAGTTAGAAAACTTCACCTGAGAGACATAAAAATGATCAAGGATGATCAAGGGGGCACAAGAAATCCATATAAATGCATGAATGTAATGAAACAAGATGTTATGGATGACAAGATAATAGAATGATGCAAAACATGTGAAAAACAAATCTCTCAACTGGAAAAATGTTATGCACATAGATCCCAAAACACACACACACACACACACACACACACACACAACAAATCTAACCAATTTTATATTTCAAAAACAAGTCAAGACAATTTAATGAGCACACATTAACACATGTAAACCTTGTGATGGTCAAATCATATTGTACCTGCACATGTATCAAGAGTAGCAAAGAATATTGCGTGTTGTGTGTGAAAAACATCGCAAGATTGCATAAGTGTATACATGTTATGACGATTTGAGATATGAGAAAATCACTTTAACTCACACACAATCATAACTATTTGATGGAGACTATCACCTTTGAGATACATCCTATAACTCCCACATCTCCTAGAATATACGCTTGCAATCATATATAAAGCATTTTGATCTTTTTGCTTTTTATTTTTCTTTGCATATTTTTCTTTTTAAGCAAATCATGCATGGGCATATAAGAGATAGAAAAGAAATACCCAATTATGTTAAGCATTTGACATTCCAATTTTGCTATGCCGAAGCACACAAATGTCATTGACATCGCACTTTTGCTATGCCGAAACATACAGATGTCATTTCATGATTAGCGGGTAACAGTGGTGAGATGGTTATTTATGCCTTTTTCTTATGATTTTTTAGTCCTTCTCGTTAAAAAGAGAGACACGAGTATTACGTACAAGAGATAACTTAATTTTACTCATCACAAACAAGAGCCACAAAACTCACTTACTTAGTTGTGCATAGAGATGCTCATCTAAGTTACAAAAGATACAAAGTTTAGAAAATTTTGTTTCAATGGCCATCCAAAGTACATAAGTACCAATGTACACAAAACACACACTGTTTTTTTTTTATTTTTCTAATTTTTCTCTTTTCATTTTGAAAAACAAACAAAATAAAGACTAAACAACCAAACAAAAGCAAACAAACAACATGAAAGCACGAAAGAAATATGCATATGCATGAAGGCATGATAGAAAGGTGCAGATGCATGAAAGCATGATTCCAAAAGCAGATAAGAAATCAAGCAAAGAGAGTCTTACTTTAGATAGAAAGAATTAAAGCAGAGGACAAACAAAAAAGACAATTAAGTCTTAGGCTCCTTTCTCACTCACACAGCACGATTCTTTGGTCGTGAAGATAAAAAGGCATGTGTCTTAGTATGTCTACTAAAGGACATAGAAGAATTAAAATTCTCCTGAAAATGAGTTAAAAATTCCAAAACTTCTAATAACTCTCCAAACAAAGATGTAGGCCCTTGAGATTGTCCATGATCCATGACAACAAGGTTTAAGGATCACACTCAGGAAATTAATCCAATTAGAGTGTACCCGCTCTGATACCACTTGTTGGGAAATTTAGACCCCAGTTGATATAATTAACAAGTTTTAAACCCAAGTTGTTAATTAGATTAATTATGAATAACCTTATTAAAACAAAAAAATATCAATATCATGTCAAAATCATGCAGCGGAAAAATAAATAAGACAAGATATGATGACCCAGGAAAACTAATGAAACAAACTAGTTTCACAGTAAAAAACGTGGGGGGAAAGCTTCCCGAAAAACAATTCACTATAGTAAAGAAAAGTTTTAGATCTAGTACAAAACCTTTATCCCTAGACTCTATAATCCCCGTAGATGAACTCATAGCAGAAACCTTCTACCGCTTCAGAACCTCTAAACTCTTCAATATATGAATGCCACCATTTTTGCACGGATCCCAGTACATGACTAACCAATGATGCACGGCTCCTAGTACGTGACTAACACACCAACTAGAAGAGGATGTTGGCTGCAAAGTTCTTTACTTCATCAACAATGAAGATCAAGAAGTACTTGGTTATAAAACCCTAAGGCCCAAAGACGCAGTAGCTTCTTTCAAAGAGAATAAGGCATCGGTCACCTTTTGCATATGTGCTCCTTGTATTCTCTTATGTGATGGCATCTAAAATAAGCCATATATATGTCTAGAGTTGTGAGAAAATCATATTCGGAAATCTAAATTTCGTAAAGCTCAATAATTCTCGATCGATCGAGGAGGTGTTGAGGGGACAGAAATTTGCTCGATTGATCGACCTAGCTATTGAGAGGTGTTAAGATTGCAATAAGAAGCAACTGAAGAGCTCGACAGATAAGCCAAGTGTCGAGAGGTGTCGAGTAGCTATTGAGCTTTAAAATTCAGCACTTTCTCATTTGATTCTTGGACAGACTTGGATGGCTTTAACACTTGAACTTTAAACAAGGTTTCTTGAAGTATTAAACACATCCTAGATCTACCCAAATACAAGTAAAGTGTGTTTTGTTAAAGAATTAGCCAATTACATTAAATAGTGACATATGTTCCTAACAAGTGAATTACATATGTCCTAACAAAATCAAAAGATATTGACAAAATTCCTTTAACAGAGTTGGTTGGCAATCTGTAGACCTATAAGTTGGGTTTGGCAAGGATCAAGAAATCGAGAAAAAGCAAGAGCATGGCATTGAAGGCCAAAAGCAATGATACTTATGAGTCTTCAGACGATGAAGATTCTAAAATGAAGTCCTACATTACAAGGCAATTCAAGAAGTTCATGAAGAATGCCAATGGGAAAGGTTTCAACAAGGACCATAGGCAATCCAATTCCTCACAGTTCAAGAGCCAAGATAAAGGGAAAAAGGATGTTAGGGATGGCGGTTAGTACATTGTACCCTCAGGACCAAAGTGCTTTGGGTGTCAAGGCTTCGGTCATATGAAACAAGAGTGCCTTACATATCTCAAGACCATTAGGAAGAGCAAGGCACTTAATGCTACGTTGAGTGACACTGAGTCTGAGGATGATTTTGATAATAAGGATGATGGAATCCTGAATGCCTTTACTGCCACCGTAAATCCTATTGAAGGGATTGTTGAAAATGTGGATGAAGAAGAGGAATTGGCGGAGTCTAAGTTTGAGAAGATGGATGAACAAGATGACATCCACATAGCCTATGCAAAGTTATACAAGGTCTTAGAAAATCATAAGAAGTTGTATAGGTTGGCCACCAAGAAGCTTAGTGATGTGGAGCTTGAGCGGGAAGAAATCTCTACAAAGTTTGATGAAGCAAATCAGACTATTGGAGCACTGAGATTTAAGAATAATTTCTTGGCTAAGAAGACCATGAAGCTTAAGGTAAAACTGCTCCAAGTCAGACCTCAGTTGGAAAGGACGTCAAGCGCTAAGCTTGATGAGATGCTCAGTCTTTAGAAATTTGCTTTCGATTGAACCGGTTTAGGGTATGATTTCTCTTCTCCTAGTATTGCTTCTACTAGTGCTACTGTTTTTGTTCCTCCTGCTAATAATATTGAAACCGAGAACAATGATGTTAAAAATGAATTAGCTAGTGAGAACATAGACAAGGGTAAATCTATCTTAGGAGCACCCCCTAAACTTGATAAGAAAGAGATTAAAAACCCTAGGGCCAAGAAGGGAAACTCTCAAAAGCCTAACCAGAATAAGCAGCATTTCTATCATCACTGTGGCTCAGCTGGACATACTTGACCTAATTACTTCAAGTGGTTAGCCACTCAGAAGAGTAACAGCATGATTGCGTCGGGAGACCAAAATCAGTTTCTATCCTTTTTTGCTCCTCTTGGAGATCTTCTCAAAGCCCTCATGTTCCTTTCAAACTTGAATGGTTTTAACTCTTCCCCCTCATTGCCAGATCAAGTGTTTGCTAAATGAAAAGGTTCTTTCAAGATGTGGAAGGAAAAGGGTTCCAATTGATTCTGTCACTTTTTCTCTCTCTCCCCTTCATGTTTTTGTTTTGCATTACTTTGTGTGTTTTGCTTTCTAGTTTTGAGTTAGTCTAGTTTTATGATTTGCTTTGTTTTGTTTAACATGTTTTTGTTTGTTTATTTTTCAGTTTTGCTTTATTTTGTTTTTCATAAAAATAAAAAAAATTGAGAAATCAGAAAAATACAAAAACAGTATTTGTTTGTGTATTTTGGTACTTGTATACCTTGGATGGCCAATGAAACAAAGTTTTCTAAACTTTGTATCTTTTGTAGCTTAGATGAGCATCTCTATGTACAACTAAGCAAGTGAGCTTTGTGGCTTGTGTTTGTGATGAGTAAGATTAAGTGATTTCTTGTACTTAACACTCGTATTACTCTTTTTGATGGGAAGGGATAGAAACTACAAGATAACAAACAATTGATAACAGTGAGTGAGTAAGAGAGGTTGCTGAAATAGGGAATGGTGTTTGAGTCAATGGAGATTGAAACATAAATATGATCATTATTTCTTCACATACCTTCTCCCTCCTTTTCTTTTTGTATGTGTAGCCGTGTTCATCCATCCTCTCTCTACTCTCTAGTAATTTTTTCTTTCTTTTTTCTAATCTCTATCCCTCTCACCGTGTCCTGTGTTTGTGTCTATCAACAAAAATAAGATAAAGCCAAAAGGAGCTGAGATTGTTCTGATAAAGGCAAGAAACCTCCAGAATTAATGAAGAAAATACCAAAAAAGGCTCCAACATTTTTTAGCTCACACATACCTTTAGGAGCAACAAAGTAATTTAAGCCCTCTATTTATCCTCTATCTTTTTAAGCTTTTTAGTGTCATTTTGCCAAACACAAGTAGCTCAACTGTCCTTTTTTATATAGAGTATAAAAATTATGTAAGTTTATTTGTACTTTATTATAGAGTGAATGAGCCTCCCTAATTTATTTATTTATTTTCCTTCAATTATAGAATAAATGGGTGTTTACTAGATGATGCTATTGCTATCAGCAGTATTCCTTTAAGCTCCCGATTACCTAGGGACCAGTTGGTGTGGGCATATACACCAAAAGGGAATTTCACAATTCGGAGTGCTTACAAGGTCACACTATCACTAGCTACCACTAGTTCATGAGAGGCATCAAGCAATCAGAATAGCAAAAATTTCTGGAAGACGATCTAGGGGCTCAATGTACCTAATAAGATTAAATCTTCTGCTTGGTGGGCGGACAAGAACATACTACCTACAAAGTCCAACTTGTGCCAAAGAAAAGTTTTGGATAATCCAACTTGTGAAGCTTACGATGAGGAGGTGAAGAGCAGTGGACATTGTTTGTGGAGTTGTCCTAAATCCTGTGAAATTTGGACTTTATCCGGCATCTCGTTTAAGTGTCAAGGTGGTGTTTCCATGAGTTTGGAGACCTTCTATAGTATTTAAAATTTGTACAACATATGGAAGATGAACTGTTGGGGTTAGTCATCACAGTGGCATGGTGTATATGGTTTAATAGGAATGCAGTGAGACAAAGTAAAACACAATAGTTAGTGGCTGCAATTTTGCAGTAGGACAAGTACTTACTGGAGGAGTTTCAAATGGCTAACTTCAAGCTGGCTTGCCATGAAACCAACGATGTAGTGTAGTGAATACCCCCTACCCAATCTTGGTATAAGATTAATACTAATGGGGCTACTTTTGTTAACACAAAGACTGCAAGAGTTGGGGTTATTATTCGGGACTATAAAAGGCAGGTAGAGGCAGCTAGAAGCAAGAACTTACCAATCCCATTGGGTCCTATGGAGATTGAAGCAAAATCATTGGAGGAAGGGGTTCTTTTTGCTTGAGATGTAGGGATATGAGATGTGGTGCTTGAGAATGACTCCAAGGTAGTTGTTGACGTGTTAATGGGAACTAATGAAGCTCCAGTGTCTATTGACAATATTATAGGCGGGATAAGAGCAAAATTGCAGAATTTTAGATGTGTGGAAATTTCTCATGTTAAGCAAGCTCACGTTTTGGCTCAATATGCCAAATATTTAGATAGTTATCAATGTTGGATAGAGGAAAATCCTAATATGGTTGAGTCGGCTATGGCTCATGATGTGTTATGTTTATCTTCTTATTAATAAAGTTATAGTTGTTTTATCACAAAGAGAAAAATGTGTTATTGCTCTATCAAATATTTTTTTTAGGATAGGAATTTTAAACTTATAGTAGATTGAGATTCCTTCCCATCTTTCTTCCTAAATTCCTTCTTATCACCCTTGGGAGATGAAAATTTTCCTTTGTTGAAAGTCTTCCCATTGTTGTTCATCTTTAGAAATTTTCGGAAGTTCTTTGCAAGGAATGCTACTTCCTTCTTCACATCATCCTCTTCAAAGGAGTTGTCCATTCTCTCGGTGATGGTTTTAAGAGCAAGAGATTTGCTTGATTTATGAGAAGGCAGTCCCAGCTCATATGTTTTGAGAGATCCAATTAGCTCTTGGATTTTGATCTCATCCAAGTCTTTACTCTCTTCTATAGTTGTGACTTTTGCTTGGAAACTCTCCAGTAAAGACCTCAAAATCTTTCTCACCACCTTAAAATCTTCAATCTTCTCTCTGAGATTGAGCTTGGCAATTACAATTTCATTGAGCTTTCCATAAAAAGAGTCGAAAGCCTCATCATCTCCCATCTTAAGTTCTTCAAATCTGGTGGTAAGCATTTGAACCTTCGTGTCCTTGACTTTCTTGGTACCCTCATAGGTAGCCTCAAGGATCGTCCAAGCTTCTTTATCTATCTCCACGTGCGATATCTTGTGAAACTCATTAGGGGACACACCACAGAATATAGCATTAATGGCCTTACTATTCGCATTAGCTAATGCAAGAGCTGCCTTGTCCCATTCGGACTTGGCAGTTGTCGGTTTAACATACCCATTCTCAACAGAATCCCATACGGACTCATCTATAGTACACAAGAAAGCCCTCATTCGGACCTTCCAAAAAGCATAGTTGCCTCCATTAAAGAATGGTGGGGCATTAAGAGATTGTGACCGGTCCATCACAAAGGGTCAAGGAACACACTCAGGTATTTAAACCATAGCGAGTGTACTCGCTCTGATACCAATTGAAAGTTTGAAAAATGTGTTAAAAACACAAGAGCTGTTTAGACCCCCAAATTAAAGTTACGGCTCGATAGATTTTACACTAACTTAATAATAAGTGCGAAATAGTGTAAATGCGAGCGGATAAACAAACAAACTACTCTAATCCATAATCAAGACAACACAGCAGTAAAATGGAATGTAAAAGTGTAGGGAAGAGAGATGCAAACACAAGATAACACGCCGATGTGTTATTAAAGAGGAAACCGAAGAACTTGGCGAAAAACCTCTCTGCCGCCCTCCAAGCGGTAATCGATCCACTTGACAATCAATTGGGATACGTGAGTTAGCAAGAAACCCTCCAAGCCTAATCTACCCAATGTACCTAAGCCTTCTAAGCTCCTACTCTAACAAGGCTTCTCGGAACCGTGTCTTGTCTAACTCTCCAGATCCCGCAACAAGCTCCATGTTGCATCTGCCATCCTTGGCTTCTTTCAATACTTCCCAACAGCACCAAAATATTACTTGACACTCTGAAAGGGTGTGGTAAGTGTTTGGGCTATCAACCTCTCAATGATATGGAAATGGAGAGGTAGGAGTTGAGGAAAATCCACAAGCAATTGTGTAGAGAATTGTGGGTATAACAATCTCTAACTCTCAAGGTTTTTGGCTAGGGTTTTCTCTCTGAAGCACTCCTCAACTTTTGTGGGTAATGTGGGTATATATAGTATGGGTATAGAAAGTGTGTATCAGCTAGCATAGTCAAGCAAAACAGAATGTTTCGTGAGTGTCTCGCGAGAAAGCCTTACCTGCAAGCTACTCACGAAACACAGTTGTCTCCATCTGTACTGACTCTTCGCATTCCAATCATGTACAGGGCACATGCATCACTTCGCGGGATGCTAGGTCGCGAGCTACCTACGAAAACCTCTTCAGTCTTCAATAGCTTAAGTCTTCACACTCTCTCTCTATCACACAACGCTTACAATCAAATCCCACAATAAAATACAGGATACAAAAGGATTGAATAAGGTTACAATTAAATTTGGCACGGAATTAAAGCCAACAAAACAAATAGTTGTAAATTACAACTTTACAACTTCTAAAAAGCCTGTGACAAATAATACATTAATTATTTGTTTAAAGTATATGATGCATAATGAGTTAGGAAACTATTGTTTCTGGGCTTCAAAACAATGTCATTTTGAGCTTATTTTTTATGCCCAAAAACATCGTATCTCTTTTGATATGTTGGCTAAGGGATCTTTGTCTTCTTTGTTTTGTTTTGTTTTGTTTTTTGTTTTTTTTTTTTTTTTGTTTTTTTTTGTTTTTTGGTAATATAAGGTAATTTTTTATTTATTTCTCTCATTTCTCAATCATTTGAGTTTTTGATATATCAAATGGATTGTTCAGTTTGAGTTAAAAGGTTGGCTTCTTTTCTTAGAGTATTAGCATCAAGTGTGCTTAGTGCTAAATTGTTAGCATATAGCACACCAAATACCAAAAACCCACCAACATCAAATGTTCTAAATGCCAAATAAATTTGGCATTTGCTATAGTACAATTCTACTAATGGCACTGTATGGACAAAAATGCTATTATTTTTTTCTCTTTTTTTATTCACTTTTTCTCTCTCCTTTCACCCACTCTCTCATTTTCTTCTCTCCCTTGTCTGCCGCTCTCTCTTAGCCTCTCTCACTCTCTTCCTCCCTCAGCATCTCTCACTCTCTTCCTCTCTCAACCTCTCTTACTCTCAACCACGCCACTAACCTCTCTCCTTTGCTAGCGTCTCCATGTCGAGCTCTCCCTTCTGCTGACCTCTCCATACCGCTACCTCCTTATACCTGGATCTCTATACTTCGAATCTCTCTCTCTCAATCAACAAGTTGTAGTGGTTTTGTGTCGGCATTGATTAACAAGTTGTGGTGGTTTGACTTTTTTTTTAATCTTCAGATTTGGGTGATGGGGTTATTATTATTTGGGTTTTCTAGGTTTTTTTAATTATTTTTTGCAATGGATTTTTTATTTGATTTGGGTTTTGTGAAAGTTTGTGGTGGTGGTGGGTTGTGATTTTGGTGGCAGTGGTGGTGGATTTTTGGTGAGTTTTACAAAGGTAGTGGATTACCTATGGGTTTTATGGTGGTGGTAGGTTGTGAGTTTATGGTGGTGGAGGGTTTTGGGGTGGGATTGTTGCTGTCAAGTATGAGAGAGAGAGAGAGAGAGAGATGAATAAAAAAATGAATAGATGTATAAAATAAGAGATGTCATGTAGAATGAATTATAAAATGGTGTGTTAAATGCTAAATTTTTAGAAAAGTTGATGCTAGTGGTCTTTGTCGATATTGTATTTTGTCCAGCCTTGATTAACGCATCAAAATAAAGTTTTAAAACTCAAAAAATGGTGAAAACCATGTTTTTCAAAACAAAAAAGTTGGAAACAAATTGCAGTAGACCAATTTTGTACGTTAACACAAATATATCATATTATTGTAAAGTGTGGAAAATAAAGAACACAACAATATGATAACCCAGGAAATCCAAACTGGTAAAAAACCTGGGAAAGATTTAACCTAGCTATCCTCAAGGTAAAACGAATCCACTATGAAAGAATTCAAGTTTACACAATAGCGACTTAGACCACTAACATCCTATTACTACCTCGAGTAGGAAACTTACTACCATGACCACGTGACAGCTCCAAGTCCACGAACTACTTCTTTCTTGGATTCACGGCAAGTACAAGCACTCCCGCTTATGTATCTTTAAGCTCTTGAATCTGCAACTAAATTGATCACCAAGCTCTTGACATCAATCTTGAGATTGGAAACCCTAAGTGTAAGTGAAGGCAAACACCTCTAGATCTCACAAAAGATTCACAAACACAACATAAAGAGTAACCTCCAAACGTGGCTAGGGTTTTCCCTTTTATACTTAAGACAAAACATAAAACCCTACACGTCAAATCGGGCTTAGGCTGAGTTGGAAAATTTTGCAGAAAAACAATCTGCACGAACTTCAATCGATTGAGTCTAATTCTCGATTGATCGAGCCAGGCAGATTTACATAATAAATCCTGCAGTACACTCGATTCCAACTTTACACTTAAACACACTTTTAGCAAGTCTAAAACAAGACTAAACATTTTGATCATGGTTTGCCAATATTACAAATTGAAGTTCTAATACATTTAAACCTAAATTCTTAGAACCCAACAAACTCCCCCTTTGGCAATCCGTGACAAAACACAAACTAAAAAAAGTGCTTAAAGTTTACAAAAACTGCCCATTACAATAACATTGCCCAACAAAAACAAATCCAACCTAACTACTATCTATCAGTTGCAAGTGTAGACAACAGCATGACTAAATCAACTTGTATATTCCTGTAACACTTAACAAATACATAAACGCATGTGTGGAAAATACAAGTAAAACAAAATAAAATCTTGATTTCACATAAGCATAAACTACAAGACATATATCATGAATAACCTCATAAATATAAATCAATAATCAATGTAGCACAATATGAAACAAGAAACATAAATAAACACATCACAGTATCTCCCCCTATCATAGACAACTCAAATAAAACAAAATACATCATGAGCTAAAAAATATAAATACATGATGAAGCACCTAGATATAATCTAAAACTCTAAAGCTCCAACA
This sequence comes from Quercus lobata, assembly GCF_001633185.2. NCBI lineage: Eukaryota > Viridiplantae > Streptophyta > Magnoliopsida > Fagales > Fagaceae > Quercus > Quercus lobata. The sequence goes on along the minus strand of NC_044913.1, from coordinate 34,326,357 downwards.
CAACAAAATCTCCCCTACATATGCACTCCCCTTTTTTGTGACGAATTGCCAAAGGGCAATCACGACTTATCATCAAAAGGAGGTGGCGGAGGCGATCGTCTAAGAATCTCCAAATCTTCTCACAAAGATCTAAGCTCATCAAACATGTCCACCAAAAGCTGTCCATGAGCCGCTTGAATGGTCATGATAGTCTCCAACATACGACGAATGTCCAAGTCATCTGAAGTAGAAGGCGGAGGAACAATAGCAGCAGTAGCAGGCAAATGCCTCAGCTAAAGTATCACTTGTAGAAGAGGGAGGAGGAGGTGCAACACCAGAAGACTCAACCCTAAGGCGTTTAGAGCTTGCTCTCATCTAAGTAGCCCTCTACCTAAGAAAGGTGGCATTTATGGGAGCAATGATATGAACGGGCTCAGACACAAGAAACTCATCTAAACCCAAATGCAAAAGAATCCGATGAATAAAAACCAGAAAAAAAAGAGCATGAGCATTAGAACTACTTCGATGAACCTCAATCAAAGAATGAATGAAAAGATGAGGAAAGCTCATAGGAGCATCAGTGACAAGCGCATACAAAAATGCACATCTCTCCAAAGTAATAGTGTACAGGTGAGAGATAGGCTAAATAGAATGGCAAGAAATCTGAAAGAAAAGATAGTGAATCTTGGTCAACTTGTGAGAGGTGATTTGAGGATCAGAACCCCACTAGATAGAAGTACCAGTAATAAATGACATAATGTCATCAATGGGTGGAGACTCATCATAAAGATAGACAGGATGCTGGATCAGTGGCACCCCAAGAGCATCAGCCACTACCGAAGGAGTAATGGTGTACTTATCACCCCGTATCCAACTTCTCACAAGAGTGTTGGAATCATAGGAGTGGATAGAGAGGTTCGAGTAAAACTCTCTGATTAAGGTAACTGGAGGAGGATGATTAACATCCAACAAAGGAAACTAGCCCCTACAGTCAGAGTTTCTCCTAATCTCACCATCTAACTCATCTAAAATGACCTTACACTCAGCCCATACATTCCTACGAATGTTCAGCTTTTCATATGCTTCCTGGTTTTTCTCACTCAGGAACCTCTCACTATCAAAGGTGGGGACAGAAGAAGAAGAGGATTTCTTATTAGCTCTAATCTTCCTAGACATGATGCTAAAGAGAAAAAGGACAGACACAGAAGAGATAGAGAAAAAAAACAAAAAAAACCAAGGGCAGACTGCAAGTTAGCACAGAAATATATAGAGATAAAAATTATATATGATGCATGAACAATATCAACACATGATGCATGCTCTAATGCAATGAGAAGAAGTTCAGTTTTACCTTAAAATCACAAAATTGGCTTAAGCATAGAGTTTATATCAAAAACCCCAAATTTTGAAAACCCACTTTCAATAAACCAACAAATTGACCAAATTGATCACTACACAAGATAGATAACATAAAATAATGATCAAATCAATCAATCTAACAAGCCAATTTCATCAAATTAAGCTCAATTGAACAAAAACCCCAAATCAGGTACTTTCAAGCCCTAGAAAATTAAAATTTTCCCAAATCATCAAATTGATCAAATTAAACCACAAGGATCATGTTTATAACATCCCACAACAAAAACCGGTTGATCAATTTTAAACTAAAAGGATTAAATCAACAAAAACCCCAAATTTCCTTAGGTTCGAAATTTTCCCAATATGCATGACAAAAAAGCATGAAACAAGAAAATAAATGAAAAAGGAAGGGTATAAATGTCTTACTAGCCTTAGAGGACAAAAACCTTGCAAAAGAACCGGGGAAAAATGACAAAAATTTTCTTTGCCTCCTTGACCGATCGAAGAGAGAGAGAGAGAATAGTGTTTGAAAAGTTTTGAAAAAATGATGAACACGTGAAAACTCAAAGTTTATAAAAAACTCTCTATGCGATTTTCGATTGATCAAAATTTAGATTCGATCGATCGAAATGCCTTCGATTGATCCAACAGCGATCGAGCACTAATTGAAACAGATAGAACCAAACCAAACTTTTAATTGCAATTTTGATTGGTCGAGAAACAGGTTCGATCGATCGAAATTCTAGAAAAATCAATTTTTTGAAAAGCAAAGAAAATTTATGTAGAAACTCCTCAAAGCATAGTATTTTATGAATAAAATGTATGCGTATGAGATGAAATGCTTTTCAAAAACACTTGTTTTGAACTCAGTTTTCCCAAAAATAAGATTTTCAATTATTTCTCCTTAAATTCTCAAACTTCAAACACAGTTTGTATAAATATCAAGGAATTCTTCAACCTTGGTTGGCCAAACCAAAATCACACACAATTACATGTATAAAGTTTAGCAAAGTTTAACTTGTGTAGTGTGTGGAACCAGTAAAAGCTTAAGATACATGTGAGGTGATATGTAAATAGAAATCAAGCACAATTTCTACAAAATTCATCACATAAATTTGAAAGAGACTATCACCTAAACAATTACATCATATAACTCCCACGTCTCCTAGAAAACAAGCTTGCAATCATGTAAGTTTCTTGATTTTCCTCATAATGTACACACTAATTTTATTTGATCAGAAACTTATTAAAATAGTCAGGATAATGTACACACCAATTTTAATTGATTGAATTCATTATAGTCCAATAATGTACACACCAATTTTAGCATTTAAACTAAGGCTACACCTTATGTTCTTTTGTGCATGTGCTACACTTTCTCGAGCACAAAATCAAATGATATGAACTAAGGTATTCATGATTAGCTAGTAAACAGTAGTGAGATAGTTATTTATGCCTTTCTAATAAGTTCAAGTCTGACAATAAAAGGCATGTGATTTCAAGATCAAGATCATGTGATCAAAAACTATAAACATCTTCTCACACAACATGCACTACAAAGCTCAAACTAGTAAAGTGCAATAAATTAGCTCATCCAAGCTAAATAAGGTACATAGACATCTTATGTAAAGATAAATTGGCCAAACTTGATTTCAAATCCAAGAAAAATAATGCAGAACACATTTTGCTTCCCCTTTTTTTATTTTTTTTTATTTATTTTTATTTTTTTGAAGAGAGATAACAAAAACAATCCTAGAATGAAATGCATGAATGTTATGTAATGCAAATCCTAGAAAACAAAGAAAGCAAAAGCAACAAAAAAAAAAAAATGGTCACAAAGAGTAGAGTGATGAAGCACAAGGACCATGTCAGAAAGACTCAATTAGATTGAGCCTTTTGCATCCAAAGCTTTTTAGATGCAACTCTAGCATTGGAGTTATTCTTCAAGTTAGAATTTTGAGAAACTCTAGGATTGGAATAAGGTTTAAAGCCTTTACCAACTCACCAATAAGTACAATAGGATCTTGTGCTTAAGGCACAGGTACTTTTGGCTTATTTGCTCGCTTAGCAGCTTGCAACTTGAAACAGTTTGGACGAATGTGTCTAGACTTTCCACAGAAATGACAAACCCATGTAGGCCAATCATGCAACTTGCCCTTAGGAGGATTAGAAGTCTTAGGTTTAGATTCTTGAAGATCAACCCTAATTTTCCTAGGAGGTGTGACTTCTACAGGTTTAACAACCTCACTCATAGGGGGCTCAAAAGAAAGAACAAAGTTTGTGGAATGAATTTCAGGCACAGAGATGCTTTCTACAAAACCTAAACCAGTTTTGTCTAGGGGAGACTTTTGAACACTCAACATGTGATCAAGTTTGGAGCTTGCAAACCTATTTGTTTGTTCTCTAGCAACAGATAATTCAAGTTCCAAATTCAAGTAAAAGTATGTTCTCAGTCTTTACATTTTCAACAATTCATTAGCATCTAACAGTTTCACAAGCAAATTTTTCTTATCAAGTTCAAGAGATGCAATTTTCTTTAAGCCTAGATCAACACTCATAGCATCCTTTGTAGCAACTTTGCAAAGTTCATTATAGGCTTCTTGCAAATCTGCATTCTCAGAGAGTTCCCCATCAGAAGGGTTCTCCTCAACAGCAACATTTTAATCAACTACAGCAGTAGCAGTGAAAGCAATGAAGTTTCCATCCTTATCACTACCAGACTCATTGTCAGAAACTTCATCATCACTAAGGGTTACAGCCATAGACTTACACTTAGACCTCAAGAATGTTAGACATTCAGATTTCACATGACCATAACCTTGACACCCAAAACATTGTTGACCCATAGAATTATTAGAAGGTTGACCTACTTTCTCTTTAGGTTTTTCAGTGTTGTTTACCTTAGTGGGATCATTCCTCCTAAAATTTCTAGGTTTAGCATTGTTTTTACCTCTTGCCCTTTTGTTATTGTTCCAAAGAAAAGTTTCTAAAGTTCTTGGCAAGATAGGAAATCTCTGTAGCAGAGAGTTCATCATCAAATCCATTCACATCAACATCATCAATAGACTTAAGAGCCATTGATTTGGATTTGCTTTTCTTAGGTAGGTCCAACTTATAGGATTGAAGAGATCCTACAAGTTCATCAACAAGGATGGAGTCCACATGGACTTATCAACTCTAGGCATCTTGAAAAAACAATCTTTTTGTTATAATATATTTGTTCATGTATCTATTGCTCTATTTATTTTGTCTATTTATTTATCTTGTTGCTTTATTTACTTGTTCATCTTTATATATTGTTCATCCTTCCCCTTTATTTATTGCAATCTCTTTTGCTTCATTTATTGTGTTTTATATATATATATATATATATAGCTATATATTGTGCTATATTATTGTGTTCTCCCCTCTTCCTATCTACACCTAAAAATATTTTCTATTCATTTTTTCTAAATGGGTTCTAAACATTATTTTAAGTACAATATGGGTATGTTTCCTTGAGAATGGTGATGGCTTGCACTCAGATTTCTTCTATTGGTAAAGAATCCATAAGGCTTTGACAAGATTAGAACTTATTTAGGAGAAATTTCTTTAAAAAAAATTAATTTCTCCAATTAACATTTACTTTACTTGTTTTGCCTTTATATTTCTTTACATTCCAAGAAATTTACTTTTATTGTCTTTAAATTCCAAGAAATTTAATTTTATTGTCTTCAAATTCCAAACTATTTATTTTACTACTTGTATTTAAATTCCTTTACTTTTAAAGCACTTTACTTTCTTACCTTTTAATTTCTAGCACCTTTATTTATTCTTGTTGATCTCCTTTCTTTCTCATGTGTAATGTTGCTTTCTCATGTGTAATGTTGCCATAGAATAAAAGCTTGGGTAAACAAATCTCTAAAAGTATTTTTCTAAAAAAAAAATAAAAATGGTTTCAACAACTACTCATTTCCCAAAAAAAAAAAATAATAATAATTAAAAGATCTTCTTTTACTTAATGTTTAGGACATATGTGAATCACGTTAGGAACATATATCAATATAGAATTGGCTAGTCTTTTGACAAAATGCACTTTACTTGTAATTGGGTAGATCTAGGATGTGTTTAATACTTCATGGAACAAGGTTTCAAGTTCAAGTATTAAAGCCATGCAAGTCTGTCCAAGAATTAAGTGAAGAAGTGCTGGATTTTAAATCTCAACACCTAGTATCTATCGAGGTTTAAAAGGCTGTTTAAGCCCGATGTTCGACAACTGCTCGATAGATAGGTTATCTATCAAGATTTAAGAAAATCAAATTTTCAGTTATGATTTTCATCCAATCTGTGTATAGATGTTTAGGCTTTCTTTTCTCACAAACTTAAACATATATAAGGAATGTTTTAAGGGCCATCATAGCTAATGCATCTCAATCCAAAAGTTTTTCACAAGCATATTGTGAATCGAAAACATATGCCCTAGTTCATCTTTCTCTTCAGGAAGTTGCTGTGTTTGTACACCATAAGATTTTGTAACCAAGGAGCTTCATGATCTTCATCGTGTTAATTGTAACAACCATCTCACTTAAAATAATTTTAAGTGAGACGATTGTTACATTCTCCCCCTCTTATAAAATTTTCAGACTACAGAACATGACGTCTCTCAAGACGTGTATATTTATATATATATATTTTTTGGTAAAAATATACATATATATATATACATAATTGTGAAGGAAGTTTCAAAAACTTATACCATTATAAATGCATAATATATATACCAAAATTTTATTATTTATTATATATTGTTATTATGAAACTGTACATGTCAAGAATGTTTCCAAACAGTTAGTTAGACAGTCTGCAACCTTTGCCAACACAGGGTTAAGTGTTGGCCTTCGGCCGATGCAGTGTTATTGTGGTGTGGTGCAATGTTATTGTTTGCTCTTTAGAGCCAGTGTTGCCTCTTTGAGGTTAGTGTTATTGTTTCCCATGGGAATCACCCACCGAGTGTTTAGTAGCTTATATCTTTGTCTAACTAATGTTTTCCATATCGAATTACTATTTTATTGTTACTGATCTTTATAAGTGGAAAAAGATTGTTTATTGTTATAATATATTGTTTCTACCTATTTAGTGTATTTTGGCTAACTAAAGTGGTTATTATTTTATTTAATGATTACATCATTATAGTGAAATGTTTTATTCTTGACAGTTTTATAGAATATATTATATTACTATTAAAAGCTAGTTGTAAATGTTTTGTAAAGACTATGCTTTGTCAATGATACTAGTGGTTGTTTTGAAAGACATCCTCATGTTATGTTGTCTCTTATTGGGCTTCTAGCTCACCCCCCCTTCTTTCCATCCTTTCAGATTAGAGCAGTGGTATATCTTTTGTTGGTAGATCAGTGGAGCCTTAGATTGACGACTTCTTTTTGGAGCTATGTTAGTTGGTGAACTATTTTAATATTTTTTTGGATAGTGAGTTTGACATTTGTGGAACTATTTGAGATTGTATTTGGAGACTTTATTGTTAAGGTTTTTTTTTTTTTTTTTTTGTTTTTATGGATCTCATGGGAAAGATATTGATTATTTGAAGTTTATTTGTGGATATTTAATTACGCTCTGTTCCATTATATTGTTGTTGAATATTTCTAAGATAGGTTATGCTTTTAAATCCTGTGTATGGGTTTGGGGTGTTACATTAATGAATTGAAGAACTTTGCAGCCAACACCCTTCTCAAGTTGGTGTGTAAGCCACATACTAGGATCTGCGCATCGAATTGGTTAGTCACGTACTGGGAGTTGTGCATTGAAAGGAGAGATTGTCATAACAGAATAAGTCCAATTGGGTATTAAGGTAAGGGTTCAACTATAGGTTGGTATAAGGTATTGGGATTCATTTACTTGTAACCACTTGTTCTAAAAATTGTGGATTCTTAGGAGTGGTGACCTTAAAATCACCCGATGGGGTTTTTGTCGTGAAAGTTTTCTCCATTCTTAAACAAATCAACATGTCAATTTATTTTCTACTGCATATTAACTTAGTTGGTGATTTGTTTGTTCTACCACGCTTATTGTATGCTAATTGAATTAATTAATTAACTTGGCTAATTAATTGGTTAATTTATCACAAAGGGTCAATACATTCTTGGCCTATCAAGTGGTATCAGAGTGGGCATACTCTGATTAGGTTTGAATCTTTACTGTGTGATCCATTGACCCCTGTTTGTCATGGATAGAGGACAGTCTCTTATTATACCTCATTTATTTGATGGCACTAACTATGCATACTGGAAAGTATGCATGAGAGCTTTCTTGCAGTCATTAGATGAGAAAGTGTGGCAAGCTATGGAGATAGGCTAAACTAAGCCAAAGGAAGCACCAGCCGATTGGGATGATGCTAAGATCAAGGTAGCTAACTTCAACGGAGGGTATTGAATGCTTTATTCAGTGTGGTCACGAATGAGGAGTTCAAGAAGATATCCTCTACTGAAACTATGAAGGAAGCATGAACTATCCTCTAGACAACCTATGAAGGAACCAAGGCTGTCAAGGATTCAAAGCTTCAAAGGCTTACCATGAGCTTTAAAGAGATTAAAATGGTGGAGGATGAGTCTTTTGATGAGTTCTATGCCAAGCTGAAGGACATAGTGAACTTAGCCTTTAATCTTGGGGAAACTATTCCCAAACTCAAGATTGTTAGAAAAGTACTTAAACCTCTACCCAAGAGATTTCATGTCAACATCACCACAATTAAGGAATCGAAGGATATTGACAAAATTCCTCTTACAGAGTTGGTTGGAAATCTGCAGACCTATAAGTTGGGTTTGACAAGGATTGGGAAATCTAGTAAGGGCAAGAGCATGGCATTGAAGGCTAAGAGCAGTGACACTGATGAGTCTTTAGATGATGAAGATTCTAAGATGAAATCCTATATCACCCGACAATTCAAAAAGTTTATGAAGAATGGCAATGCTAAAGGATTTGACAAAGACCGCAAGCAGTCCAGCTCGTCTCAGTTCAAGAACTAGGACAAAGGAAAGAAGGATGCTAGGGATGACAATCAATACACTATTCCCTTAGGACCAAAATGCTTTGGGTGTCAAGGCTTCGGTCACATGAAACAAGAGTGTCCTACGTATCTCAAGACCATTGGAAAGAGTAAGACACTTGCTGCTACTTTGAGCAAAACCAAGCCTGAGGATGATTCTGATAATGATGATGATGGAATCCTAAATTCCTTCACTACCACTATAAATCCTACTAAGGGGATTGTTGAAGATGTGAATGATGAAGAGGACTTGGTGGATTCTAAGTTCGATAAAATGGATGATCAAGATGATATCCATACAGCCCATGGAAAATTGTATAAGGTGTCTGAGAAGTATGAAAAACTATATAGGCTGGCCACTAAGAAGCTGAGTGATTTGGAACTTGATCAAGAAGAGCTTTCCACAAAGTTTTATGAAGCCAATCAGACCATTGGAGCACTGCGGTTAAAGAACAATTTTTTGGCTGAAAAGACCAAGAAGCTTGAGGCAGAGCTGTTCCAAGTCAGAGCTCAATTGGAAAGGACTTTGAGTGTAAAGCTTAATGAGATGCTTAGCATTCAGAAATCTGCTTTTGATCGAACCGGTTTAGGGTATGATTTCTCTTCTCCTAGTATTGCTTCTACTAGTACTATTGTTTTTGTTTCTCCTACTAATAATGTTGAATCTGAAAACAATGATGTGAAAAATGTGTTAGCTAGTGAGAACATAGACAAGGGTAAATCTATCTTAGGAGCACCCACTAAGATGGATAAGAAAGCGACTAAAAACCCTAGGGCTAAGAACAAAAACACTAAATAGCCTAAATAGAAGAAGCAGCATCTTTATCATCACTGTGGAGCAACTGGACATACTTGACCTAATTGCTATAAGTGGTTAACCACTCAGCATAGCAACAGTATGATCTCATCGGAAAACTAGAATCAGATTCCATCCTCTTTTGCTCCTCTTGGAGATCTACTCAAAGCCCTCGTGTTCCTTTCAAGCTTGAACGGTTTCAATTCTTCCCCCTCACCGCCAGATCAAGGGTTTGCTAAACGGAAAGGTTCTTCCAAGGTGTGGAAGGAAAAACACTCCTTGTTTTTGATTTTGCATTACTTGTGAGTTTTTCTTTTATGTTTTGAGTTAATCTAGTTTTATGCATTGCTTTGTTTAACATGTTTTTGTTTGTTTATTTTCAATTTTGCTTTACTTTGTTTTTCATAAAAATTCAAAAAAAAAAATTGAAAAATTAGAAAAATACAAAAACAGTGTATATTCTGTGTACATTGGTACTTGTATACCTTGGATGGCCATTGAAACAATTTTTTCTAAACTTTGTATCTTTTGTAGCTTAGATAAGCATCTTTATGCACCACTAAGCAAGTGAGCTTTGTGGCTCGTGTTTGTTATGAGTAAGATTAAGTAATCTCTTATACTTAACACTCGTATCACTCTTTTTGACAGGAATGACTAGAAAATTCTAAGAGAAAGGCATAAATAATCATCTCAACACTATTGCCTGCCAATCATTAAATGACATCTGTATGCTTTGGCATAGCAAAAGTGCAATGTCAAAAGCTTAACATCATTGGACATTTCTTTTCTCTATCTTATATGCCCATGCATGGTTTGCTTAAAAGAAAAATATGCAAAGAAAAATAAAAGAAAAAAGAATCAAAATGCTTTATATATGTTTGCTAGCGTGTCTTCTAGGAGATGTAGGAGTTATAGGATGTACCTCAAAGGTGATAGTCCCCATCAAACAGTTATGATTGTGTGTGAGTTAAAATGATTTTCTCATATCTCAAATTTTCATAACATGTAGACATTTATGCAATCTTGCGAAGTTTTTCACACACATGTAATATTCTTTGCTACTCTTGAACATGTGCAAGTATAATGTGATTTGGCCATCACTAAGAATACATGTGTTAATGTATGCTCACTAAACTATCTTGACTTGTTTTGAAATATAAAATTGGTTAGACTTGTTTAGTGTGTATGTGTGTGTTTTTTGGATCTAAATGCTTGACATTTTTCTTGATGAGAAATGTTTTTGAAAGCTTAAAATGTTGTTTGGATCTTTGGTTGAGTAGTATGTTTGATTGCATTCATGTCTGTGTTTTTCTTCTCTTTGAAAAACTGTTTTTAGCAATCTTGACAACTTCTCGATACCTCTTGACAGCTAGGCTATCTATCGAACCTTTTGAGCTTTCTTTCTCGATAGCTGTTATTGCAATCTCGATAGCTACTTGATAGCTACTTGATCCATCGAGGAAGTCATATGCTCAATAGATGCTCGATAGCTTTTCGATCCATCGAGCCCTTTTTGTTGTGGAAACCTCTTGATAACTCCTCGATAGCTATTTCTCACTATTTTAATTCTCCACAGCTCTCGAGACCTCTCGATCCATCAAGAAATTGGGATTTCTATATAAAGGGTTAGCGCGATTTTTCTTCATTTCTCCCTGATCTCTCTCGACAGTTTTTGTGTTTTCACCTCCCAAAACCTTTCTCTCTCACTACAAATCTCAATCCTAGAAGTTTTTTGGCCTAAAGATCATTTCTTCATCTGGTATGATCTTATTCACTCTAATCTTATCATGCATTTCATGATTTTTGACCTAACTTTTGGGATTTTGGAAAAATTTGGGGTTTTTCAAAATTGATGAGTTTTTCACAAATTTTTGGGATGGGTTTTGTGTAAATGATTTTAAATCATCATGCATTGCATCACATTTGCATTTGTAACAATGTTCATGCATTTTAGATGTGTGATTACAATCTTAAAATGTTGTGTGCTAGTAGGATTGGATTGGGTTGAGCCTATGATATTTTTACTATTTCATGTCACATGTTCATGCATTTTTTATGCATACGTACCAATTTTTTTTTCTATCATATTGATATTGAACTGTTTGGTGCTTTTCTACGTCTCTCTCTCTCTCTCTCTCTCCCAATCTCTTTCTTGCGTTAGTTTGCTCTATGGCACCTAAATGCAAATCTACTCCGTCCCAGAACCCTCTTCATTCTGGGGCATCTTCTTTTTCTTCCCCCTCTGATCCTACTCCATCTCACGTCCAGTTCCGTGATGATAAAGCCTTTAAGGACTTTTCGGAGAACTTCTCACATTAAGGCATTCATTTGGAACGCTAAGTCGTTTTATCGGATTTTTCTGATACTAACTTTCCCAATGTTATCTACAGTAGGGGTTGGGAGTCACTGTGTGGCATTCTGGTCACTTGTCCCACCATGATCATACAGGAGTTTTACTCCAATATGTACGGATTTGATTATGCAGTACCTTATTTTGTCACTCGCGTTTGAGGTACACGCATCGTAGTCACTCTGGATATTGTATCCAAGGTGCTACATGTTCCTAGGGTAGCGTATCCTGACTACCCTGGCTACGATCATCTGAGGAATGTGTCCAAAGACGAACACTCGTCTCTTTTCTGTGAGACACTTTCTTCTTGGGGTGACCGTCAAAACACCCCTTGCTCGGGCTTTGCAAAAGGTTTGAGATTCCTTAACATGGTGATGACATGCATCCTTCATCCTTTGTCTCACTATAACTTTAACACAGAGCCTTGTGCTCGATTTTTGTTGTCCCTCCTTGAGAGGCTTATTATAGATTTTCTCTCTCACTTAATTCTTTCCCTCATAAATGTCTATAGGGATAGGGTAACTCGTGATAAGCTCATTTTTCTTTCAGCTATCACGAGGCTTCTTCACCATTTTTCTGTCTCCTATCCTGAGTCTCCTCATTTTACAGTTATATGTGCCATAGACGCTGCTACCGTCAAACAAAGTGAGGCCTAACTCGACCAAAGCTACCACGGATAGAGACAGCGACTCCTCCAGCTTCTTCCACTCCTTACACATCCATACCTTCTTCATTGGTGGGTGGTGTGACCCTCGAGGCAGTCATGGTGTAGCTGCAACACATGGATGCTCGCCTTGACACACTCAATGATGAGTTGTGTTAGGTGAACACCTGTGTTGGCCATATTGCTTGACGGCAAGCTCGCCTTGGTGGCTTCGTAGAGTCTCCCTCTCCTTCTCCAGAGACATCTAAGGACGAGGACGATGATGGTGACTTTGACGATGATGATGATGATGAGGATATGGATGCTAGCTTGCCCAATGACGATGAGATGATTGCTTGAGTTACTTACCCTTTGTCATTCGTGACAAAAAGGGAGAGTAGTTTTGGATATGGGAGTAGTCATGTGCATAGGGGGAGAGTTAGCATAGGAGATTTTTATTGGGGAGAGTGTTTTTCTCTTTGAGGGATGTAGTGAGGACTTATGTATTTTTTTTTTCTTTTCTTCTTTTATAGATACATTGTTCTTACTTTGTATAGCAAACCTTGTACTTATGATGTTATATATATATATATATATATATATATGATGAGGTTGTTATTACAGTTCTTTCTCCTATCTTTACATGTGTTGTTTCTTTTCTCTCTTTATGCACATGCTTCTTATTTATTGTATGCAATCTTTTATTTCTGTTTCACACTAAGATGCCTTGATGAGTTTTGTTTAAAGTGTTTTAGAAATACAGGTTGTCAAAGTCTTCTTGCATAAACTCTCTTCTTACAAAGTTTTTTCAAGAGTTTGTGTTAGGATAGATTTTATTGTATTTAACAAGTGAATATAAGTTGAGTGATTTATGACTTTCTTTTCTCACAACCATAAACATATATAAGGACTATTTTAAGGGTCGTCATAGCAGATGCACCTCAATGCAAAAGTTTTTGACAAGCATATTGTGAACCAAAGACATATGCCCTAGTCCATCTTTCTCTTCAAGAAGCTACTGTGTTTGTACACCGTAGGGTTTTATAACCAAGGATCTTCGTGATCTTCATCAGTTGATGAACTGAAGAACTTTGCAGCCAACATTCTTCTCAAGTTGGTGTGTAAGCCATGTACTAGGATCCGCGCATCAAATTGGTTAGTCATGTACTGTGAGCCGTGCATTGAAAGAAGAGATTGTCACTATAGAACAAGTCCAATTGGGTATTGGGATAAAGATTCAATTGTAGGTTGGTATAAGGTATCGGGATTCCTTTACTTGTAACTGCTTGTTGTGATAATAGTCGATTCTTGGGAGTGGTGATCTTAAAATCATCTGGTGGGGTTTTTGCCATGTAGGTTTTTCCAATTTGTAAACAAATCGATGTGTCAATTTATTTTCCGCTGCGTATTAACTTAGTTGGTGATTTGTTTGTGCTACTACGCTTATTGCATGCTAATTGAATTAATTAATTAACTTTGCTAATTAATTGGTTAATTCATTATAAGGGGTCAATACATTCTTGGCCTATCACTTAAAAACCCTAAAAAGCTTTCAATGAGTTTTCTTTAAAAAAGAACCTTTTTTCTTTCATTCCAAAAATGATTTTCTTCAGAATAAGCAAAGTTTTAAAAAGGGAATAATTTTTCCTATACCATTTTTCCTTCAAGAATAATAAAAACCATGGGATTTTTTGGATCTAAACCTTTTTTTTCTCTAAAAATAAAACCCATGTTGATGAGGATAAAAGGAGAGCTTAAACCACACGGACATAAAGCCGACGGTTTGATAATTTTTCTTTTGGGCGTAGCAGACGGTGCTTATGCTAACGGTCATAGGATCAGCTGACTCCGTGGTTGACGGCTCAAATGCTGACGGTATAATAAAGGTGACGGAGGTAAATTGAGGCTGACGGACCGGGCACAAGTTTACTTGCTTCCCACGCTAGATAATATTTAAAGAATCCCCATAAGGAAAAGATCCCGTAAAATACGCTCAAAAGGACTCCTATAAGGAAAGGACTTCTACTCCAAGGTAAAGAGGTCAACCTCCTACTAGTATAAAAGCCCAAGCATCCTCACAAACTGAGGTACGCATAATTTACCCTCTCTAGCACTCTAGAGCAGTGAGAATAGTTCTAACTTAACCTTCGGAGGGTGTTTGGCCGGTACCACACCGGTACTCTCTGCTAGGTTCTTCCTTTTCGTTGTGCAGGTGCCGTTTGATCGTACGAGGAACGTGTGACTCACTGGTGATACTATTTTCGGCTTCATCAGTTGGCGCCGTCTGTGGGAAACGTAGCACGTTCTCGCTTCCTAGACAAAAGAGTTACATGGTACTCACTCGCTCAATGGCGACAACCAACGACGCTCAAGAAGAAGAAGCCCCTACGACTGCTCTTGAAAGACAGGTGAGGACACTCGCCGCTGCCGTAGAGCGCCTCACCAAACAAAATCACGACCTAGAAGAGCAACTGAGACAGAAGAATGCAGCCCCCAACAACCAAGGAGCAGAGCAAGAGGGAACTAGCGCCGACAGGAGAAATCAGGAAGGCCCCCAGGCCAGCAACGCCCCGAGCAAACCAGAACGGCAGAACACGAGCATCCCCTCCCTCGCAGAGATTGCTCCGCCACTTGTTATCGCGGAGATGCAGGCCATGAAGGAACAAATGGAGGTTATGATGAATGCTCTCAAGGGACGAGTATCAAGCGACCTGGACGACCTTGTCAACCGAACTGACTCGCCGTTCACCGCCACCGTCAACTCCTACCCTTTACCAAGCAAATTCCGCATGCCACAAATAGACAGTTATGACGGGGTCAAGGACCCGCTGGACCACCTGGAGACCTTCAAGACCCTAATGCACCTTCAAGGAGTAGCGGACGCCATCATGTGTAGGGCCTTCCCTACAACACTGAAGGGCGCAGCGAGAATTTGGTTCAGCCGACTGGCACCAAACTCCATCGGCACCTTCAAAGAGCTCAGCGCTCAGTTTACCACACACTTCATTGGAGGCCATCGATACAAGAAGTCTACAGCGTGCTTGATGAGCATGAAACAGCGAGAAGATGAAACTCTAAGGGCTTACATCTCCCGCTTCAACAAAGAGGCACTCTCAGTCGACGAAGCCGACGATAAGATCCTTGTTGCGGCATTCACGAATGGCTTGAAGAAGGGAAAGTTTTTGTTTTCCCTATACAAAAACGACCCTAAGACCATGTCGGAAGTTCTTTACCGCGCCACGAAGTATATGAACGCTGAAGATGCCCTATTAGCTCGGGAAGAGAAGCCCAGGAAAAGAGAACGACAGGAAGACAATCGGCAGGACCAAGGCCGCAAGAAGACAAGAACAGGAGACCGGAGGGAAGAAAGACGCCCTAGACCAATGGGGGGAAGATTCACGAGCTTCACTCCGCTAACAGCCCCGGTGGATCAAGTCCTTATGCAAATCAAGGACGAAGAGGCTCTGACGTTCCCAGGAAAACTGAAGAGCGACCCCAACAAACGTTCCAGGGATAAGTATTGCCGTTTCCACCGCGACCACGGCCACGACACGGCTGATTGCTATGACCTCAAGCAGCAGATTGAGGCCCTTATCAGACAAGGAAAGCTGCAGAGATTCGTTAGCAAGGAGAGAGCGGATCCCCCCGCACAAGACCAGCACCCCCGACGGGACAATGAGCGACCGAGGCCTCCGATCGGGGATATCAGGATGATCGTAGGAGGAACGGCTGCCGCCGGGTCATCCAAGAAAGCCCGCAAGACCTATCTTCGGATGGTACAAAATGTTCAGCTGACGGGAGTCGTGCCGAAGATAGCACGGAGAGAAGGTCCCATAATCGGATTCTCAGAGGAAGACGCGCGACGCCTTCATCATCCACATGACGATGCGCTCGTCGTCAGCCTGCGTGTGGGGGACTACAACATGCACCGGGTGCTGGTCGACAATGGCAGCTCAGCGGATATTCTATACTATACAGCGTTCCAGCAGATGAGGATCGACAGAGAGCGGTTGATCCCAACCAACGCCCCGCTTGTTGGCTTCGGCGGGAGCCGGGTATTCCCATTAGGCGCAGTCACATTATCCGTCACTGTAGGCGATTACCCTCAGCAAATAGCCAGGGACGTGACATTCTTGGTGGTCGATTGCTCATCAGCCTACAACGCTATCCTCGGGCGACCTACGCTCAACTCATGGAAGGCAGTAACTTCCACCTATCACCTAATGATCAAGTTCCCGACTGATTACGGAGTAGGCGAGCTGCGCGGGAGTCAAATGGCCGCACGCGAATGCTACATAGCCATGATGGAAATGGAGGATCAGGTTCAGGCTTTAAGCATAGAAGAGCGCCGGACGGTAACAGAGCCGGTCGAGAAGTTGGAAGAGATATCCCTTGACAATTCCGATCCTAGTCGAACGACCAAAATTGGGACGCTCGCTGACACCACGATCCGTCAGGAGCTCATAACCTTCCTCAGACGCAATCAGGACGTATTCGCGTGGGATCATGAAGATATGCCGGGAATAGATCCTTCAGTCATGGTGCATAGGTTGAACGTATCGCCCGCCTTTCCACCTATCAGACAGAAGAAGAGAGTGTTTGCCCCCGAGCGAGACCGAGCCATAGCAGAAGAAGTCAGAAAGTTACGGGAAGCAAGTTTTATTAGAGAAGTATACTATCCCGACAGGTTAGCAAATGTGGTGATGGTCAAGAAGGCAAGCGGGAAATGGCGGATGTGCGTGGACTTCACAGATCTCAATAAGGCCTGCCCCAAGGATAGCTACCCCCTCCCGAGGGTCGATATCCTAGTAGACTCCACGGCTCAACACCAGCTGCTGAGCTTTATGGACGCTTTCTCGGGGTACAACCAAATCCGAATGCATGAAGCCGACCAAGAGAAAACGTCGTTCGTAACCAGCCAAGGCCTCTTCTGTTACAAGGTGATGCCCTTCGGCCTAAAAAACGCAGGCGCAACGTACCAGAGACTCATGAACAAAATGTTCGCGCAGCAGATTGGGAGGAATGTCCAAGTCTATGTGGACGACATGTTGGTGAAAGGCCGAAGGGAGGAAGATCATCTAGGAGATCTCAAAGAAACGTTCGACACACTTCGCTCCTACAATATGAAGCTCAATCCAGGAAAGTGTACCTTTGGAGTAACGGCAGGAAAATTCTTAGGATTCATGGTGTCTCAGAGGGGCATTGAAGCAAATCCGGACAAGATCCAGGCCATCTTGGATATGGCACCACCAAGAAACGTGAAGGAGGTACAAAGCCTCAACGGAAAGATAGCGGCACTAAACAGGTTCGTGTCAAGGGCTACGGACAAGTGTTTACCCTTCTTCCGAACATTGAAGAAATCCTTCGAGTGGACTGACGAATGCCAGTAAGCGTTCGAAAAACTGAAGGCTTACCTTTCCTCCCCACCATTACTAAGCCCGTCGCAGCCAGGAGAGGAGCTTTTTCTCTATCTAGCCGTCTCCCCCGCGGCGGTTAGCGCAGCCTTGATCAGAGAAGAAGAGAAAGTGCAAAAGCCCGTGTACTACGCAAGCCGAGCGCTTCATGGGGCCGAAGAAAGATACCCGCCCATGGAAAAACTTGCCTTTGCATTGGTTACGGCAGCCCGCAAACTCAAGCCGTACTTCCAGGCCCATACGGTGAACGTCCTGACTGACAAGCCTTTAAGGAGAGCAATGAGCAGTCCCGAGGCCGCGGGACGATTGGCATTATGGGCCATAGAACTGAGCGAATTTGATATTCAATACCGCCCACGGACTGCCATCAAAGGACAGGTCGTCGCCGACTTTATAGCTGAGTTCACTCATGATGAAGACAAGGGGGCAGCAGAATCCCCTCAATGGAGCATATATACGGACGGGTCATCTAACAGACAAGCCGCAGGGGCCGGCATTGTGCTATTATCGCCCGAAGGAGACACCATTGAATGTATGGTCCGTCTTGATTTCCCTGCCACTAACAATGAAACAGAGTATGAGGCTCTGATAGCAGGGCTCGACCTTGCTAAAGCGGCAGGAGCCACGAGGGTAGTCATCTATTGCGATTCACAGGTCATCACTAACCAAATAAATGGAGACTATGAGTGCAAGGGCGAAAAGATGAAGAAGTACCTTGGTGAAGTAAAGGCGAGAGTGGATGACCTAGAAGCTAAAGTTGTCCAAATTCCTAGAGAAGAAAACGAGCGAGCCGACCGCCTCGCGAAAGCCGCCTCAGCAGAACAAATGGTCATCCCTGGTAATGTACTCTCCTTCATACAGCTTTCTCCGCTAATAAACCTCAGCAACATGCAGGAAATATGCCCCGACAGAAGCTGGGCGACGCCGTTAATTTCATACTTGAAAAACGGGGTCTTACCAGACGGGAAAGAAGCCGCAAGGAGACTCAAGGTCCAGGCAGCAAGGTTCGTCCTGATAAAAGACGTCCTTTACAAAAGAGGTTTCTCCCGACCATATTTAAGATGCTTGGATATGGAAGAAGCTGACTACGTCATGAAAGAGGTACATGAAGGAATCTGCGGAAATCACTCAGGGTCCAGATCGTTGATACACAAGCTTGTGCGGGCAGGGTACTATTGGCCCACCATGCAGAAGGACGCCGAAGCCTACGTCAGGGCCTGCGACAAGTGCCAAAGGTTCAGCAACATTATTAGGCAACCAACCGAAGAGCTGACCCCAATGACGGCCCCATGGCCGTTCGCACAATGGGGCTTAGATATCATGGGACCCTTCCCTACAGCAGCACGACAGCTAAAGTTCCTGGTGGTGGGGATCGACTATTTCACAAAATGGGTGGAAGCTGAAGCATTGGCCACAATCACGGAGAAAAACGTACGAAGCTTTGTTTGGAGATGTATCATATGCAGGTTTGGAATCCCTAGAGTCTTCGTCTCGGACAACGGACGGCAATTCGACAACGACCCCTTTCGAGATTTCTGCTCACAACTAGGAATAAAGAACCACTATTCCTCCCCCGCCCACCCTCAGGCTAATGGCCAAGTCGAAGTAACGAACCGATCCTTGCTCAAAATTATCAAGACTCGGCTCGAGGGGGCAAAGGGTATATGGCCCGATGAATTGCCAAGCATATTATGGGCTTACAGGACGACAGCAAGGACACCCACAGGAGAAACACCATTCCGACTGACGTATGGAGGAGAAGCGGTCATTCCAGCAGAAGTTGGGCTCACAAGCTACAGGGTGCACAACCACGACGAAAACAAAAATGATGAGGCTATGCGACTACAGCTGGACCTAATAGACGAAATCAGGGCAATAGCAGAACAAAGGCTCGCTCGGTACCAGGACCGTATGGCTAAACATTACAACTCCCGGGTTCGACACAGGGACTTCCAGGTTGGAGACCTTGTTCTTAGAAAGGTCATGGGCGCCGCTAGAGACCCTACCCAAGGGAAACTCGGCCCCAATTGGGAAGGACCCTACAGAGTCACGTCGTGGCAAAGGAAAGGCACATACCATCTTGAGACATTGGAAGGAAAGAAACTGCCGCACCCGTGGAACACCGAGCACCTACGAAAATACTACCAGTAGGAGCGGCAGCACGAAGTTCAATTTTTCTTATTTTACAAAACTTTAGTCTCACTCCTCAAAACTATCATTTACTTTAATCTTTTGCAACAATTCTTCTTTTTAGCCCAAGGGGCAGGATTTGGTTTTAATTACTTTCATTTGAATGCATGACAATAAGAGGAGTTTTTCAGAAATTACTGAAGTGTATTTCTTCTACGGTCTACTAGGTTCGCGGCCAAAACCGCTAAGTCCATAACATACGGACCAAAAAGATGTCAAAGACATCAAAGCTAAGACCGACGGTCCAAAAGATGAAACAATCATCGTATGGACGAAGTCCTAAAAACTAAGGACTAATGAAGGTGTTAAATACACCAAAGCTAAAAAAGCTGACGGGCCAAAAAAGATGTCAGAGACGTCAAGGCTAAGGCCGACGGTCCGGGAAATCTAAAAAGCCGACGGTCCAAAAGATGAAACAATCATCAAATGGACGAGGTCCTAAAAACTAAGGATTAATGAAAGTGTTAAATACACCAAGGCTAAAAAGCTGACGGTCAAAAACGTCAAGGCTGAGGCCAAGAAAACGACGGTCCAAAAAAGTCAACGATCCAATAGATGAAAATATCATTATATGGACCAGGTCCTAGAACTAACGGACCTATAAGGCAGACGGTCCAATAGATGACGGTCTAACAAAAAAGTAAGACCCTACTTACAAACATGGTTCTAAAAAACCCATAGAAATGACAAAAAAGGGGGGCTAAAAAATCAAAAAGTAACAATCTCATCAAATAAATAGGACCATAAGAAATTAGAATCAGTATACATGTTCAAAAGCAACGGATACAAGTGCCATGAAAAGGGGCAGATAGAGTTACAAGTAAAAGAGCCCAATAAACAAAAGGGCATTTAAAAACATTGTTCAAAAATTACAATAGAAAGGCTAGGGTTAAGTGGCAGGAGCATCCTTGGAGACCCCGTCAGCTCTATCCTTGGCAATTTGTGCCGCATCTGAAGACTCGGCAGGGATAGTGACGGCTGGCTGGGCCAAAATAACTCCGACGTCATTAAGCAAAGAGTCCAAATTAAGGGGTCCGTCACCTTTGTCAGCAACAGTTTCACGAGCAGGAGTCATCGGCACGGAAGCATCCATGGTAATTCCGGATAGATCCAACTCTGGATAGGCTGACGCCACCTGTTTCAGACAATCGTCGAAACCAGTGCCATAATAATCAGCGCAGGAATCAATAAAAGACTGGGTTGTCTTGAATTTTTCGACCGCGTCAGCCCCAGCCGTCTCTACTTGTGCACGTAAGGATGGAATCTCCTCCTCAAGCTTCTTTTGCTGACCCTCAGCCTCTCCCAACTTCTCCTTTACATCCTTCAGCTCTGTGTTTAAGAGACGGACGGCCTCCTTATATTGCGCTTGCTGATCCATCAGATTGGCGTTAAGCCTCCTAACCCGAGAAACGACGCCTTCTTTGGCCATGCACCGATCTTGAAGTGCCTTTACACGAACCAAGGCCTGAATGAAGAACAACCGTCAGCCATAAAGCAAGGTAAACATTAAATTAATCGAAGTAAAAAGCATACCCGTGCTATGTCAAAGAAAGCTGACGCGCCCAAATCTTCCGTCCCTAGCTGAGCACAAGGGTCCAGATCCGTCTGTTTTATGAGGGATTCTACCCCCTCAACAGCATAATCCTTGTGGGTCAGCAAGCAACGGGGTCCCTCAGTGACGGGACCGGAAGAGGTCATCACTCCTTTCCCAGCACCGTGACCGGACTTGGGAGGCGACTTCATGGTAGGCCCATCCCCTGCACTGACGGCTACCTTCTTAGAAGGAGGATCGTCCTTTCCGTCAGCCTTCCTCTTAACTGAACTCTTCAAAGAGGAATGAGGGGTTGACGCTCCTTCTTTTCCCTTAGCTTTCTCCTCCTCCTTCTTACGGGCTGCAGCGGCCCTCACCCTTTGCCTCGCAGCTTCCATCTCTACACAAAATAAATTGACGGATCAGTAATAGCCGACGAAAGAAATAAACCGACGGGTCATGTAAGGCTTCGACTTACGTTTACGAGAAAATTCTTCCAACTTCCGAGCTTCAACCGTCGGCTCTGGACCCCCACAATACAAATGGAGAGTGTCTAGGGTGATCAAGTCCCTACACTTCCGTTGCTCAAGCGGTATGCCAAGTATCCGACGGATAAATTCCCTTTGTTCGTCAGATATCTCCGGACGAGCGCTAGCTGGAATAAAAGGGAGCAAAGGGTGTTAAAGGAGACGGTCTTAAGAAAACTCCCTGATAAATGAAAAAAGACGGTAAGAAGAAAGACAAGGGGGCAACCTGACTCCCTAATATAGGCCCAAGTGTTGTCAAAATAACCGCCGGGCAGTGTATCCCACTCACCTGGACGGCACACCCAGTCCGTCCCTTTAACGAAGAAAAATCTATTTTTCCAATTTCTATTGGAGTCTGGCATATCAAACACTAATCTTAAGCTCTTCTCACGTGGAGCAAAATGGTAGGTCCCCTTGGCAGATACTTTATGCTGGGGTCTGTAGCAATAAAAGAACTCGTCCAGCGAAAGCTGACGGTTCCCCCCACTCAAGCGACCCCAAAGGATCTCAGAACCAATAAAAATCCTCCAGGCATTCGGAGCAATTTGGCTGACGGACAATCCCAAGAAATCCGCTAGCTGACGGTGTAAAGCCGTCAGTGGTAATCTAAGGCCAGCAGCAAACATGGCATCGTACATCCCCACATCAGCAGTCCTCCCTGTATAACACTTCTCATTTTTTCTAGGGAGACGGATAGGAATGTGGTCTGGGATTTGGAAACGGGTACGCAACTCGTTAAAAACTCTGTTGCTCATCTTTGGAAGGAATTTATTGACGGCCCACTCCTCCGGGAGGATGAAGGGACGGTTACCTCCAGAACTCCCTGAAGTTCCATCACAGGACTCGTCGTCACCTTCATCCTCATTTCCGTCACTACTAACCTCGTTACCCTCGTCCCTACTCCCGTCACTATCCGACTCCTCGTCGCCTTCATCCCCGTTCCCGTCAACACAAATTTCCTCGTCTCTCCTCTCGACCTCAACCTCACTTAACATTTTATCCCTCACTTCCTCAACTTGGCCTTCTACATCAATACTAAGGGACTGGGCTGACGTTTCCTTTCCTGACGATTCAGAAAAGCCGTCGGACTCTTGACCTGAGCCAAAGAATTCGTCGTAGCCCGCTCCATCGCGGACTGACAACTGGTCACTCGACGCGTCACTCGACATCTGACTACCTACAAGTGACGGATATGCTCTAAGTTCCTAGACTGACTTTGTTTTTTCAGGCAAAAATAAAAAGGAAAAAAAAAAAAGCGAAGAAAAGGAAAGAGGAACTTACAGGTGAAGCAGATCTTGAACGGATGGAACGACCTTGAAAGTGACGGTGTTGATAGCAGCTGACGGATCAAATTGAAAGTAAGGGTGACGGATTCTCTCTTGAAAAACCAGCGAGGTTAAAATGATGAAATGAGTCAAGGGGGGTGGTATTTATACAAGAGGAAAAACGCACGGAAGGCGAGGCGACGCCCGCGCCCAGAAACGAGGCCAACGACTGAATGCCACGTGACCTTGCATTTAATAGCTCGAAGATCGAGGAGTCGTTCATATTTGATTTTTCTCTAATCATTTTCTAACTCCACATATTGACGGTCTTACTCGTCGAACATGTAGAGTAGGGGGCAACTGATGAGGATAAAAGGAGAGCTTAAACCACACGGACATAAAGCCGACGGTTTGATAATTTTTCTTTTGGGCGTAGCAGACGGTGCTTATGCTAACGGTCATAGGATCAGCTGACTCCGTGGTTGACGGCTCAAATGCTGACGGTATAATAAAGGTGACGGAGGTAAATTGAGGCTGACGGACCGGGCACAAGTTTACTTGCTTCCCACGCTAGATAATATTTAAAGAATCCCCATAAGGAAAAGATCCCGTAAAATACGCTCAAAAGGACTCCTATAAGGAAAGGACTTCTACTCCAAGGTAAAGAGGTCAACCTCCTACTAGTATAAAAGCCCAAGCATCCTCACAAACTGAGGTACGCATAATTTACCCTCTCTAGCACTCTAGAGCAGTGAGAATAGTTCTAACTTAACCTTCGGAGGGTGTTTGGCCGGTACCACACCGGTACTCTCTGCTAGGTTCTTCCTTTTCGTTGTGCAGGTGCCGTTTGATCGTACGAGGAACGTGTGACTCACTGGTGATACTATTTTCGGCTTCATCACATGTAAACCTTTATTTTAAACAATTATTTTTGTTTAAAATTGGATTTTCACATAAACGTTTTCAATACAAACCTTCTTTTCTTATAAAAATCGTGGGATTTTTAAATTCAAACCCTTTTTCTTTAAAAGAAAAACCCATGAGACTTTTTAAACCAATCTTTTCCCCAAATGTTCTTTTTTTTTTTTTTTGGAATTGTGTTTTATTCCTTTTTTTTTTTTTTTTTTTCAAAACAAACTCCTTTTTCTTAAAAAATTTATCATCAAAATAAAAATCATGGGATTTTTAAATCCAAACCCCTTTTCTTTAAAAGTGAAACCCATGAAACCTTTTAAATCAATCCCTCCCCAAAATTCTCTTTTTTTCAAAATTGGTATTTTTTACAAAAATATTTTCAAAACAAACTCTTTAAAAAAAAAAAAAACCATGGGCACCCTTTTGATTAATGTCAACTCTTTTCGAAATCCTTTTTTAGAGTTATTGTTTTCACAAAAGAGACTCCCAATTCTAACATTTGCTTATTCAAAAGAAAACCTTTTGTCATCTTTTTACAAAAATTTTGAATTGAAATTCCCTTTCTAAATTTGGATAAAAAAACCAAGGTTTCTAATTGAACCATGGCAACAATTTTCTCAAAATAAAATAGTTTCTAAACTCTTTCTTTTTCCATCTATTTACCAAAAAAAAAAAAAAATGAAGAAAAACCTTGGTTTCCAACAAACCTTGGAATCCATTTTCTTGAAAATAAATGAAACCTTTCCTCACCAAAAAATGATTTTTCTAACCTCTCTTTTCTAAAGCCAACGTTCTTTCCCCCCACCCCCCCCCCCCTTTTTTTTAGTCCTTTTTATGAAAACAATAAAATCTTTTAAGTCTTTTACAAAGAAAATGGGCAAACTTGTTTCTTTTTCTTCAAACAATCTCTTTCTTAAAATAATTTGTGTATTTCTTTTTAGTTTTTAAACTTTTCATCTTTACACATTCAAGCGTGGTTGTTTTAAAATTTTTCTTAAGAATTGCATCATTTAGATATTTGTGCCTATGGTTCAATTTCATTGAACCAATAGGCACCAATGAAGCTTACATGATTCCCTCTCTCTTATTGGCACTAATGTTTCTTTCTATTGTATTTTTTTCATGATAAATGAGAAAAAATATGGTGGATGACAACAACATTCTACCTTTCTTACACTCCCTCTTTTATTTTTACATTGTAATATTCATGTGTAGTATATACATATTCCCATGCTAAATATATAGTATATATGTAGTTACATGCTAAATATGTAGTATATAAATATTCACATGCTATTGTATATTACTTCACATGATATGTTTGTAAATAAACCCCTGAAATAAATATTCATGTGCTACATTATAAATAAAAAATTCTCACACATATGTATGTATATGTGTGTGTGTGTATTTTGTTTGTGCAAAATTTTTTCAAAAACCAAAATGCTAAGTATCCAATTTTTTCACTGAAAAAAGATAACGTTAGAATTAAATTAAAATGGGGTACTATCATTTGGATAGGCGGTGTGGGGTGCCTAACACCTTCCTCACACGTAACCGAATTTCTGAGTCCAAAATCTTTGGTTCGAGACTTTTGGTTTAAACTCTTAAAATTGGTTTAGTTAATTAGGTAACTTAGAAAGAAATGAACAAATAGGTGACCAATCACACTTTATACAAAACCAATGGTTGGTAGCGACTCCTAAAATAAAAATAAGAAAAAGGATCTCACATGCACACACCTTACCCTAGATTCACATGCACACAAAGTGTCATGTCGCCAAGGACCCAATGTGCAATAACTAAAAAAACAAAAGAGAAAAACCATTTCACAAAGGCCCTTCTTTAAGAAATTTTTTGGGGCATCCACAGTCCTAGTCTTCTTTAAATTTTATCTTCCCACCTCCTCACAGCCAAAAAAATTCAAAATCTCCTCTAAGTGCCAATCGGCACTTGAAAAGTCCCTTTAATTGCCAATCAGTAGTTAAGGGTCCCATCTTTTGTCAATCGGCACTTGGGTCTTGTGCTCACTCTAAGTTTGTTTCATATAATGGCGTCTCTTTTATTGATTTTCAGCTGTAATTTGATTTTAAATTTGATTTTTATTCATTCTTAAATAAAATAATGTTACTATTAATCTATATCATCTATATATATATAATAACTAATAGTCGAAACGTTTGACTTTTTGTTGACTGTGCCTTATTGTGCCACGCGCCTACACAAATTACTGACATGTCATTTTAAAAAACACCGAAACATGATGTCTCTTCTTTTGGCCAAATGTACGACATGTTTCGATAAGATGCAGAGACAGTTGGAGAGAGAGATCTAAGGAAGCCATCTTCACTATCAGACCGGTCTCCCTCCATCTTCCGGTTCCACATAGTTGTAGGTAAATTTTTTTTTTTTATTCTTTCATTGCCGCACAATACATAACATAAGCACATTTAGGGCTCATTACTCAATCTCACCGACCATTGTTTGACAAATCCTCTTCTTTCTCCTCAGTCTCATTAAAACGCAGAACTCCCTCTAGCCTTTCACTAATTTGCTTTATGGTCGATTCAAGCCTTTGCACAACCAAATTATTGTCCAACCTCCTGCCAACGTCAAACCCCTTTGGGCGTTTAATAGAATTTAGTTTTGGGTATTTTGGTTGGCTGGTTTTGATTTACCTAATTAGGTTAGATTCGGTTTTAATTAAGGTTTTGATTTAGTCTCACACTTTATTTGGTTGGCCTTATTAGGTCTGTCTTTGTCTGTCTTCTTCTAATTTTTAGAGACCATGTTCTCATTTTTTTTTTTTTTAACAAGATATATTTTTTATGGTGGAATGCTTGAAATGAATAACAGAAACCTACGCTGTAATAGTTCTTCATCGCATGAGAGGAGAATAGAGGCAACCCCATTACCCTCAAAGTGTTCGGCAAAGTGCTAAGGTATAATCTATAATCATTTTTTTTTTGTTGGTTATGTGATAACAAAATTATGATTTTAATTATCAAATATAAAAGTTGAATGCTTCTATTAATTGTATATGATGGCTTAGATTGATTTTATTTGTTATGCATTATTTGTTTAAAGGGTAGTGTTTGTAGTTTGTGGGGGAAAAATAGAGAGATATTATTACTAGAAAAAAAAAGGTCCCTATTTCCTTATAAATTATAACATTCTACCATAGTGGTGGCTATCACAATTAGATTGCAAAACTAATTTATTACCAGTGCCGGGTATGAGTAGATGGAATCCACCACCTACTATATGATTTAAAGTATACTGGGCTGTTCATTTTCTGCAAAATACTGTTGTTGTTGGGTTAGGAATTGTTATAAAGGGTAGCTTTGTGCAAATAATTGCAGGTCCTTCTAAAAAATATTAGGGCAGTTAGTTGTGTCTTGATTTGATCTTAATGTTGGCATTTTTTATGTTATTTTTGAAACAGAGTTTAGCAAGTGATCTTTGCTATGCAATCTTCTAACTCCAAATTTCATAGCTACGGACTTTTAGTTGTTGCTATTTTAATATTTTATACTCTGTTGCCAGGATTTCATTAGTGGAAATTCAATTTCATTCTAGCCAATCTAAATAGGGTTGTTGTAATGTTAGCTAATTATGCAAGTTGAGGATATCTTCATTCTCATAGTAATAATGATTTTTTTGATTGTTATTGAAAAATTGTATGAATCAAATTATGAATAATTGTGGGTTTTTATTTAGTATGTTTGGGATTCAAGTATCTTTATATAGCTGTTTTATTTGTTTTATTAATTAGCTACTATTAGTTTCACTATGTGTGTGTGTGTTAAACTGTTAATGATGGCTGGTACAATGACAAAACAATCACATAATGGACTATGCAAATGGACGAAAATCTATATAGTTGAGGGTATCTTGGTGACATTGCTTCTTTGTTTGCTATTGTAACATTGTCATTTTGTAGAACTTTTAAAAGTCAACATGAATGATTATAGCTAGATTTTGAATCAATAGTTCTGAATTTGTTGATGAAAGTTTTATTTAAGTACTTTCAATTTGTCAATGGAATTTTTTTTAAGTAAAAAAATAAATAAATAATGTGGGATAGTTTATCATCCTAATATGATGCCACTCAATTTTATTTGGTAGTTTATACTTTAGAACTCATTCATGATAATGTCTTTCTAATCATGACCGAGGTTATGCATTTACAAGTTTCCAATTATTTGAAGTATGTAGTAGTTTCATTCTCAAAGGTTCTTGCTGCATTATATTGAAGTGGACCTATTTGTGTTTTGAAATTAACTTGAACTCTTATTAAAAACATGGTTTTGTATCTACTCTATGTGAAACACCATAAAGAAGTAAACTTTGACCTTTTAGTTTTAAATTATTAATTTTTTTAGAAAGGTCTTTCATTCACTTCGATTTCTCTGTAGTCAAACTAAGAAGGGTGAAGGAATTTTTTTCCTTTAAAAAAAAAAAAAAGGAAAAAGGCTTACAGATTTTATGAGATGTATACATATTGACTATGATTTTTATGTTGTAGAATAATGAAAAGAACTGAGAAGGAAAAAGGACTTTGTTTAGGAGACACTTGAAATAGGAAAGAAGCCTAAAGGTTGCTTCTAATGTTGCTACACTTGGATGATTAAAAAATTATGTAGACTTGTGCTTATGCATTATATGTGATGTTTTGTTTGGAAAAATTTACATTTTTGTGCTTCTTCAATAAATGATTTTATTTTTTTGGAGTTATGTATATATATGTGTAATTGTTATTTACCTTAATTCTTACCTATCAAAAACATATCTTCTATCCTGATATTGAAATATCTAGATGAAGGATTTCACTTGATCCATTGAGACCAAATTTAAACATGCAAGTGATTCTGCTACCAATAAAAAGATGGACAGTTTGTAAAATGCGACTGATTCTTTTACCCAATTTTGTAGTCTAATTTGCAAATGATTCTAATTGTAAAGTTGAACAATTTGTAACTTGCTTTGGATCCAACTATTTTATGTATGAGACAATATATATATTGGATTTGATCTCATTTTTAGCAACTTTCCCGTGCATTGCGCGGGTTAGTGACTAGTATATATATATAACCGAAACATTTGAAACTCCCACAATTTTCAACATCAGAATTAATTAAATTAAAAAAAAAAAAAAAAAAGAAGAAGCCCAAAGCCGACTCTAAATCCTAAAGTCAACCTGACTCTGAATCCTTTCTCTCTATTTCTCTACTCTTCTCCCCAAAATCCAACTCTGAAAATCAATCCCAAATGCCATCTTCTTCTTCTCTCTCTTCTCTAAAATTGATACTTCCCTAAAACCTTCTCTTCTCGCTTCCCTTGGAAACCAAGTTTTATCATCAATTTGTATCTCCAATATTCCTCCCCAACGCAAACCCTATACCTAAGGCAACCAACGTGCTAGGCCTATGTAGGAGTTTCCTTGGTCTCCACTCTTAGCCTCTATTCTCCATGGACAGATTCAGTCACAGAGCCGATTAGGTTAAATAATTCCCCCTGTCATTCTCTTTCCTATTTGATTGATCTGCTTCTCAAGAAATTCGTTCTCTACGATTTTCTTTAAATCTTATTTTTTGAGTTTCGGTTTTAGGTAATGATGATGATGCCAATTACTCAGTCCCAATGCCAAGTGAATCCTAGTAGAGGTTTGGTTGCCTTTTTGGTTGTCACCGTTGGCATCACCAAGTCTATCTCTATCTCTCTTCTTCTTCTTGTTGGGAAATTTAGACCCCAGTTGATAGAATTAACAAGACAAGATATGATGACCTAGGAAAACCAATGAAACAAACTAGTTTCACAGTAAAAAACCTAGGGTGAAACCTTCTAGTTTCATTATAGTAAAGAGAAGTTTCAAATCTAGTTTCATTATAGTAAAGGGAAGTTTTAATTCCTACTAGTTTCATTATAGTAAAGAGAAGTTTCAAATCTAGTTTCATTATAGTAAAGGGAAGTTTTAATTCCTACTAGTTTCATTATAGTAAAGAGAAGTTTCAAATCTAGTACAAAACTTTTGTCCTTAGACTCTGCAATCCCTGTAGATGAACTTACAGCAGAAACCTTCTACCGCTTCAGAATCTCTGAACTCTTCAATATATGAACGCCACCATTTTTGCACGGATCCCAGTACATGACTAACCAATGATGCACGGCTCCCAGTACGTGACTAACTCACCAACTTGAAGAAAATTGTTGGCTACAAAGTTCTTCACTTCATCAACAATGAAGATCGAGAAGCACTTGGTTACAAAACCATAAGGTGCAAAGACACAGTAGCTTCTTTCAGAGAGAATAAGGCACTCGGTCACCTTTTGCGTATGTTCTCCTTGTATTCTCATATGTTACGGCCTTTAAAATAAGCCTTATATATGTCTAGGGTTGTGAGAAAAGAAACTCTACACAAATACAAAAGCATGGGCCGAAAATCAAATTTGAAAAACTGATTTTCGTAATTCTCGATAAATAGCTATCTGTCTACAACTGTCGAAACCTCGATAGATAGCTATCTGTCGACAGCTGTCGAGCTATCTGTTCGTAGCTGTCGAGCTATCTATCCAGCTTTAGTGAACAACTTTTCTTCACTTGTTTCTTGGTCCAATCTTTATGGCTTTAATACTAGACTTGAACAACATGTTTCTTGAAGTATTAAACACATCCTATATCTACCCAATTACAAGTAAAGTGCATTTTGTCAAAGGATTAGCCAATTACATAAAATGTTAACATATGTTTCTAACATGAATCACATATGTCCTAACACTTCTTTTATGCGTTATGTGAATGATTTGATTTATTAGAAAAGAAGAGCATTTTGTGCATATTGTTGGATTATATATTTGGGTTGTGCATTTTTTTTTCCCTTAGGAACCAATATTGTTGCATAGTTGTTGAATGTTTGGAACATTAAGGTGCTCTTGGTGACATCAGGTTTTAATAATCTTGAGGATTGCTTTTATCTGGACATAATATATCTTTTGTTTTTTGTTTTTGTTTTGCTTGGTATTGAAGGAAAAATTATTTGGCTAGGAATGAGATCCTTCTACTAAAATGTAGATTTGAGGATTTTTCCAATTGAAATGATGAAATTTGCATAGTTATTCATTTGATGAAATGATAGTTACTGATATGGGTTAAAATTCAGATTGAAATTTTTTTAAATGGGACAGAGGCTCAAAGTTGAGTTTTAATTATGTCTCCAATTAGGTTTTTAGTCAATTTAGGGATTTCAATTCCTATCTTTTTGTAAGAAAATATTGTGGATATGGATGAATTTCGTAGTGGAGCCTCCCAACCCTCAAAATCTGACAACCCTATAAGTTTTGCTTTAGCTTCAAGCTTTACTTAAGTTTGATATCTAGGTTTTTTTTAGCAAATCTAATTTAGCTTTGCTTAGATAGGCCAACTTACTTCTAGAGTTACATGCACCAAGCAAATAGGCCTGTGGTGCTGATAATTCTTATAGTCTTAATGCCAATGTGGAGGACATCTTTGTTGCACTAATCTATATTTTTATCACATGTTTGGCCTATTTAGAGAGGACAATGCTGGTCATGCCATTGGAGTTCATGTTAGGTTTTGGCAAAAGCCATGGTGTTTTTTTAATGGGTTTTCTGTTCCCATGTTTTTGAAAGGCCTAAGAATGGGCCTGGTGATTAATTTTTTTTTGAATTATTTGGATTAAATTTCAAAATTTTAATGGATTATTTGTGCTAAATTTATTTCATTGAAGGGTCACACTAAAATTATTTTGTTTGACTGGTAATCTAAAATTATTTTGATTTAGATTGTGGTTTTAGAATTTTCAGTGATATATATGGGCTGTGCGTTGTAGATATATTTTGTTTATGGGGTTCAATAAAAATCTTAGGCACAATTGATTTGATGCTATATAGTTATTGGTTTTGTTTTAGAAAATCTTTAGATTTTTGTCGTTTGTTCATTTGATTTTTGAAAATTTTAAGCATACTCACCATCAAAGAGCCCCGCTTGGTTGATTTGATGCTAAATAGTTATTGGTTTTGTTTTAGAAAATATTTAGATTTTTGTTGTTAGTTCATTTGATTTTTGAAAATTTTAAGGAGCGGATTATGAACTAAACTTTGTAGAGTTGTATTACAAAATAATAGGTGGTTGTTGAGGAGCTTTTGTATACATAGATCTGATCATGTACGAAGGTATGCAGTCAATGGATAATTTTGATAGAGGAATTAGACATATTTTTGGACAGGTACAATACTTTGTCTTATTTTACACTTGTTAAAGGTATGATATAACACATATTGTTATTCTGAGCATGTTTGATGTCCTCAATTGTGTCTTCATCATCATTACAAAACAAACATTGAGCACTAAATACATGTTTTATCAAGCACAATAAAGAAAAGACCTAATCAAATCACATTTTGATGATTGCATTTGTCATCCAATTATGAAAAAGAGAAGTAGTGATTTTGCATGTATATTTAAAGTTATAAGCTTTAGTATTTTTCCACTTGAAAGCCCATGATAGTGCATTGGTTTTGGGTTTTATTGAAAATTTAGGAGAGACCTCATGACTGTATACCCACCCAAAAGTAAACACTTAAGGAATTATATAGTCAAAGACCTCAATAAAAACTACAGCCAAATGCATATCATTTGGGCCAAGGGTGTGAGACCACTCCAGAAACATATTCGTGCATGATAATTTTAACATACATAAGGGCTCTTATGTTTAAGTTGGAGGTGATGCTTGCTATTGATACGAGTTTGAATTCTTCTAGAGGCCTTCATTTTTCTTCATTTAAATTAGTCTGCCTCCCTTTGCCTTTCTTTACGGTTCTTGGTTGATATAGCTCTAGGATATTTAAATTACTACTACACAAATTTGAATAGTGGACAACATTAATATTTTCAATTTTGAATAGGCATATTTTATGACAAAATTAAGTTGGAAAAAACTAACAAACATTTAATTTTGAACTTTAACTATTCTTAAAATTTGTTTTCACTAACTTCATGGCTTCTATTATATTTGTTTTGACTTAACTTTTTATTTAGATAGATATTATTTTTCTTATTTTGCTAAATGTTACCCCAAACCAATGTAATACAATTAGGAGCATTGTAAGGTAATTCTTGATATGTTTATATGGTGTACACAATGCCTCAATCCATGTAAAACTTGATGATGTGGAAGTTGTTAATGTTTGTGAGCTTGCCACTGAGTGGCACAAGACTTTCCACTATATGTGATTTTGTCAGTTATCATCGTTATGATATCTATCCCTAATGCTATAGTGTATGATATTTACATACAAGAGTTATTTGATAATTGATAGTGGATATAACTGATATTGGATATGAGTTGATTCTCTCTCTCTCTCTCTCTCTCTCTCCCCATTCAAATTGTCTCTCTCTCTCTCTCTCTCTCTCTCTCTCTCTCTCTCTCTCTCTCTCTCTCTCTCTCTCTCTCCATTCAAACTATATTCTTTTGATATTTTTCCCTTCAGCTCTTATTTTAAAACTTTATTGTCATCATGAAGAATATGAGTACAATTTAATATTCTTAGTTCTTCTATCATTTTGCAATAATTGATGCGCAAAAATTTAATTTTGTTAAATTATGCATGAGAAGAAAAAAGAGGCCAACCCCATCACCCTCAAAGTGTTCGACAAAATGCTTGGCTTGGAGGCATGGTTTATAAAGATAATTTTTGACCTTAACATAGTCCAAGTTTGTTTTGGATTGTGTTTATCAGTGTACATCTTACAGGTATACTTTGTCTCAAAGCTATTCAATTACTTGATTACTATCAGGTTTAATTGTAAAGAAAGTAAAGTTGAGTTTTTGGATTTTAAGGGGGAATTACTTATGAAGATTGTGCAGGCCATAAGGGTACAATTGGACCCGATGATGTGCAAGTAAGACATATCAGTTGCTGAAGAATTGGGATCCTTTTCTAATGTTGGACTATTTTTCATGTATGAAAAATTACAATCTGATCTTTTTCAAATTTCAAATTTCTTTTATTGATATGGATTGTAGTGACTCCTTCAAGTGAATTTCCAAATCATACACATAGAGGTTTTGCCCTCATTATTATTTTTTTTTTTTTTGATGTTATGTGTATTCATTAATTGTGGCTCATTGTGTATAATTAATTAGGTATATTTTGATGTGATTTATGTTATACAGGTTTTGAGACTGTCACATACATGTTGCAGGTAAACTTTGTCTCGAAGCTATTCAATTACTCGATTACTATTAGGCTTAATTGTAAAGAAACTGAAGTTGAATTTTTTGGATTTTAAGGAGGCATTACTCATTAAGATTGTGCAGGCCATAAGGGTCCAATTGGACTCGGTACTGTGCAGGTAAGACATATCAGTTGCTAACTCGCTGTTTATCAATAGGAAATAGAAAATTTATGTCAGAGCTTTATTATATGAAACTTATTCCTCTTTGTTTCATTTTTTTTTTTTTTTTTTGGCAGTGGATGACAGCAGGTAGAGGAATCATCCAACCCTGAAATGTCTGCAAGAAGAAAAACTCAAAATGATTACAGCTTTGGGTCAATTTATCCTCCAAGGTCAAAATGTCAGAACTCTTCTTTTTTTTGAAGGGGATCTTAAAAGTAGAAGTTCTCAAATCAATGATTCCATCAAAAGTTCATTCTCTTGGGTAAGTATCTTTGTCTAAGCCTTTTTAAAGTGGTAGTCTATTGTTCTATCCTCATAAACATCCATGACTTAGATTTGCTACCAGAAGAAGAAAAAAGCTTTAAGTGGATATTGTTTGGGTTGGTTGGAAAATTTTGATTATAAATAAAATTTACTAGAAATATTTTACAACACAATAAGTTGAAACTTGTGAATTTATTTATATAATTGTTTTTATGTGATATTGTGATTAAGATGACTGATATTTTGGTAAATGATAATTCTCAAATTTAAGTTGGTTTATATATTCTTTATAGGTCTTTATTGATTTCTTTAAGTTATAACTTTGTTTATATAGAACTATTAGCATTTAGATGCATTTGTGTGTTGTTATCTTTAGAATAAATAGATTATGGCTTTGGGAATTTACTTTTTTACCTAAGTAGCTTATAAATCTTAGGGTTTTGAAGCTTATTCCATTATAGTTTGCCATGAGTCCATTTGATATGACCTATTATCTATTACTTTAAAAGAAAAGGTTTGTGGAAGGGCTTTTCTTGGCCCTATTTGATGCTTTGTCAATGGGTATCATGACAACAATCTAAAATCTAATTGGCATGTACAAGTTAGAAAATTAATAGATGGTAAAGTTAGACCAACAACATCCCAAAGTAGCCATGGATGAAGATTAATGTGAGCTTGAAAATTAATAAACCCAGCAGTACAATCACATTTTTTTTTATTGATTCATTTATATTATTTTGTGCAATTTTTGTAGCAGATTTTCTTTTTAGCTATGTACTAATTATAACAAGTAAATATGTTACCTAAGAATAAAAAAATTATCTCTAATCTGAAACTCACAAAGACACACTTCTCAATTTGAGGTAGAGTTGGTTTCTTGATATGTACAATTAACAGACAATTGATCATGAATTTATTAATATATAATGAGTGTTTTATTGAATTGACGGTTCTTTTTAGGTGTGTGTTTCCAACTTCTTTCAATTTTTTTTTCTGCAGTTTTACAGTATCTTCTAATATACTTTGCGAAAATTCTAAAATGGTAATGCACATTCAGCTGGAAAAGAAAGAAAGAAAAAGAAAAGTTGTGCACATCACTTTTAAGGAGTTTGCAATCACATGCTGTTGAATGCAAATTAAAATTGAAATGTCATATTTACATGTTTGCATGCACCAAATTTAATTTTCATATTAAGTTTCCACATACTAACTTGATTACTCATATGCATATTAAATTATTTATTAGATGAATGAATACTCATTCATATTGGCAGTATCTGAGAAGAGTACTAAAGATTCATAATCATATCACTTAACTTTTTAATATTGTTATTGTTGATGTGATGCTACTTTAAAGTAGTGAGAATGGGAATTTGAATTGTGCATGATGATCTATAGAACAAATGGGGTTTGATGGAAGGTTGAATAATCAAAACACTTTGAAATGCATATCATTTATGCCAATGGTGTGAAACCACTCCATAAACATTTTCATGCATGATAGCTTAGTGATTGACTTTGTGTAGAGAGTAGAAAGGATTCACGTTTAAGATAGATGTGAAAGCATTTTTTTTTTTAACTCTTTGCTTTCTCTTTGCCCATTAAATAATAAGTTAAGGGATATAATTTTTTTTTTTAAATATTAAATTCCTATTTTGCAAATTTTAATATTGAAGTTAGATAAAAGAGTTGCACTTATCAAGTTAAAAAAGGACCAGGTTTTTGCATTTCATGTTAAGTGTGTGCTCAATGCTTGATATATTCTTTTTTTTATTTGACATGGCAATGCTTTAGATGATGATTTTCAAACCACATGCTCATATATTTTGATTTTCTTGATGGAAATGATGGACTATATGTAATTTAAAGTTTTCGGTGTTATCTTTAATGTGACTTACTAAATTCAATTGTGGATTAGTGAAACTAAATAATATTATTTTTATTCTGTTAAGTGGACATTTTCATGTGGAGGTCTTTGTTATTGTCAAGGAAGTTAATAAGTTATTTTCTTTTTCAAGGCATATAAGCTGCACTTTTGGGAGATCTAGGGTACCATGGAAAAGAAAGAACACTGACAGGGGCTTGAAAACAACTTTATGTTGCTGTTTGGGACCATGATTTAATTTTGCCTTAAGTTTAAAAATGAGATTACATCATACAAAGATACAATTGTATAAAGTAATGAAGATTTCCAACCATGAGAAGTGGAAGCATATAAGCATACAAATTATTTCTGTATTTATTTGTATGTAAGTTTTTGATGTTAAATTATTGCAATTTTAATGTGGAAATTGTTACTATAAACCTTGATTTATTTGTTCAAATATACAAATTTTATTTATTAGTGCTTAATAAAGAAAAAAATACGTATAATATATTAAAATAAATTTCCTGAACTTTCCCGTGTATAGCACAGGTTAGCGACTAGTATACTATATAATAAAAGTTGGGCTTAGAAGTTGTGGTTGCACCAAATGGCTGCACCAAATTGTAGAAATTTTTTTAGATTTAAAAAAAAAATTGATATAATTTTTTGTGCTTTATCTTCTTCTCTTATAATTTTTAAGTTAATAATAATATTAATTTGATTACAAATATATTATTCTTATCAACTTTTCATCTACCAATCTTTTGATAGACAAAAAAATTTAATTTTTCTCATCAACTTTTCTTCTATTTATTTTTGGATAGACACAAAAGCTTAATGTTGATATCAACATTTTTTTTACTTCACTTTATGAATAATTGTAACACAGTGGGAAGTTTTAAGATTTTGAGTTTAAGACAAAGAGTTTAATTAGAATTGATTTTACTTTTTTTAATGGCAGGATATGTACTCACACGGTTACACGGCTAGCTAAGAGATTTTTTGGATAAACTCAAGAGAATTTTTTTTTTTTTTCTTTTGGAGATAAAAAGAATGGTTGTACGTTAAAGAAAGAAAATTTAATCAAAATTACACTCTTGTATTAAATATAATTATCTTGAAAATAAACTCTATTAGCTTAGCTTTAAAAGGTATAAAATTCTATTTCAAATAAACTTTTAACTAAAACCAAAAGTTTCAAATCTTATATTTGCTCTAAGACTTCCTCGCCTCTGCTATTATTTCCAAGCTCTTTATATATATATATATAGATATATATATATAAATAATTAATTTGTTCGTCATTTGATTTATTGTGATTCATAAATATTTATTTTTGTAAATTCATAAAGGGTTCTATGAAACCAAACATGCGGAGCATAAAGTACAAGGTAGTTTCTGTATTTTCGGTATTGAGTATGTCATATTGCATGTCTTTTTTCCCCCAATTTTTGGGTAAATTTCACTTCTTTGATCATTACAAGTTAGGAGTAAAAAATGTAGCTAAGACCCAATTGGCATGACAATAAATTCTTAGAATTACAAATGCTAATAAGATTTTAGAGAGTGGAAGATCGAATATGTTCATAATATAAGGTGAAGAATTATGTAGATAACTTTTTATTGAATATGGAATTTTGTAGCAAAGGGGTTGCTTATTTTAGATAAATTTGCTATAAAAAAATTGTTAGATTAGCAAAATGGTTGTTTGTAAAAGCATAAATTTTGATAATATTTGTCATCATTTATGAAAATTTATTACAATTCAAGCAAAATTTTTTGATCACATATTGAAAAAGAAAAAAGAAAGTGTATTTTTATTTTGATAACCATCAAACATATGAGAATCCTATATGTTTTTTTTATTTTTTTATTTTTTTTAAAATTATTATCCCGGTGTCTTCTTTAGCAATCTAATGGTGCATTGTGTGAATGAGAGCTATTCTTTAGAAAACAAAATTGATTGGGGGAAGTTAAGTGTGGAAAATTAGTATATTATAATTTTATATTGTGTGATGTGGTATGGTTACATAAACTAATAAGGCATGTGAAAATCTCATATTTAATCATCTCATGTAAGTTTACTCAATACATAAGGTTAACACTTATTCCTTCTTTGTTTGCTATGTATCAATAAAGTTGAAACAGTGCTCAAATGTATGTTTTATCCCCTCAAAATGGCCATTTGTTTATTATTTGTTTAAAATTAATTTTTTTTGGTGATAGGAATCCAAATTTGTTAATATAGTTAATTTAAGTAATTATTCATTACTTCCAACATAGAGCAACATGGTAATCACTCCTCTGAATTTTTATTTCGAATAATATTAAGTAAATATAAAAGGTGTTTTAGAGAGTATATAAAATTATCTATCATTCATGCAAGAGAAGAGAGTATCACATCATTGTCGGTTTAGTGATCATTAAAATAATTTTGTTAATGTTAGTAAAATACATAATTTACTCCATTTATTATTAAGGTTGTTATTGAAGATTAAACTCTATTATTAATAGTTTGCTATGAACAAAAGTTTATTTTTTAAGTTCTAAGAAATTTAATATTATAATTCACTTAAAATTCTATTAACAAAAGTTCCAAGGAATTGAAATCTAAATTAATATTTATTTAGATTATACATCATAACTTTATGTTTTAATATGTATAATTTATATATTACACACCATGTATGCACAAAGTGACTTAATATATGTATGAATTACGTGTTGCAAAATTAATTTGATTTTTTCATGTGGCTCACGAATTATTAATATAATTTTGACAAATATAACTTTAAATTAAGCCGTGCATCACACGGGCATAATACTAGTCATCTATATATATATATATATATATATATAACTGAATCCTCTAGAGTTCCCACAATTTTCCACTTCTCCACTATTTTCTTTTACTTTTTATTTTAGGTTTTATATCTTATATTTATTATTTCTCTTCAACGTGTAATTATCTTAACAAGTGTTACAATAGTTTAGTTTAAGTAAAACTCTATTAGATATATGTTTCAAGAGCTTAAAAATTCTACTTCAACTAAAATTCTATAACGAAAATTTCAACAAATATAAACCCCTGCCAAGGTTGAAACCCTTCATACTCACTCAAATTTTCACAAAGATAACACACACAACAAATTGAAGAATTTGCAAAGAGGGTATGGACTTCATGAGACCACTTTGGAACGTTGTATCCATGGAGTTCCCTTAAGTAAATGTAGTGGTAAGGACATGTTGCCATCTTTCATGCTCTAACTCTCTATGATTACTACTTTATAATATTGTTATTGTTGTGACTTGTGAGTGAGTTTAATAGTATGAAAAATCTACATGTGAAAATTTTAATTGTAAAAATTTGTTTTTACGATTAAAACATTAGATTTAATTGTAATTTCGATTTAATAATTAACAATTTCATCAATCAAATTTTCTCTAACGTTGGTGTAATTTGTACTACTATGTATGTTATATATAGAACCCTCATATGATCTTGGAAAAACCACTCTATAAAAAAATTGTCATCAAAAACAAGAAGAAGAGCTTATTCTCGACCATCTTAACCACAAATTTCCTGTCATCAATAATCAATTTTATATTAATGTTGTGTTATTGTCCATAGGTTTTTTTTTTTTTTTAAAAGGAGTCCATATGGGAATGGTTTAGATGTTTCCTACTTGATTTTGGAATCTCAGTTTGATTAGTAGAATAATATGGAGTAAGTAGGTGCATTATTCATATTAAAAGTGGCAATTCATATTGATAAGAAACTAGACAAGGTCGTGTAATAACCTCTATACATATGGTGGTGGTGTAGCGTTGGTGCATGTGAGAGTTAGAAGACAAAGTTTTGTCTTTTTGTTATTTATTTAAAATATGCATCCTACTATGTTGATACCTATACAATACCTATGGGAAACTATTCAAAATCTACTACAATTTAGTTCATATCCTATCTATGGACACAACAGAGGAGTCGCCACCTAGTTTTACAATGGCCTAGGAACTATGAATATAGTGTCCTTTCGAGGAAGGACCATTGATTTTATTACCAAAGATATGGGTTCAGAGTTTAGGTATGTTCTTGGGAAGGTGTTAGGGACCCAAGACTGCCCAACTCTAAGGTTGGCCTCCTATCATTGTGTCTTACTTCTTAAACTCAATAAATCATGTTCAACACTTATGCCCTAAACTCATACATCTAAGCATACAACATGGCATCATCATCCCAAAACATATACATATCCATCCATAAAGCATAAGAAACCAAACCACACATATACAACCCTAGCATTCATCTAACATGTGAAAACCCTACCATATCATATATAAGGCAACAACTTAATCATGGCAGCAAGTAAATCATTTATCAATTAAACAAAAAACGCAACACAACAACACATGTACATGTTCTTCAAACAAAACATAAAAACACATATGCATGTGAATGTGAATGTGAATGTGAATGTGAATATATGACTTACCTTTACTCACCTTGTAGCAACTCAGCACCTATGGCATCATGCATGGGCATGTGAATGCATGTTCGTGGTATCAAACTAAGAAATAAGAGATGAAACCTTAATCTAGCATATCAAAGGTAAATAGTGAAACAGAGGCATCAGATACACATATACATAAAAAGAAACTTAAACAGGAACTTGTGAGATAAGAAAATAAAATGAGACAGAAGCAGAAGACTAAACTAGGGTTTCTGGG
Organism: Quercus lobata; assembly: GCF_001633185.2. Lineage (NCBI taxonomy): Eukaryota > Viridiplantae > Streptophyta > Magnoliopsida > Fagales > Fagaceae > Quercus > Quercus lobata. Next base: position 34,285,074 of record NC_044913.1, on the reverse strand, counting down.
CAATGGCCTGCATATGCATACTAAAGGCTGTGTACACAGGCCAAGCACCTACGTATGTAGGAGGAGGCCCATGTATGCATGTATAAGGCATGCGTGCGTAACTTTGCTTGAAACCCTAACCCAAAGACAACAAAGTAGAAAAATAGAGCACAAATAAAAACCCTAATTTTAACAACCAAACATGCTCAGGATATAAAGAAAACTATAAAACTAACCTTAACAAACATATATAAGTATAAATAAAGCAAACAAACAAGATTAAACCTAAAAATAAAGGCAGAAAATAAAAAGGAATGAAAAGAAAGAGTGAGACTCAATACCTCAAATGAGAAGCTTTATAAGTTGATTTTGACCATTCCTCTTAGTCAAATCTACCATAGTTCAATAAAAATGTGATTAGCAACGTTAAACTAAATGGATTAGGGCTAGAAAAGTTTCTAATCAAACAACAATGACTTGAGGGTGTTTTGTGAAAAACTTCCTTTTGTTTCACTATTTTCTAGTGAATCTTGTATTTTTCACATGAGATTTCTGTGTTTTAAAAATATACCATGTAAGGCTTTACATAGTGGAAAAAATGGGGATTGGAATGGCTCCTAGAAGATGTGAGATTCATTCCAAACCTCAGCCATTATTGCAGAAAATTTGCATTTTTTATGTCTCTAAAACCCTAGCTACATACGCATGCTTTGGCCCATTTACACAAGCTGCTGCCCACGCATGTGTGTTGAGGGCCACTTTGGTCATTTTATTTCCAAAAATAAAATTTTGCTCATATAAAAAGTTATATTTTCCATTTTAACACTCCTCAAGTCAATTTGATATTTGATTGGGCTCTAAACTAGCCTTGGGCCTTAGAGTATGGGCATCATTGGGGAACGGGGGTCTGAGTCATAAGGGGTACAAAATGCGGTGTCTACAAATGCCCCTATTTTGATTTGTGAGCTTCACTGATGAAATCAAAAGAATAAGCGAAAAAACATTTTGTTTCAACGTATGGCTTGGGCCCAACCCACCCACACGACACATATCACGCATACATGGGGCGGGGTGCAACTCCGGAGAGCTGCGTGGGATTCGTATGTCCGAAGTCCCACATTTATTGCTCGGGAAACGAGCAATGACAGGTTCATTATCCCAGAACCTGTTTTGCCACTTGCAAGCAAATGGCGAGTGACTTACTCTCCTAGAGTCACTTAAAAGGAAAAAGAAAAACAAACAAGGGAGCTCTTCGACCTAACCCAACAAACAACAAAAGGATATAGTCTTTGTGGTGTCCATCCGGGGCTCTTGCCCCAAACTTCTCCGGGTGACTCGCTCCTTTTGTCTTCTTCACTTCTTTCTCTATCTTTTTTGGTGAGGCTCTTTCCTTGGAATTGACCTTGGTCTCTTTCTCTATCTCTACCTTTTTCTACCATACCTGCATGTTCAATTCCTAGAGGATATGTGAACGAGTAGTCTTGATTGTTGGATCCACTTGGGTGGTGAAAACTCGCTAAGAAGTAGGTATGTATGGGGAGGAATCTTTCGCCTCTTTCATGACTTACTTGGGGATGAGAAACTCACTGAGGAGTAGTGTAACTTTTGTAGATGTGTGATCCACTGGAGAAGAATCTTCTACTTCCTTCATGGTATGCTAAGGACTTTGAGGAAAAATCTTATGCTTCCTCACTAGGGATACTTTAGGTGTACTTGATCCACTAGGGAAAAATCTTTTGCTTCCTCACTAGGGATTGTTTAAATATGCTTGGGTCCATCGGGGAAGAATCTTCTGCCTGCTTTATGGGGATGATGTTCTAGATATGCTTGATCCACTAGGGAAGAATCTTATGCTTCCTTACTAGTGATAGTGTTCTTGAGTTTATGTGATCTACTAGAAATGGTTCTGGGATATACATGCTTCATTGAGGGAAGAGTCTTCTATTTCCTTTATTGCTCATTAGGGGTCATTGGTGACTTTGTGTCTAATTGGGGCAATCTTGAGATGTTTTTCTTTTTTGAATTTTTTTATACTATTTACGACTAAACTACACGTAGTTTAGTAGTGAGGCCTAAACTACACGTAGTTTAATCATCAATGTGTTCCCCCGCCTCTTCATTTTTCCCAACAGTTACAAACCCTTTCTTTTTCTTCTTCATTCTCTTTATCTCCCTCATCTCTTCACATTCTTCATAACTCTTCAACTTCCCCTTTTTTCTCTACAAAAACTTCCCTCTTCTTTCTTTTCCTTACATCATCTGACTCTCTTCATCTCCTTCAATGGCACCCAAGGCCAAGAAGACTTCCTATGTCCTTTCCTCCGATGCATTTCTCCTCACCCGTTGGAGTGGATCAGTGAGATTGACAAAGTCTCCTTTATTGACACACCGACTAGAGAATCACGTCCATATGGATGAATCTATAAGTTTTTCAAACTTTTCTAATTTTCAAGTTTCTCTTTGATCTTCCATTTTAATGTGTTTTGGCCATGTAAATGCTTGGGTTTTGTTATGGGTTGAGTTTAGATGAATACCTAACACATTAAGAGGGGTAGAAACATGTTTAGGATTTATTTTGGATGATATATGCTTGAAAATGTCAAAGGACACTTTCTGTTTTTACTTCTACATGCGTAGGCTCGAGCTTGCGTACGTAGCTTGGACTTATGTGTACGTAACTTTGTTCTTGAGTACGCAGGTCTGTTCTTGAGACTCTGTGGGGTTCTAGCCTGCGTATGCGGGGTCCTATCTATGTACATGGGCCTTGACCTATATACATGAGATGCTTGGTAGAGGCCTTACTCCGCCCATTTTCACTTCTTTTCAATTGTTTCACATCTATATGCAATCCTAACACCCCTTTTTATCATTTTTTTCCCCTAAGCATTACTGCATCCTTCTTTTTATCTTTATTTTTGCATCAAAAACATCATTTTTCATCATTTTCACTTGAATCAAGAATCTAATGTTATCTTCTTCTTGTGCAGTCCTCATCCCCTTATGCTAGTAAGGGAAGCACCAAAAAGGTGGTGGAATGGTACAACCTCCTTGTTCCTAAAACCAGGGCTTACATCTGGAAAGCAAGCTTCAAGCCTATCCTTAGCCTTCTACCGGAAAGGTCTACAAGTGCTACTTTTGTGCAATGCCTCATTGAGAGATGGTGGGATACTACTCATACCTTCCATATTAATGAGCAAGAGATGACAGTGACTCCCTATGACTTCCACTGCATGACCGGTCTTAGCTTTGAAGGGACCATTATTAATTTGGACGGTGTGTCAAGCATCCAGCTAGGTCTTGACATGTTAGGGAGGAAGTACCCCACTGAGACCATCCATTACTTTGACTTGGTGTCAGATTACATGCTTCTCCCAAAAAGGACTATGGAGGAGTGCATTCGGATGGCTAGGGCTTTTCTTCTACATTTGTTGGGAGCTTATCTCTTCATTAATGGTGGGTAAATGGTGTCCTTAAGGTAGTTGATCCTCTTTAAAGACTTTGTGGATGCACGGAGGGCTAACTAGGGACAGGCATGTCATACCTATCTTTACTCTAGCCTCGACACTCTTAGCTGGGGCACCTTGCGACAGCTTGTGGGGTCGTGGAAGTTCCTTAAGGTTAGCTCTCTTTCCATTTCTTGTGTTTTCATTTTTAGCTTATAGTCTTGCAAACTGTATCATCTTGCAAACTGTTATCTTGCAAACTGTACTATTTTGCAAACTGTACCATCTTGTATCTAACCTGTGGTTTGTTTCATGCTTCTTCATGCATTTCCCTTAGGATACTCTTCTTCTAACCTTGTATCATTATAGGTCAACTAGACTCTATGGACCAACTAGCCCCTTCCTGCTTCTCAAGATTTAGAAGCTATACCATCATTGCTTCGGAGTTTACCCGGCCCTTTAAAGGAGTGGGCTTGGAGGCATTCTACTTGACGAAGAAGGTGTGATATCAATTGGTGGGTAAATATTACCTTCTGCACCCAATATTCCTAGCAGAGATCCTCCTATTCGATGATAGAGTCAAAGTATATGCCTTTTCCTCCAGGACCTGCCAGTAGTTGGGGATTTTTCCCCTTGGATGATTGGGAACGGGGCCTTGTACCAGATCAGGCATAATTTTAAGTTCTAGGATATGCCCTAGGTTCTTCGACGGATTGAGATGGTCCTTCTGCAGGTCCCGCTATGGGTGATGATGTTGACGGTGGCAGTGCCGAATGCTTTGCGAGCGATATCATTAGAGAGGATAACTCTCCTTAGGCCAACCATGTACTCTTATACCATTATGATGTAGCATTAATTTTTCTTGTATTTTGTAGACATTGCCCCTTGGTGGGCCAGACATGTATATGTTGGATTGCCTCTTGGTAAGCCTAGACTATATTTTTATATTTCCTCTTGGTAGGCTCCTGATGTATATATGGACATTGCCTCTTGGTAGGCCTCTTATGTATGATTCTAGATATTGCCTCTTAGTAGGCTCCTGATGTATGTATGGACATTGCCTCTTGGTAGGCCTTATATGTACGATTCTAGATATCGCCTATTGATGTATGTATGGCTATTGCCTCTTTTTAGGCCTTATATGTATGATTCCCAATATTGCCTCTTGGTAGGCTCCCGATGTATGTATGAACATTGCCTCTTGGTAGGCCTTATACGTATGATTCTCGATATTGCCTGTTGGTAGGCTCAGATGTATGATTCTAGTAGTGCTTTAGCGTTGATGAGCCAGTGGTACTACTGTTCTTACTCATGCACTGTTGCATTTTTAGCATTAAACGACATTCTGATGTCGGCTTACCTTTAATATCCACTTGCATCGTACCGTATTTCCACAGGTTTTTTGATGAAATCTGATAATGATCAATCTACTGAGGGAAATGGAAAAAGGAGAGACCGTATGAAATGAAATTGCCCCCGTGTAGGTTTTATGCGATTCTCGACATGAGAGGAAAGGTTCCTAGTGGGATGGACCTGTTCTTAAGCATTTTGATTAGCAAAAATTGGACTGAGATGTGAAAAATAAACTGCCCCAGTGTAGGGTTTTGCATGATTCTGGATAGACAAACCGGCTTGAAACAGGTCTGAGCTCGTGCTGGACGATTATACCATAATGGGTTCCTTGACAATACTAATGATGATTATGGATTTCCCAATTGGGATTTTGGACTTGCCATGCAGCAGAATGCATTGATTGACTTAATTATCAACTAAATCGACCGGTGCTTTGAAAAAGATACCATGCTGGATGGATTGCTACTAGTGATTAGGAATGACCTTGGCATTGTCCCATTACATGTTCTGATGACTGGGGTTGAACCAACCCCTGAGCCGGGTGAACCAGGTTTTGAAAATGAGGTTCAAGATATTCCGTGATGCCGAAAAAGGCGCACAAAATTAAACTGCCTCAGTGTAGGCTTTGTGCGGTGTCAGTTGTGTGAAAAATCTTTGAATGGATCAGTTTGCTGCTAACTGTCCTAAAGATTGAGGTCAGAGTTGAAAGTACTTTTAGGGACCTGAGAGAGTGCCTGACAAAGGTTATCAAGGATAGGGATTACTGTAAGGAGATTCTTGATGCCATTATGGAGGACTTCGATGAGATGGAAAGGACATTCGAGGCTGAGCTCGCCACACTTTGAGTAGAGCTCACGTAAAAGGGTTAGATCCCTTCAGCTGAGGTTAAGTGCATACAATTGAGGTCTTAGTTCATTGGCTTGGAGAGTGAGCTGGCAGATCTTACTCAGAGATTCACTGTCTTGGATCAGATAAGAGATAAGGAGAGGACCACACTAGAGGCTAGTCATGCCAAGGCAAGTAGCAAAGCTGATGCTTTAGCATTGAGGCTCTTAGAGGCTAGATCCTTCATCCATTCCACTTTGAGCTTGGAATATGGGCCGACTGATGAGCCTAGTGAGCCATAGTTGGCTTTTCGTCACCTTCAAGCTGAGGTAGCTGAAAAGGAGGAGGTATTGAAAGTTGCTATTGCTAAGGTTGGCACCTTGCAAGCTCTACTTAACACAGAGAGGCAAAGTTCCACCTTGAGTCCCATTTTAGAGAGGGAGCATGTCTGGCTTCAACATTCATACAAAAGACTTAAGGAGGTTGCTTGAGTTCATGCCTAATAATGATAAAAGGGAAATGCTCTTTTTTGTTGTTTACGGGAAAACAGACAGGGGAAATGAATAGGAACTACAAATAAAGTAGGAAATAATATAAGCATGCAAAATAAACAAGATATGCCATTCCAACCCTCTCTACTGATCAGGGGGCCCAATCACTCGATGATGGAATACTTCTTACTCAGTCGGTGTAACCACAAAATAAGGCTTGATGGTCCAAAGGTCTACCATCTTGCCTGGCATCCCTAGTTGAATAGTAGAAGTCGAATTATCTTCGGGAGATATAATAGCATTCACAAAGAACTCCTCGAGACAAAGCCAAATGATGCAAGCGAGATCTAATTCCTCATCTTGCAATTCCTAGAAAGGTTCTGGCATAATGACTTTGGTCGGCACACTTCCTCTTCTTTCCTCTAGAAGCTTGGAAAAGTTCTTCATGTGTGGGTTTGTGCCCTAAATCGAATCTTTCTTTATCATCTAAGAGTTTAGTGAGAGCAGGGCTTCCAGGGCTTCCACATCCTATGGCTACAAGGCCTTGGCCTAGCTGGTACCTAAACTTATGCATCTTCTTAGTAGCCATCAAAACTACTACAGGCCATTCGGATTCAGGCTCTAAAGCATTGTGAATCATGGAAACTAGCTCGAAGCCATGGAAAGATGCCTCTGGAAAGGCATTAGCATCTATATAGGGGATGGATTTCTCTTGGAAGATAGTCATGGGCTCTTCAGCCATAATGGTGATCAACTGATTCTCAGAGATGAACTTGAGTATCCAGTGGGGGGTAGACGTGACTGTGCCTACTATATGCGACCAAGGTCTTCCTAAAAGCATGTTGTATGGAGAATCCACCTTAATCACTTGGAAGTTGACCATGAAGGATATTGGGCTAATCTCAATCATTAGCTCGATCTCGCCATGCACTTCTCGATGCATGCCATTAATGGCTCTGATTATCATATTGCTAGGCTTAATAAGAGATATATCCACTTCCAGGCACTCAAGAGTGGCTATCAGGCAGACATTCAAGGCTGATCCATTGTCAATTAATACCATTGCGACAATTATGTCTTCACACTCACTACAATATGCATAGCCAAGGTATGATCTTTACCTTCTAGAGGTAACTCATCATCTGAAAAGGAAACCTAGTTGGTGGCCAACTCCAATGATACCATACCCCTGTAAGAGGAATCTGTAATACCGGGAGGAACATGCATTTCTTTCAACACCTTCAATAGAGCTTCACGATGGACCTCGAAAGATAGCAATAGGGCTAAAATAGAAATCTAAGCTAGAGATTTGTTCATCTGCTGAATCACTATATAATCAACCTTTCAAGATTTTCAAGAATTTCTCAGCTTCTTTAGTGGTGACCCTATTCCTGACTGGTTCAACTGTACCCTTGCCAATCTCTTTCCTCCTCTTTTCTAATTCCACAAGAGTATAACATTGACTACTTCTAGTGAGTCCAAATAGGCCTAAAGAGACATTACAGCAAACCTCTTCCTTTCCCATTCAAGTCGAAATCAAAGCCACATCGTACTTCCATGGGACACGGTGGCCATCTTTGTAAGAAAGGGTTTCAGCATACAAACGATGACACCCTCTTGAGGTTACAGATTAGGTGCCAGGGATAATGTCTACAAATTGATGATGATTGGATTAGGCAAAGTAACTTCTAAAGCCTTTAGGCCAGGTATTCTAGAGATTCCTGAGATAAACCATGGCATAAACTAGAGGATCGAAACCTCGAATGGCGGGGATGACAGGGGTTTCCTTCTGGATAAATTCTGGAGGTGGCTTTGTGACTACAGGCAATGCTAAGACCAAAGGAGTGAAACCTTCAATGGCTGGTATGGTTTGTCCTTTCTTTAAAGCTAGCGCCCCTAAATCCACCGGTGATTCTATAATCTCTTCGATAACGACCAAAGTTAGAGGAGCTGGCGTCCTCATTTATGGAGGAATCTTACAAAGATGCTCTCGCAAGTATTAGTCCTAATCTTCCCTTGATCCTATTAACATAGTACTGTGGCTAGAACCTGCTTATGTACTTGGACGGCATAGGCTGGTTGCCATGCAATCGCTCCCTCACTCGACCTCTCTCTCAATCTAGATGATACCACGGTCAACTAAATTCTGTACTTATGCTTGGAGCACTCTACAATCAAATAGGGCATGCCTATCACCACTGTCACAAAATGAGCAGATCTCTTAGTCGAATCCTGGAGCTCCTATGTTCTCAAGAACAATGTGACTTTCATGGACTAAAACCCGTAGCATGGCTTTCCAAGGGAACGAAAGGGATGAGAAATCTAGAATCCTTTCTTCCATTGTGGAAATGGCATTCACATTCCCTTCCTGATGAGGAGGTAGAGGGTTGGTGATAACATTCGACTCGGCCACGTTGTTGAATTGTATTAGCTTGTTGTTAATGAGATCTTGGATTCAATTCCTTAATTGTGTACGCTCTTCTAAGGTATGCCCTTCAGCTCCAAAATGGTGTTCAAATTTCTTAGATGGGTCAAAATCGGGCAATAGAGGACAGTCTCTTGGTCTTACAAACACTAGAGTCACTAGCTTCTTTTCCAACAGATAAGTATAGAGCTCTACCAAGGGCATTGGTAGCGAAGAGAATTTCTAGGGTTCTCCTCTAGGATAGTGGGGTTGATTTGGCCTTCCCCTTTGGTTAAATGCTTGAGGAAATGCTTGGGCTGGCTAAACCTATTGCTGAAAAGGTCAAGCGGTTAGGGTTGTATAAGCAAAGGCAATACCCCGAGGATTTTCAAGCGCTTTGTCGACCATATGGACGTCAGCTTCTTTCCCTTTGTGGCTGGTTGCCTTTTTCACCTACTGTTCTATCATGGAGCTCAAGGCTTCAGGATCAACAATTTTCTTGCTCCTAATACTCTCATCGATATGCTCCTTAATAGGAATCAGGCTAGCAAAGTGAGTGACTTAGGCACTGATCATCTTTTCATAGTAAGGAGGCTTAAGGTTGTCAATGAACCATTTGATCATCTCCTCTTCCATGATGGGAGTAAGCACTTATGTGTCTAGCTCACACCACCTCTAGTCATACTCACAGAAAGATTTCCCACTTTTCTTTTCTGTCCTCTAAAAAGATGTGTGGTTGGGAGCTATCTTAGTATTGAACTAGTAATACTTCAAGAATGCATTGGCCATCTCTCTCCAGTTGAAGGTCTTTTCCAATCTCACATTGTTGGGGTTTATGCCCTAAAATCCAATTTATTGGCATGTCATAAATAATTAAATTGTTTAATTATATGAGACTATCTATAAATGAATTAATGGGACATTATCTTAGTCCATGAGATGCATAGTATGTGATTTATGTGAAAAGTCACAGAAGATATAAATCACAAGTTCTTTGTAACTGCTTGTTTTGATTTTAGTATAAGGTACTAGGATTTCTTTACTTGTAACCGCTTGTTTTAATAATATTGGATTCTTGAGAGTGGTGACCTTAAATTCATCCGGTAGGGTTTTGCCTTGGTGGTTTTCCCCATTCATAAACAAATCACTCGTGTCAAATTTAATTTCTGCTATATTTAGTTATTTGGTTATTTGTTTGTGCTACCACGTGTATAGCATGTAATTGAATCTAATTAATTAACTTGGCTAATTAATTGATTAATTTACCAAAGGAGTCAATACATTCTTGGCCTATCAAGTGGTATCAGAGCAGGCACACTCTGATTAGTGTTAATCTTTGCTGTGTGATCCATTGACTCCTATTGTCGTGGCTGCAACCAACATGAAAAAAATCTTTTGTTTCAAATACATCTTGTTTTTCTAATCTCTATTTGATTGATGTCTCAGAAAATGCAAGTCTAAAAGTTATTTGAAATCTATCATGATGATTATTGGAAAAGACCTTAACATGATAAAGAAGAAACTAGACTGTCTCAAAATGAAAATGTGTAGAGGAATTCGTCTGAGAAAAGTGAAAGTTAAAAGCTTTGTTTGTAAATGGCAGATGAGAGAAAACACCATTCCTAATAATTTGTCATCTAAGCATGAGGTGTGCTTCATGATGAAGTCTGCATTTAAGGTAATGGACATGTTTGTGGTACCTTGATAGTAGTTGCTCAAGACACATGATTGGAGACCACTCTCTTTTTAAGTTTTTCGAGTCTAAGAAAGGTAGTAATGTCACTTTCAGTGATAGGAGCAAATCACAGATTAAAGGGAAGAGAACCATTTCTCTACCTAGACTGCCAGACATTACAAATGTGCTATGTGTAGAAGGTTTAAGAGTGAACTTGTTGAGCATAAGTCAGATATGTGATCAAGACTTTATAGTGCTGTTCTCAAAAGGGAAATGCCTTATGTTGAATAAGTCTGGGAAGAAACTCATAAGCGGTGTATGCACTTTAGATAACTGTTATGGATTGGTGCCTGATGCTGATATTGTGTGCAATAGCATTCGTTTGCCAAATAAAGATCTATGGCACCAAAGGATGGGACATGATAGCGACAAAGATCTTTCAATTGTATCTAAGCATGAATTAGTTTTGGGGATACCAAAGCTTAGTAGAGTGAACAATGTTGTGTGTGGACTGTGTCAACTTAGGGAACAGACAAAAGCTAAACATCCAGGCACTCAGACATCAACTACATCTAGACCATTGGAGCTACTACATCTGGATCTCATGGGTCCAACCAGAACCGAATCTCTTGGAGGAAAGAGATACATCATGGTTATGGTAGATGATCTCACCAGGTACACTTGGGTCATTCTTCTAAGATCCAAGTCAAATGCTCCTGAGCACATTGAAGCCTTGTGTACAAGATTGCAAAATGAGAAAAGATTAAAGATTGATCGAATTCGAAGTGATCACGGTAAAGAATTCAGGAACTCATACATGAAATCCTTTTGCACTAGATCAGGTATATCTCAAGAATTCTCTACTCCTATTACTCCTTAGCAAAATGGTGTAGTAGAAAGAAAGAATAGAGTCATTTAGGAGATGGCTAGAGCCATGTTACACAACAAGGATGTGGCTAGAAATTTTTGGGGAGAAGTCATCAACACTGCGTGTCATACAGTTAACGGGGTGTATTTCAGACTCAGTGCCAAGAAAACTCCCTATGAGTTACGAAAGAGAAGAAAGCCAAATGTGAAGTATTTTAGAATCTTTGGAAGTACTTGCTTCATTCTTAAGGATAGAGAGAATGTGGGAAAATTTGATTCCTGAAGCGATGAAGGGATATTCTTGGGATACTCCTCTACTAGCAAGGCTTAGGGTATACAACAAGAGAACCAAGAAGGTGATGGAAACAGTCAATGTTGTTATCGATGAAGCTTCGGAGTTTGGTTCTAAGAAAATTAGTGAGAAGATCCCCAAGGAAATTCTTCCTCCCGAGCTTAAGGGTGTTCAAGAAATTGTTGATCAAGAGCATGCATCTCCAAGTACTCCAAGTGTTGTATAAGGTTCAGTAGACATACCTACCTCACCTGATTTTAAATCTCATGAAGAGAAAGGACCTTCCTCAAGGATCAAGTTGAGTCATCCTCTTGAAGTTATTGAGGGAAATATGAATGAACTTACACTAAGGAAGCATACGGTTGATAAATGTGTTGCTAACTTTGTGTCCTATTCTTGCTATTTGTTGTAAGTTGAACCCACCAAGGTTGAGGAAGCTCTCCAGGATGAAAGCTGGGTTGAGGCAATGCATGATGAACTACTTCAGTTTCAAAGGAATGATGTCTCGACCCTAGTACATAGACTGGAAGGAAAGCACATCATTGGCACAAAGTGGATATTCCGCAATAAGACTAATGAGGAGGGAAATGTAATCTGGAACAAGGCTCATCTTGTGGCTCAAGGATACTCCCAAATGGAAGGAGTAAACTATGATGAGACATTTGCTCCTGTAGCTCGTATGGAATCCATCAAGACTCTCCTAGCCCTGGCATGTCACTTGAAGTTCAAGCTTTACCAAATGGATGTAAAGACTGCATTCTTGAACGGGTTCCTTAAAGAAGATGTCTACATGGCTCAACCTAAAGGATTCATTGATCCACACTTTCCAGATCATGTGTTGTACCTCAAGAAGGCACTCTATGGATTAAAGCAAGCACCCAGAGCTTGGTATGATCGCCTTAAACAATATCTAGTCTCACATGGTTTCACAAGAGGAAAAGCTGATCAAACACTCTTCATCAAGAGGGAAGATGGCGAGTTAATAGTTGCTCAAGTATATGTTGATGATATCATCTTCAGGTCTACATAGAATGAACTTGCTCATAATTTCTCCAAACTCATCCAAGCCGAGGTCGAGATGAGCATGATTGGAGAGTTAAATCACTTCCTTGGGTTGCAGATTCATTAGCAAGAGTCAGGTATATTCCTATCACAATCTAAATATGCTAAAAATCTTGTGAAAAGGTTTGGTTTGGAATCTACTAGTTCTGTTAGAACCCCCATGAGTGCAAATGTTAAACTCATTATTGATTTTTTGGGATAATTGATTCTTCTCTCTATAGAAGCATGATAGGCAGTCTTCTTTACCTTACTGCTAGTAGACCTGACATTAGTTATAGTGTGGGAATGTGTGCTAGATATTAGGCTAATCCCAAAGAGTCTCATATGATTGCTTTGAAAAGAATCATAAAGTATGTCAAAACTGTAAGGTTGAATTTAATCAACCATCTTGTTGGCTTTATTTCGCGTCAAATTTGCTTATATTTCAGCAATTAGTAACCCTATATTTAGGTGGGATTGTTGTAAGGGTAGTGAGTGAGATAGAGTGATGAAATGCTCAAGAGTGTGCAAGGAAAACAAAGACTCACGACTGGATCTCGCGGGTGACTCGTGGCTGCAAGCCACTAGAAGATGCACACGTGCCAGGCATGCCAGAAGTTGAAGCGTCATGCTAGCTGGAGCACTACAGGACAAAATAGGACAACTGGCTGTTCTGTTATCTCGCGGCTGCATCTCACAACTCAGTCAAGCCACGAGGCCAAGCCGCGAGCCAGCCCTGTTTTGAAAAACCTAACTCTTCACATTCCATTCTCACCTCAGTATAAATACCCCTTATACCCACGAAAGAAAGAGGGCTTCCAGAGAGAATTTTGAGAGAGAAATCCTAGAGTTATACAAGATTGATTCATCCACAATCTTCACATAAGAGACTCTTCAAATTCCTCAACTTTCTTCCTCTCCATTGTTAAATCCTTAAGAGGCCTTTTACCAAAACCTTATCTCACCATATCCATTACTATGAGAGGGCTGTTTGGTGTTCTGGGAAGCAGTTAGGAAGGAACCAATTTACATTGGTTGATGTTATGGTAAAGTAGCGAAATCCGAGAAGCTAGAAAAGAAATAGGTTCGGCACAACCTCGTTGGAGCAAGAAGCTTGGAGGGCTTAGGTACATTGGGTAGATTAGGCTTGGAAGGTCTATTGCTGTTCATTTATCCCAACTACATTTTCTAGTGGATTACTTACCGCTCGGCGGGCGGCGGAGAGGTTTTACGCCGAGGGCTTCGGTTTCCTCTTCGATAACACATCGTATGTTGTCCTTGTGTTTGCATCTTCCTTCCCTTTATCTTTGCCTTTTATTTTCTGCTGTGGATGTGATTTTAATTGGCTTAGATTGTTTACCAATTCTGTTTATAGCTTGTGTTCATTTTCCGCACACTAGTTGTTTGTCATAAAGCTTGAATTGGTTATTTTGTGATTGGGGGTCTAAACGTTCAAGGGTGTTTTATACACTATTTGAACTTTCAAAATCCACTGTCGATTTCAGTGTGTGGCATAGCAAGGACACTAATGATGTCTTAGCTGGGTATTCTGACGTAGACTAGGCTAGGAATACTGATGATAGAAAGAGTACTTCGGGCGGTTGTTTTTATGTGGGTAATAACCTTGTCTCCTGGATGAGCAAAAAGTAGAATTCCATCTCAGTATCCACTGTAGAGGTTGAATACATCATTGTTGGTAGCTGCTGCACCCAACTTTTATGGATGCAAAAACTCCTCATTGATTATGGTATTCATCAAGAACATTTTATCATCTATTGTGACAATACCAGTGACAATAACATCTCTGAGAATCCTGTTCAACATTCTTGAACGAAACATATACAGATTCAACACCACTTCATTCGAGAGCTTGTTGAAGATGGTACCCTTACTCTTGAGTTCATTCACACTGATAATCAGAAGGTTGATTTGTTCACCAAACCTCTTGGTAGCAAATGGTTTGAACTCCTTCACCAAAACATTGGTGTTATCTCCATAGATTGATCTCGTCTCCTTCTCCTCCTTCCTCATGCATTTGCATCTAGTTTATGCTATGTTTTGTTTAACATGGTTTTATTCGTTTGTTTTCAGTTTTGCTTTATTTTGTTTTTCATAAAAATAAAAATAAAAATTTTGAAAAATTAGAAAAATGCGAAAATAGTCTGTTTTGTGTACATTGGTACTTGTGTACCTTGGATGGCAATTGAAACAAAGTTTTCTAAACTTTATATCTTTTGTAGCTCAGATGAGCATCTCTATGCACAACTAAGCAAGTGAGCTTTGTGGCTCGTGTTTATGATGAGTAAGATTAAGTGATCTTTTGTACTTAACACTCATATCACTTTTTTTGATGGGAAATACTAAAAAATCCTAACAGAAAGGCAAAAATAACCATCTCACCACTAAAGCTTGCCAATTATGAAATAACATCTGTATGCTTCGGAATAAAAAAATTATGATGTTTTTGGCTTAACATAATTGGGTATTTCTTCTCTCTCTTATATGTCCATGCATGATATGCTCAAAATAAGAAATATGCAAAGAAAAATCAAAAGCAAAAAGAATAAAAATGCTTTTAAATATGGTTGCAAGCATGTTTCTAGGAGATGTGAGAGTTATAGGATGTATCTCAAAGGTGATAGTCCCCATCAAGCAGTTATGATTGTGTGTGAGTTAAATTGATTTTCTCATATCTCAAATTGTCATAACATGAGACACATGCAATCTTGCAATGTTTTTCACAAACAACACACAAAATTCTTTGCTACTTTTGATACATGTACAGGTATAATGTGATTTGGCCATCACAATGAATACATGTGTTAATATATGCTCACTAAATTGTCTTGACTTATTTTTGAAATATAAAATTGGTTAAACTTGTTTAATGTGTGTGTGTGTGTTTGGATCCTAAATGCTTTACATTTTTCTTGTTGAGAGATGTTTTTGAGTGCTTAATATGTTGATTGGATCTTTGGTTGAGTTGTTTGCTTGATTGCATTCATTTTTTTGTTTTTCTCCTTTTTGAAAAATTGATTTTATCAAGCTTGACAGATTCTCAACAGATCTCGACAGATAGCTATCTATCGGGACCCTTGGACTTCTTTTGTCGATAGATATTATCACATCTTCGATCCATTAAAGCTTTCTGGAATTTGTCTCGATAGCTTCACGACAGATTCTCAATCCATCGAGAAAGTGTCTATCTACTTGAAAACTTCTCGATAGCTGTTGATCCATCGAGGTACTTTTGCCGTCGACAGATTCTTGACAGCACCACGACAAATTTATTTGTTGAGAATTAGTGCTCAACAAATCCTCAATCGATCGAGACACGATTTCTTTAAATACGAAATCAGATTTCAGTTCTCTCATTCTCTCTCGACAGAAACTTGTCTCTTCACCTCCCAAACACCTTCTACACTCTCTTAACCTCAAACCCACGTGGATTTCGGCCTAGAGTGATCATTTCTCACTTGGTATGATCTCTCTTTCCTTCATTCTTCATGCATTTCACACATTTAGACTTAGGTTTTGGGTTTTTTGTAAAATTTTTGGGGCTTTTGAAAATTGTTGAGTACTTGGTGAAATTTTTGAGTTGGGTTTTGCTTAAATGATGTTATATGCTCATGCATTGCATTACATTTGCATTCTCACAATGTTTCGTGCATTATAGATGTGTGTTTATATGTTGGAACCTTGTATGCTGGTAGGATTGGATTGGGCTGAGCCCATGATGCATTTTTTCTTTGCACATCACATGATCATGCATTATTCATGCATACGTACCTTTTTCTTTTTTTAGTACATTTTTTTGATTGGTGCTTTTTTGTTTCTCTCTCTCTCTCTCTCTCTCTCTCTCTCTCTCTCTCTCTCTCTCTCTCATAGTCTGCGCATGGCACCCAAGCGCAAAACTACTCCGTCCCGAAACCCTCTTCATTCTAGGGCATCCTCTTCTGATCCTACTCCACTCCTTGTCAGGTTCCATGATGAGAAGGCCCGTCAGGGCTTCTCGGAGAACTTCTCCAAACGTGCATTCATTTGGAATGCCACGTTATCCTATTGAACTTCTCTGATACTACTTTTTTGATTGTCATTAATAGGTGGGGTTGGGAATCTCTTTGTGAGATACCCGTGAGTTGTCCTTCCATGATCATATAGGAGATTTACTCCAATATGCACAGTTTTGATTATTCTATACCTCGTTTCATCATTTTTTCAAGATACTCGTTTTATAGTCACTCCAGAGCTTATCTCTGATGTGCTACATATTCCAAGGGAATAACATCCTGATTACTCCAAATGTCCTCGTCTGTGGACTATGTCCAAAGACAAACTCTTGTCTCTCTTTTGTGAGACACCTTCATCATGGGGTGACCTTCAAAAACACCTTATGCTCGAGCTCTGCAAAAGGTCCAAGGTTCCTGAATATGGTGATAACATTTGTTCTACATCCCTTGTCTCACTATAATTCTATTGCTGAGCCTTGTGCTCGCTTTTTGTTATCCCTCATCCAGGACCTCACTATTGACTTTCTCTCTCATTTCATACTCTCCCTTATAGATGTCTATAAGGATACGATGACCTATGATAAGCTTATCTTTCCTTCTGCTATCACGAGGATCATTCACCACTCCTCTATCTCTTATCCCGAGTTTGCTCACTTCAACGTTATGGGTGCCATCAGGGCGGTGTCCGTTAGTCGAAGCAAGGCCCAACTTCAACCGAAGAGACCTTGGACCAAGACAGCGACTCCTCTGGCCCATTCCACTCTATCCACCTCCACTTCTTCTTTTTCTTTCGTGGGTGGTGTGACGCTGAGGCGATCATGGCGCAACTTCAGCGCATGGATGCTCGCCTTGACACTCTCACTGATAAGATGAGTCAGTGACCACCCGTGTGGGTCATATTGCACGACGACATGCTCGCCTTGGTGGCTTTATTGCTTCTCCCTCTCCATCTCCACAGGCTTCAGATGACGAGGATGATGATGATAGCTTCGGTGATGATGATGATGATGAGGATGAGGATGCTAGCTCTTCCGGTGATGAAGAGATGATTACTTCTCAGTGACTTGCCCTTTGTCATTCGTGACAAAAAGGGGAATTAGTTTTGGGTATGAGAGTAGTCATGTACTTAGGGGGAGAGTAAGTACAAGACTTTTTGTTAGAAGGAGTGTTTATATCTTTTGATGGATGTAGTGAGGACTTATGTATCTTTTCTTTTCTTTCTTTTTGGATACATTATCTTTTTGTACATCGATCTTATGACCACTTAGTGATAGCAAACATTGTATTTATCCTCGATATATATATTTGATGATGTTATCACATTTCACCTATCTTTACATGTGTTGTTTCTTTTCTCTCTTTATACACAAGTTTCTTATTTATTGTATGCAATCTTTTATTTATGTTTCACACTATGATGCCTTGATGAGTTTTGTTTAAAGTGTTTCAAAAATACAAGTTGTCAAAATCTATCATGCCGTGAACTTTATTCTTGCAAAGTTTTTCAAGAGTTTGTGTTAGGATTAGATTTTATTTTATTCAACAAGCGATTCTGAGTTGAGGGATTTATGACTTCTCTCATATTTCATTTGTTTGTTGTGGTTTTGTCATGGATTGCCAAAGGGGGAGATTGTTAGGACATATGTGGAACTTGTTATGAACATATGTCATTTAGAATTGGCTAATCCTTTGACAAAGCAAGGCTCGATGGTCCAAAGGCCTACCGACTTGCCCGACATCCCTGGTCAGATAGTAGAAGTTGGATTATCTTCAGGAGATAGGATAGCATTCACGGAGAACTCTTTGGGATAGAGTCAAATAATGCAAGCCAGATCAGGGTCTTAATCTTCCAATCCCTTGAAAGGTTCTAGCATAATGACTTTGGCTGGAGTCAGAAAAGTGGTTCTAATATGGGGAATAGACATCCCTGAAGTGTCGCACTTCCTTTTCTTGCCTCTAGAAGCTTGAAAGAGTTCTTCATGAATGGGTTCATACCCCAAATTGAATTTTCCTTTGTTGTCTAAGAGTTCAACAAGAGTAGGGCTCCCATGCCTTATGGCTTCGAGGCCTTGGCCTAATTTGTAGCCAAACTTAAGCATCTCCTTTGCGGCCATTAGAACTATTGTAGGCCAGACTCAAGCTCTAAGGAATTGTGAATCATGGAAACTAGCTCGAAGCTATGGAAAGATGCTTCAGGAAGGCATTAGCATCGATGTAAGGGATAGATGTCACTTGGAATATAGTCATGGGCTCTTTAGCCATAATGGTGATCAACTGATTCTCGGAGATGAACTTGAGTCTCCTGTGGAGGGTAGACGTGACTATACCTGCTGTATGCAACCAGGGTCTCCCTAAAAGTCTATTGTATGGAAAGTCAACCTTAATCACTTGTAAGTTGACCATGAAGGATGTTGGGCCAATCTCAATCATTAGCTCGATCTCACCTTGCACTTCTCGACGTGTGCTATCAAAGGCTATGATGATCATAGTGCTAGGCTTAATAAGAGACATATCCACCTTCAGGCATTGAAGAGTAGCCATTGGGTAGACATTCAAGGCTAATCCATTATTGATTAGCACCCTTGCGACAATCATGTCTTCACACTTGACTACGATGTGCATGGCCAAGGTGTGATCTCTACCTTCTAGAGGCAATTCATCATCTGAAAATGAGACTTGGTTGGTGGCCAACAACAATGATACCATAACCTCAAAGGAAGAGTCCCTAATACTAGTAGGAACATGTGTTTCCTTCAACACCTTCAATAAAGCTTCATGATGAACCTCAGAAGATAGCAACAAGGCTAAGATTGAAATCTGAATTGGAGATTTGTTCAACTATTGAATCACACTGTAATCAACCTTTTGGATGGTTTTCAAGAATTCCTCGTCTTTTTCAGTGGTGACCCTATTCCTAACTGGTTCGACTGTGCTATTGCCAATCTCTTTCCTTCTCTTTTCTAATTCTTTAGAAGTATAACATCGACCACTCCTGGTGAGTCTGACTAGGCTTGAAGAGATATTGGAGCAAACCTCTTCCTTTCCAGTTTAGGTGGAAATCAAAGTCACATCATACTTCCATGGAACACACCTTCTTAAGTTTGCAAATTTGGTGCTAGGGAGAACATTTTTGGACTGATGATGATTGGGCTGGGCAGAGCATCTTCTAAAGCTTTTGGGCTAGGAGCCCTAGAGATTCCTTGGATTGGCTTTGGCAGAATTAGAGGATCGAAACCTCGAATAGCAGGGATGATAGAGGTTCCTCTCTGGATAAATCCTAGAGATGGCTTTGTGACTACAGGTAATGCCAAGACTAGAGGAGTAAAGCCTTCGATGGCCGGCATGGCTTATCCTTTCTTTGGAGATGGCATCTCTGAATCCACAGGTGATTTTGTAATCTCTTTGATAACGACTAAAGCTCAAGGAGTTAGAGGAATCCTACATAAGCGCTCTTGCAAGTATTCATCCCAATCTTTCCTTGATCCCATTGATATAGCATTGTGCCTAGTTCTTGCTTGGGTATTTGGAGGGCATAGGCTGGCTGCCATGCAATCGCTCCTTAGCATAGATTCTTTTTTGATCTAGATGATACTATGTTCAGCTAGACTGTAACTTGTGCTCAGAGCACTTTACATTCAAATAGGGCATGTTGGTCCCCACTGTTATAGAATGAGCAGACTCCCAAGTCAAAACCTAGTGGTTCTATGTTCTCGACAACAATCTGACTTTTCTAGGCTAAGTCCCGTAGCATGGCTTTCTAAGGGAATGAAGGGGATGAGAAATCAGGGATTCTCTCCTGCTCTATTGAGATAGCATTCACGTTCCTTTCCTGGTGAGGGGGTAAAGGGTTAGTAATGACATTTGGCCTGGCCATGTCGTCGAACTGTATTAACTTGTTGTTAATGAGATCCTGGATTCGGTGTCTCAAATGTGCACACTCTTCTAGGGTATGTTCCTTGGCTCCAAAATGGTGTTCACATTTCATGGATGGGCCAAAACCGGGTAAAGGAGGACCGTCTTTAGATCTCATGAAAATTGGAGTCACTAGCTTTTTCTCCAAGGGTGACGGAGTGAATTTTCGTGGTTCCGCCTTGGGATATTGTGGTGGATCAAGCCTTCCACCCTGATATCGAATTGAATGCTCAGTAAGGTGCCTGGGCTAGCTAAACCTATTGTGGATAAGGTCGGGCATTTGGGGCTGCATAAGCAAAAGTAACACCCTTAGGCCCTTTAGGCACTTTGTCAATCACATGAACATCGAATTTCTTCCCCTTGTATCTGGTTTCCTTTTTCACATGTTATTCTATCAAAGTTTTAGGATTGACTATCTTCTTGCTCCTAATAGCCTCGTCAATGCGCTCCTCAATAGGAATTAGGCTTGCGAAGTGAGTGACATGGGCACTGATCATCTTCTTGTAGTAAGGAGGCTTAAGGTTATCAATGAACCACTTGATCATCTCGTCTTCCATCATAGGAGGAAGCACTTGGGCGGCTAACTCTTCTTTTCTGTCCTTTGAAGAACTGTGCTATCGGACACTATCTCAGTATTGAATCGGTAGTATTCCAAGAATTCATTGGCCATCTCTCTCCAGCTAGAGGTCTTTTCTAATCTTACGCCGATCAAGCTATCAGAGAAAATCTAGCAAAGCAAAGGATGATTATCTCCATAGGGTGCCATCTTCCTACAGAACATGCGCAGATGGGTGCAAGGATCTCCAGTGCCATCATACTTAACAAACTCGAGTGCCTTGAACTTAGGAGGCATAATGACCTAAGGGAAATTGGTCAGACTGTCTAAATCGACACTTCCTCAGGCGCTAAAGCCCTCTATGATAAGGATTTTCTCAATTAGGGGAAGGACCACTAGTACACATCTCTTTAGCATAAGGCCTAGTGATGATAGGATCATAGTGTGATGGTAACTTAAACCGTTTCCTTTGAGCAATTTTTGCTTTTTAGAAACCTTGAAAGGAAAAGAATGGGATGGGAGAGAAATAGGGTACATTTGAAAATTTGATAGTGTGGAAACACAAAACAAGCCAGAAGTTAGTTCATGTTCTTGCTTATTTAAAATGCACCTATCTTTTTCAAAATATTGGCTTGAACCCTTGATCTAGTATTTATCATGGTGAGTCTCTATATTGATGCAAAATTAATTCACAAGCTTGGTAAGTAACTAGAACTTCCATATCATGCTTGAAATTGTGGGATGGACCCTTCTCTTTTGATTACATGGAAAAGTAATGCTTTTACAAAATTTGACTTTTTACAATGCCCCAAGATCATGGGCTATAGACAATGGCTCCAACAGTGGGCCTTTTACAATACAAGGAAATTCAAATTTACAATGAAAAACTTCATTCTTGATAGTTTGGCTTCCTCAGAGAAAATCTTGAACTCTGGGCAATGTCCTCCCTGGTACGGAGTTTTGGTTACTTAGCACAAATTTTATCTATACACATTTACATGACAGAGCCATTAATGTATGCATGCATGCCCTTGTAGGGGTGGAAACCCTTAGGCACCGGGTATGATCTAATGTGTGAGTAACGGGGTTGCTTTTCCCTAGGAGTAATCATAGATGCTGTGCAAATTGGATAGATAGAACCTAGAGTAGAGCATGACTCTTTTGATGCAAGCAAAAAGGGCAAACCTGCAAACATAAATTGGACACTTTCCCCTTGACTCATTTTGAAAACAATCTTATGAAGGATATCTATCCTAGGCTGGGATGTTCACTCGGATTTGGCTCTACCTAGTTCTCATGGGTTTAACGTAGTTTAGGCCAATTATTTGAGACACAACTTAACTGGTAAATTGGTCCTATTCTTAGGGGGGACCTCGATCATCTAATCCTTCCCTTCATAGAAGTTGTGGGATAGAGCAGATCAAGGGGGCCTTTTCAACATAATCATGTCCACCTATGCACCCAGGAAAAGCCTACAATTCGGCATCCAATAACAATCTAAGGTTTACGCATCCAGCATTAGCCTTCAACACTGAGCCTAGGTTTGACTCAATATGAGGAGTGATGTCATGCATTTTGAAATGAATGGGTAAGACTTTCCAACCACAACAAATATAAGCACCGATAAAGGTTTAGCAAAAATTAAGTCTTACTACCCTAGATTCGCACATATGAAGGAAAGCTTTAAAGCATGCTTTAGGAAAGAAGTAAAGCTTCACACATACAAAAATACCTCAAAGCCAGTTTTTGGAAAACCATTTTGAAAACATTTTTGGAAAATATTTTTGAGTTTTGAAAATAGTTTACTAGCATATAGTAAAAGAAATTTTCAAAAAGAAAGCCCTGAAGACAAATGCCAATTTCAATGTTTTTGAAAGCCAATGTCCAAAGATTAGGATTTTATCAAAAGCTCTAAAGGCTAAACTATCTGAGTATCCCTAATGGAGTCGCCAGTCTATCAACACCGAACTCACGGCTTTCATGTTGACCACCCATCGCGGTGATGCTCGGACGCATATGTGGAGGAGGTGTGTCGTACCTCGGGTGTGTGATTGGAATGAGTCAATTTTAAGGAAATTACCAAGGGTAAGTGAAGTCGCCACCAATCATTGGGCTTTTTATAAGGTGTGATTGGTCTCCTAACTCTATTTAATTTTATTACCAATCCTAAGTTAAGAAAAAGGTTCTTTTCCCTAATTTAATGTGGATGGGCAAAAAATCTTGATTCTTGAGTTTGGAAGCCTGGTTACGTGTGGGAAAGGTGTCAAGCACCCCACAATGCCTGTCCAAAGACAATCCTTTGTTTTGGTAAAATCATAATTTTCGAACATTAGTAGTTTAAAACAAGCTATTGGCATTAGTTTTCGGGACTTTAATTGTGTTGGGCTTTGAGGTTTGGTTTTGGAATGGGTGTGGTCCTGATCGATGCCTTCCAAGTATGTTTGAAGTCGCTACCAAATTTCCATGGCAAAAATTCGACAGCATTTCACCTTATTTTCATGGCAAAAATCCGGTAGTGCTTCACCTAAAATGCATTATAGCATGCCAAACGCTATTCTCACCAAGCTTTCAATGTGAGAATACGATAATGGAGATTCCCCATTTTCACAGAGAAAATCCAGTAGAGTTTCACGTTTTGTGCGCTGTGACGCATCGGCAGGGTTTCGCATTTGTGTATATGGCACGTATCAACATGCTTGCACCATGGTGAGCTGAAGCCCTCCAAAGTGTTAGAACATGTTGATACATGTCGCATACATGAGGAAACGAATGTGACTTGGTGACATGGATTAAAAAAATCACACTGCAATAGTCGTGCACACAATATAGCATGAATATGCACCTATGGCAATTGCCTTGAGTGCATACCCATACTACAAGGTCAAGAGATCTCAAGACTAGAGATGATCACTCATGTAGCCACAAGAGTCCATTATACACAGTGCACAACCACCCACACACACTCAGGTATATATATATATATATATATGACATCACACAGAGCGAGAAAATAAACCAAACATTACGAACACTCCAAGGGTATGGCCTAGCAAGGTACAGAAATGTAAAACAGAAATTGCCATACCTAGGGAACGCAACCCAAGCAAAGAGTAGGAAAAGAAAAGGGCATACATGGACGGGGACCCTAATACATGCTCTAGAGAAGAGGCTTAAAGAGAGGGAAAGAGAAGAGCACTCTAAAGGAGCTAGGCCCCCTAATCTACTGATTATTTCCTTTTGTGGGCTTGCATCCTTTAATTTGCATCCTTTCCCTTTTTGCTTGCGCCTAGGAGATTGCACCCTTGCTCCAAGTATCCTTGCTCCATGTGTGTACATGCAAAGTAAAAAGAAACAAGCCAGTAGACAAGCAAAGAAACAAACAAAGGAGATAGCATGCTAAAGACAAGCTAGGAAAAGATGCCAAATGGGGACAAACAAACATGTGAAGCACATGAAAGAGCAAACAAACATGTTATCAAACAAAAGGGGGTGTCCTAGGAGGATAAATGTAGGTTTGCATCAAATTTCCATAGCTCCGTTGGATTGAAGTATGGACGAAACACAGACTTATGCATGAACATGTAGGCAAGCATGCAAAACAAGCATAGAAGCAAAGAAAGCCAAACGGGTGGCACAAAGCAAGCAAGACAAGCATATCAGCATTGTGCGGGGCAAAGAAAGGTGTGAATCTAGCACACCAACACCACAGAGGTGTATCTCACAGGTTGTCACATCCAAACAAACCCTAGGAGGGATGGGTGTAACCACCTAAGCACAAACCCATGAAGGGCACAAAGCACATAGCAAAGCCTAGATCTAAAGCGGCTAACTGTTAGGATTAGTGCCCTAAAATCCTATTGTATGCCATGTATAACATTATGTATGACATTATGTTCTATGTAATAAACTTGTTTTATTATTATCTAAAATAATGGTAGCATGAATGTTTGGACATTATCATATAGTCCTTGAGATGCACAGTATGTGATTTATGTGATTTGGTCATAGAAGATATAAATCACAAGTTCTTTATAAACTCAAAGTCTTAGTTCGTAGTCGGTGATGAAATTGGGCATTTCATCTACGAAGACTATAACATGTCAATTAAAATGATTTGTCTTGATCATGAATGCGGAGACTTCTAGTTGATATGTTAATATGTTTTAAGTATATAAAACATATTTAACTGGACTACTATGAGATTTATTATTCTATCAACAACTATCAAATGAATAATAAATCTCACGACTTCTCATTTACATAAACTCTCAATCCTGAGGGAATAGTGAACCCGACCATGAAATGTAGATTACTTTAATATATCAGGAGTGAGATCTAGACAAATGGTCAAAATCTTAATATGTTGGGCAACCGCACGTAATGATGAAGGAACACATATTCTCAATATGAAATTCATAGTCTCTTTATAGAGATATAAATTAGTCCCTTAAAATAAGTTTAATGGGTTTGGTTATTCAGAGTGTTAGGCCTAACCACTTTTGTAAAGAGTTACTAAAATTTATATTTTATGAAATTAGCTTTCATTAAATATATATGAATAACTTAAAGGATTAAATCGGGTACTCATAGACCAAGAGGTAGTAATTTTCAAAGTGACAGTTACACTTTATGACTTTGTATTACTATGAAAATTTTCATGAAGGGGTTAAATGTTTAATACAGTCTTGGGATATAATTTATTAATAAGGCTTAGAGTGCAATTATATTTATATAATGGTATTAAATATAATTAATGGTAACTTTGAACTTGTCAAGAGTTGACAAATAAGTCTAAAGCCCATTAGAGTTAGAGCTTTATTTGTCCCTTTGGTCCCATTTCAAGCCACACACTAAAGCCCAATTGGCTGGCCCAAAAGGCTAACTCAATTAAATAATCAGTTATAACTAAAAAATGCAGAAGTATATGTATGATTGAAAAGGAGAAAAAATTTAGAGTTCTTAAGGGAGACACTTAAGAAGAAAATTTATTCTCTTTAAAGATTACGTATAGAACTAATTAAAAGACCACACATCTTGGGCACATTATGGAATTGGAGTGAAGATTGAAAGGCTTCTCAAGTCCAATCTTCATTTGTTTTGAATTTCACTACATCAAGGTACGCTTTCTTGTCCTTTGTTTGTAAAACTTAGACATTACATGCTATCTTACATGAATGAAGTAGATCCGTTTATATTCCACAATGTGTTTTTGTATGAGATACAAAACTGTATTTTCCATATGTTTTTCCAACACTAACATGGAGATAAAGCATAGAAGCAAGCAAGCAAACATGGATATGCATAAAGGAAATGATCCAAACCCTTTAATATAAGCCTAGGTGTGCGAATTTAGGCCTAGACCACAAGATCTAGGTCTACACCCCACCGGAAGGGCCAAAAAGCAAGAAAGAGAGATAACATGAGACAAAAGGACTAAAGTAGCACATAGCATAGCAACCAACGTAGATCTGAGCCCAAAAGCATGGCACGGAGCACATAAACACATAGATCTAGGCATAAGGATGTAGATCTAAGCACAAACATCTAAGCATAAAGATTTGAATCTAAGCACATGAACATAGATCTAAGCATAAACATAGAAAGGAGCCCAAATAACACGTGGATCTAAGCACAAACATGAAAAGTAGACATATCTTAGCCCAAGAAGGCTAGGCTGGCACAAACATGTAGATCCAAGCACATGAACATAGATCAAAGCATAAACATAGAAAGGAGCCTAAACAACATGTGGATCTAAGCACAAACATGAAAAGTAGACATATCTTAGCCCAAGAAGGCTTGGCCAACAACATCAAAGTGATAAATCATTGTAAAAAGCAAGTAGACATGCTAGGAAAGCTATAAAACATGTGAGGAGACTAAAAGATGCATGAAAAGCAAATAAAGCATTTTATTTAAGAAAAAGGAGCAAGGAAAAGCAAGAAAGAAAAAGGGGTGTGGATTGTAGCTAAAAATCTACATCCACACCCCTAAACCTCAAATCCAAGGTATGGAACAAAGGAGGGGAAGATTAGGTGCAAGAACGCTATCTTGAAGCTTGTAGAGAAAAAGTGAGAATTTTTGGTGTTCTAAGGTGTTATGATGTGTTTCGATATGTTTGGTTGTGTTTGAAAAAGTGACCCTTCAACTGTCGGCACACCTTCAAGGGCCGCTGACCACCCTGCTGATGTCAGCAATTCTAGACTTTTCCTAGTTCGACTTTGGACACATATTTGAAGGCCTTCTTGGACTCAGATTGAGCTAATCTTAGTGTGCCTGGGAAACTGTAGATGTCTAGTTTCCAGAACAATAAAGTAATTGAAAATCCAATGGTAGGATCAAAAGTTATAATCTCAGGAAGTGTACTGACATGCTTTTTATGATTTTCTGGATATCTCAACCATTTTAACTCCGATTTCGACCCATGAATAGTCGTTGGAAACAGAATTTAATAATCTTCATAATGGCACTAGTCCCAACCAACTCTGATGGTCAGATCAAAATAGGGTTTCTAGTGCCCCCAGGAGTCAACCTCAGGTCAAACTTGGTCAAACTTTGTCAAAGTTGACGAAAATCACCGTATAGCTCAAGTTTGATGTAGAAACATGAAAAATATTGTTTTGGGCAGATTTTGACCCAACTTTGACTTTCAGACAACCCAGGGTTGACTAGGGACATTTTGGTCAAGTTGACCAGGGGAAAGTAAAACTGACATTGCCAACGTCCCAAAGATATGTCCCAGCAAGGTATAGGAAAGATAAAGGGTACATGGAGAAGAAACCCTAATACAATGCTCTAGAGAAGAGGCTAAGAGAGAAGGAGAAAGATGTAACCACTAGGGGAGGCTAGGCCTCCTAATCCACTAAACATTGCCCTTTTTGGGCTTAGGTCTTCTTGCCTGTATCCTTGCCCTTGTTGCTTGCACCTAGGAGGTCATGCCCTCACTCCAAGTGTCCTTGCTCTATGCATGTACATGAAACAAACAAAGAAAGTAGCCAGCAGACAAGCAAAGAATGATAGCAATTGCAAGGCTAATGGCAAAAGGGTATACACAAAAAGAAGGTACTGATTATGAAGAAACCTTTTCAACAGTAGCAATGTTTAAATCTATCAGAATTCTCTTATCCATTGCTGCTCATTATGATTATGAGATTGGCAAATGGATGTCAAGACTGCAAAACTGAGAAGGATGTTGGCTGCAAAGTTCTTCAGTTCATCCACATGATGAAGATCAAAAAGCTCCTTGGTTACAAAACCCTTGGCGCAAAGACACAGTAGCTTCTGGATAGAATATAATGAACTAGGTGAAATTGTCTCCGGTCGCAATATGCATGTATTATCACTTTGCATCAAGTTGCATCCTTCTGTGATGGCCCTTAAAATAATCCTTATATATGTCTAGGGTTGTGAGAAAAGAAACCCTACACAAATACACATAAATATGTGTGAAATCAGATCTGGAAATTCTAATTTCATAATTCTTGACAGATACATCTACTGTCAAGCTTCTATCGAGCTTCAACATTAAACCTCGATAGATATGATTCTGTTGAGACATCTATCGAGCTTTAATATACAACCCTTCATCACTTGTTTCTTGGTCAGACTTGCATGGCTTCAATACTAAACTGGAACACTTGTTTATTGAAGTACTAAACCTATCTTATATCTACCCAATTACAAGTAAAGTGCGTTTTTCAAAAGATTAGCCAATTTACATAACATATGTCTCTAACAATTCTCATATATGTCCTAACAATCTCCCCCTTTGGTAATCTGTGACAAAACCACAACAAACAAATGAATCATGAGAGAAGTCTTAAATCACTAAACTCATATGCACTTGTTGGAATACAAAAAAAAATATATAACCCTAACACAAACTCTTGAAAAACTTTGCAAGAAAAGAGTTTATGGCATGATAGATTTTCACAACCTATCTTTCTAAAACACTTTAAAGAAAACTCATCAAGGCATCTTAGTGTGAAACAAAAATAAAGATTGCATGTTAGGACATATGTGGAACTTGTTATGAGCATATGTCATTTAGAATTGGTTAATCTTTTGACAAAATGCACTTTACCTGTAATTGGGTAGATTTAGAATGTGTTTAATACTTCAAGGAACAAGAGTTCAAGTCCAAGTATTGAAGCCATGCAAATCTGTCCAAGAATCAAGTGAAGAAATGTCGCTCATTAAAGTTTGATAGATATTTCGACAGATGTATCTATCGAGATTTAATATTCGAAACTCAACAGATAGCTTGACAGCTGTATCTATTGAGAGTTACGAAATTCAGATTTTCATATCTGTTTTTCACACATATCCAAGTTATTTGTGTAAGGTTTCTTTTCTTTCAACCTTAGACATATATAAGGATTATTTTAAGGGCCATTTCACTCGATGCAAAGGTTGTAGCAATTGTTGTTGCACTCACATTATGACCGAAGACAAAAATTGCCCTAGTTCATCTTTCTCTTAAAGAAGCTGCTGCATCTACGACCAAGGGTTTTGTAACCAAGGAGCTTCTTGATCTTCATCGTGTGGATGAACTGAAGAACTTTGCAGCCAACATCCTTCTCATTTTTGCAGTCTTGACATCCATTTGTCAAATCTCATAATCATAATGAGTAGCAATGGATAAGAGAATTCTGATAGATTTAAGTATTGCTACCGTTGAAAAGGTTTCTTCATAATCAGTACCTTCTTTTTGTGTATACCCTTTTGCCATTAGCCTTGCTTTAAAGGTTTCAACATTTCCATCTATCCCTCTCTTCCTCTTGTAAACCCATTTGCAGCCAACATATATAATGTCGTTAGGTGCCTTTACAAGATCCCAAACTTGATTAGAATACATTGAATCCAATTCAGATTTTATAGCTTTGCCCTTTCATAAGTGTAAGGATCAAATTCGGCCTCTTTTAAGATAACTTCATAAGTTTCTCCCAAGCCTATAAATCTTATAGGTGGCCTAACAATCCCCCCACTATAATGAGCCTCCTGTGTACTAGTCATCTCATGAGAAATATCTTGTGGTGTATCTGATACAACCACATCATCCCTAGTTTCATCCATTAATTGTTCAATTACAAGTTCATTCATTTCAGCCAAAACAACTCTACTTCTAGGAGTAAAATTATTAATATAGTCATTTTACTAAAATTTAGCATTTGTACTAACAAAAACTTTGTTATCATTACAACTATAGAATAAATAACCCCTAGTTTCTTTTGGACAACCCATAAGCAAACATACTTCTGATTTTGGTTTCAATTTATCAAGCTTCCCTTTTAGCACGTGTGCTAGACTACCCCAAATGTGGAGGCATCTCATACTAGGCTTACACCCACTCCACAATTCCATGGGTGTTTTGGGAACAGATTTTGATGGAACTAAATTTAAAAAATGTATTGCTATATTTAAGGCATACCGCCAAAGGGAATTGGTAAAGTTGAGTAACTCATCATGGACCTAACTATTTCTAAAAGAGTCCTATTCATTCTTTCTGCCACTCTATTTTGTTGGGGAGTTCCAAGTGCAGTCAATTGGAATACAATCCCATTTTGAGTTAAGCAATCCTTGAAATCCCCATGAAGGTATTCCCTACCTTGATCGGATCGAATGGCTTTTATGCATTTACCCAATTGATTCTCAACTTCAGCCCTAAACTCTTTGAATTTTTTAAAAGCTTCGGACTTCCATTTCATTAGATACACATAACCATATCTTGAGTAATAATCCGTAAAAGTGATGAAGTACTCATAACCTCCTTTTGCTTAGGTTGACATAGGACAAGATACATCCATATGAACTAATTCAAGCAACTCTTGGGCTCTTCTACCTTTTGCATTAAAAGGTCTTTTGGTCATTTTAGCCTACAAACAAGATTCACAGACTAGAAATCCATCAAAGTCCAATGGCTCTAAGAGTCCATCTTTGATCAACCTTTGAATTCTGTTTGGATTAATATGACCCAAATGCAAGTGCCAAAGATATGCATCATTAGTAGAAGGAAAATTTCTCTCTAATGATTTTACATGAGAGTCATTATCTAATTCATAATTATATAATTCATGCTTATCAGGAGCTAAAATATAAAGACCATCCGCAATATTGCCAAAACAGATAAGCACTTTATCCTTCTTTATTACAACATTATCTTTCAAGATAACACAATATCCATGTTTACCTAAATAAATTGTAGAAATTAAATTCCTATGAACATTAGGTACATATAAACAGTCTTCCAATATTAAAACTCTAGAATCAAATCATAAATTAAACACTTCAACAGTTACAACTAGAATTCTACTCCCATCAGCCAAAGTAAGAAACAATTCCCCTATATTCAGCTTTCTGATCTCTTGGAACCCCTGCAAAGAATTGCAGATATGATTAGTACAACTTGAATCCACACACCAGGAATCCGTGGGATTTTGTACTAAACATATTTCAAGAAGGAATGAACTTTTCATACCCTTATTCTTGGTAGCTCTAAATATTGGACAATTCCTCTTCCAATGACCTTTCTCCCCACAATGGAAACACTTTCCTTTGGCGTACTCCTTTTTCTTTCCCTTGTTGGCAACTCCTAAGGCAATTTTTTTACCATCTTGCTTAGTGAAGTCCTTCTTCTTCTTCTTTTTACCCTTACCTTTCAACTTAGGTTGAGAAGTAGAAGCTTCAGCCATATTATCATCAACACTAGATATACCAAGAATGGCTTCCGCCGCTACCAATTCATTCATTATTTTAGACAATGAATGTAAGCTGCCACTTTGAAGATTACTACATCTTAATCCTTGAGTACCTAGTTTAATCCTTTAAGTTATTTATCATATATTTATGAAATCTAATTTCATAAATATATACTTTAGTAACTCCTTACTAAAGTAGTTATGCCTAACATTCTGAATAACCAAACCCATTAAACTTATCTCAATGGAATATTTTATATCTCTGTTAAGAGATTATGAATTCCATCTTGAGAATATATGCTCCATCAACACTAAATGTGGCTACCCAACATACTGAGGTTTTGATCGTTACTTTAGATCTCACTCATGATATATCAAAGCAACCTACACTTCATGATCAAGTCCATTATTCTCTCAGGATTAAGAGTTCATGTAAATAGAAGTCGTGAGATTTATTATTCATTTAACAGTCGTTAGGAGAATAATAAATCTTACGGCGATCCAGTTTAATATGTCTTAACTCTTAAAACATATTAACATATCTACTAGAAGTCTCCACTTCCATGATCAAGACAAATCATCTTAGTTGATATGTTATAGTCTTCGCAAATGAAATGCCCAATTTCATCAATGACTACGAACTAAAATTCTAAGTTTACAAAGAACTTATGATTTATATCTTCTGTGACGAAATCACATAAATCACATACTATGCATGTCATGGACTATATGATAATGTCCAAATATTCATGTTACCATTATTTTAGATAATAATAAAACAACTTTATTAATCACAACATTAAGTCATACATAATGTCATACATAGTATCATACACTAGGATTTAAGGGCACACATCCTAACAGCATGATGGTGCACTACTCCTAGTAGGTTGCAAATAATCCCTGAGAGTTCTAATGAGTTGGTGAGCATGAAAGTTTTCATTATTTAAATTATTCTCATCACCATGATTACTCTCTAAGTCCACCATGATATCAAGTGTGTGAGAACGTGTGAAAGAATCAGATAAATTGTCAAACAAATTATTAGACTCAATTCTAACCAGGCGATTATCACTATCATGACACCAAACACGCATGCAATAGTAAAGCAAGAATGAAAAAGAAAAAGAAACGAAATGAAAAAAAATACCTTTAACAATAAAAAGAAGTAAAAATAAAAAGAAAAACTCTAAAGGAAAACTAAACTACTTAAAAAGAAAAGAGTTGGATAGATATTACCAAATATGTGAAGAAATTTAATGTCAAAAACCTCTTCAAATGAAGTGGAACGCTTCTTTAATCGCCTAATCCCCAGCAACGGTGCCAAAAACTTGATGCAACTTAAACAATGCTCCCAAGTGCAGGATTGTTGCAAAGTAATAACTCGGTAAGTTCGAGGTCGAATCCACAAGGAAAAGGGAATTGATTAGCAAACCACAAGAGAATAAATCTAAAATAATAAAGTTTAATTGAAGATATTTTTGATGGTTTAGTAAAGTTAATTTAAATTGAGAGAAAATAACAATATATTAAGGTGCTAAGGTTTAGGGATCCACACACAACACAACTATTGGTAGTCTTAACAATATTTATTTTATAACTCAACTAAAATTCATACGAAGGATGATCTTAGTCAGATGATTTAACAATAAGAACTCAAGAATTAATTGTCTAAAGTAGTTTCATGAAATTGATTGATTTTAGGCAGAACAAACTAGTGAATTAGTTCGCAGGGAATACTAAGCATTTAACATGCCCGGAGTCTACAATAAATCAAAGAATTATACAAGGCTAAACACTTTTCTAAATGAGTAAATCAATCAAAAACATAATAACATAAGCATTAAAACCATAAAATAATTGTTAAGAACATACTAATAAACGGTTGGGTTTCACCCCTTGCCTTAGCAAGGTTTCTAGCAAGCCATAACAAAAATAAAACTCTAAAAACTGTAAAGAAACTTTAATAAAACATAAATTGCATTCTATGGAAGCTTTCCCCTAGAATTTGTCCTAAAGAGCCTTTAAATAGGTCAAGGAATCATATTATAAGTTGAATTCCCATTTGGAGAAAATCCCAGGTTTCTAGGCTACACTTAACCGAAATTTTCAGCCCATTTAACTTCAGTATTCGGAGTTTTAGTCAAATACAAAGTTGTAGGCCTTTAAGTTAAATTTCCATGCCAACTTGAATTATCTCGATTGGACATTTGAGCCGAAAGTTATGCTTCAAATACTAACTGATATACAGGCTGAAATCCTAATCCAAATTGGACTTGGATTTGGTGCAAATTTCCTTTGATTTCTTTCTCCAATTGGACTTTAATTTAATTGGGTTGACCTACTTTGACTTGATTATGGCACTTATAAAATTAAATTCCATTAGCCTTCTTCTTTGCACAAATTCGCTCATTTAATTTAATTCTCATACAAAAGACAAATTCATGCATTAAAATTCAATTAAGCACAAAATTGATTATTTAGCATTATTCCAAAACCAACTATAAAATGCATGAATTAACTCAAAATAAGTATGATAATGCTATCTAATAATGATATAAATATGCAAAATTATGCTATTATCAGTCAAGCTGAATTTTGATTGCACCAACAACATCACAAAGTACGAGGCGTGCATAGTAGGCTTGCAAGTTTTCATAGAGTTCGGCGCATATGATCTAAGCATCTTTGGAGATTCACTGTTGATCATCTCCCAAATAAAGGGGAAGTGGCAAGCCCGAGACCCCAAGTTGATTCTGTATTAGAAGTGCGTCAACCGCCTAATCCTGAAGTTTTGGAACATCACCTTTGCTTATTTGCCCCGAGCACATAACCAGTTTGCAGATGCTCTAACCACCCTGGCTAGCATGGTTAAGTTGGAAAAAGGAGATGATATGCAACAATTGCACATAGAGGTCCACGGTGTGCTAGCCTACTACATAAATATCGAAGAATGCATGAATGTCGAAGCTGAAATCAACAAGAAGCCATGGTACCATGATATCAACTCTTATATCAAAGATAGTGAATACCCACCTACGGCCATAAACAGTGAGAAGAAATTCATCAGGTGCATGGTGTGCCAATTCTTCTTAAGTGAGGAAGTCCTATACAAAAGGAACCACGATACAACTTTACTTTCGATGCATAGATGCCCCCGAGGCTAACCATTTGAAGGAAGAGATGCATGAAGTTTTGCTTGGAGCCTATTTCAGTGGACCCCTATTAGCCCAAAAAATTATGAGAGCTAGTCACTATTGGCTCACCATTGGAAGCGACTGCATTAAGCATGTTAGGACGTACCACCATTGCCAAGTCTATCAGAATAGAAAGAATGTTCCTCCTCAGCCTTTACACTCTCTAGCAGTGCCATGGCCTTTTTCAGCTTGGGGAATGAACATCATCGGACCCGTAATTCCGAAAGCCTCCAATGGGCATGAGTATATCTTGCTGGCTATCAATTACTTCACCAAATGGGTAGAAGCTGCTTCCTACAAAAGCATCACCCAAGCTGTGGTGACTTGATTCTTGAAATAAAACATCATTTGCCGCTACAGCGTACCAGCAGAGCTCATTATGGATAACGGAAAGAATTTGAATGGGAAAATGATCGAGCAACTTTGCCAACAGTTTAAGATTGAACACCGAAATTCAGTTCCTTACCACCCTCAAATGAATGGTACAGTAAAAGCCACCAACAAGAAAATAAAGAAGATCTTAGTGAAGATGATAGACACCTATAAGGATTGGCATGAGTTCTTGCCATTTGCCTTGTGTGCCTATCACACTTCTGTTCGTACTTCCACGGGTGCAACCCCGTATTCCTTGGTTTACAACATGGAAGTCGTCCTCCCTACAGATGTAGAGATCCCATCTCTCAAAATCTTGTCACAAACAGAGTTGTCAGAAGCTAAATGGGCCCGTTCCCGATATGAACAATTGAACATGATAAATGAGAAGCACATGACCATGATTACTCTCTAAGTCCGCCATGATATCAAGTGTGTGAGAAACTATGAAAGAATCAGATAAATTGCCAAACAAATTATTAGACTCAATTCTAACCAAGTGATTATCACTATCACAACACCAAACAGGCATGCAATAGTAAAGCAAGAAAGAAAAAAAAAAAAGTAATACCTTTAACAATAAAAAGAAGTAAAAATAAAAGAAAAAATCTAAAGGAAAACTAAACTACTTAAATTGAGGGAAAATAACAATATATTAAGGCACTAAGGTTTAGGGATCCACACACAACATATCTATTGGTAGTCTTAACAATATTTATTTTATAACTCAACTAAAATTCATACAAAGGATGATCTTAGTCGGATGATTTAACAATAAAAACTCAAGAATTAATTGTCTAAGGTAGTTTCATGAAATTGAGTGATTTTAGGCAAAACAGAACTAGTGAATAAGTTCGCAGGGAGTCTACGATAAATCAAAGAATTATATAGAACTAAACACTTTTCTAGATGAGTAAATCAATCAAAAACATAAAAACATAAGCACTAAAACCATAAAATAATTGTTAAGAACGTACCAATAAACGGTTGGGTATCACCCCTTGCCTTAGCAAGGCTTCTAGCAAGTCATAACACAAATATAACACTAAAAACTATAAAGAAACTTTAAGAAAACCTAAATTATGTTCTACGGCAGCTCTCCATTGAATTTTTCCCTAAAGAGCGTTTAAATAGGTCAAGGAATCCTATTACTTCCCGTTTGGAGAAAATCCCAGGTTTTCAGGCTTCATTTAACTGATGATTTCGGCCCATTTAACTTCAGAATTCGGACTTTTGGTAAACTACAAAGTTTTATGCCTTTAAGTTAAATTTCCAGGCCAACTTGAATCATCTCAATTGGACATCTGAGCCGAAAGTTATGCTCGAAATACTACCTGGTGTGCGTTGGAATGCTAATCCGAATTGGACTTGGATTTGGTGCAAATTTTCTTTGATTCCTTTCTCCAATTGGACTCGAATTTAATTGGGTTGGCCTTCTTTGACTTCATCATGGTCCTTGTAAAAGTAAAGTCCATTAGATTTCTTCTTTCCACAAATCCACTTATTTAATTTCATTATCTTACAAAAGACAAATTCATGTATTAAAATTCAATTAAGCACAAAATTGATTATTTAGCATTATTCCAAAACCAGCTTTAAAATGCATGAATTAACTCAAAATAAGTATGATGATGCTTTCTAATAATGATATAAATACGCAAAATTAAGCTATTATCAGTAATGTATTAATAACTTTGCTTAAGTCATGTATGAATGACAATGTTGTTATGTATTAATAACTGTTATTGAGTCATGTATAAATGACGACGTTGTTATGTATTAATAACTTTTATTGAGTCATGTATAAATGATGATGTTGTTATGTATTTATAATTTTTCTTATTCATGCATGAATGATGACGTTATTACATATTAATACTTTTTTCTAAGTCATGTATCAATGACAATTTGGCGAATAGTTCTTAATGGAAAAATCTACGAAAATAATTCCCGAATAGTACTTCTGCTCATGTTTTATTGATAGAGAGACAAAATATTCCTTTGTCTATGGACGGTAAGCAAAAATAAAAAGGAAAATACATCTAAATAAAACTAAGCATTTTGGAATACTTGGGGATTCTTACTGATAGTATCTCTTTTGGTGTTCTATGTTCTATGGACGAGGTAGTTCTTGGCCGTCTAGGGTCTTTAGGTAGTATGATCCTTCTCTGGGATGAGTCCTTTGTCGCCTGCGAGACTTTTCTAAGGATGAGGTTGCCTATGTCGAATCTTCTCACATTCACCTTCTTGTTGTAGTATCTGGCCATTGCTCCCTTGTACTTTGTCATCCGCTTCATAGCTTCGTCTCTCATCATGTCAATCAAGTCTAGATTGTTGTTGAGTTCTTGCTGGTTCTTCTACTCTTTGTATTCCTTGATCTAGATGTTTGTCAGTCCTACTTCACTGATATAACGGCTTCAATTCCAAACGTCAGTCTAAATGGTGTCTCCCATTGGCACTCTTATGGTTGTCCAATACACCCATAAAACATAAGGTAGCTCTTCAGGCCATGCACCCATTGCCCCCTCAAGCCGATTTTTGATAATTTTCAGAAGGCTTTTGTTCGTTACTTTGGTTTGATCGTTAACTTGAAGGTGTCTTAGGGAACAGTAGTGATTTTTTATGCCTAAGTCCAGGCAAAATTTTTGAAACTTAGGGTTGTCAAACTGTCTTCCATTGTCCGATATGATTACGTTAGGAATCCTGAATCTACAAACTATGTTCTTCCATACGAAGCTGGTAATCTTGGCTTCTGTGATTGTCGTTGTTGGCTCGACTTCCACCCACTTTATGAAGTAATTGATTGCAACAATGAGGAACTTGAATTGCTTCCTCCCTATAAGGAATGGTCTCATTATGTCGATCCCCCATTGGGCGAAAGGCCTAGGTGCAGTTATCGTCGTCATTGGCTCCCCTAGTCGTGCTTGAACACTCATGAAGCGTTGACACTAGTCGCATACTTTGACAAGGTCATATGCATCCTACTATAATGTTGGCCAGTAATAACCTACTCTGACTTCTTTTTCTACCAAATATCTTTCTCCCGTGTGGTTACCACAAATTCCTTTGTGTATTTCTCGAAGTACATAGTTGGCCCCTTCCTTGTTAGCACATCAGAGATGAAAGAGGGAGTATCCCTGTCTGTACAAGACATCGTCAATAATGGCAAAGCGGGTAGCTCTGATCAGTACCTTTCGTGCTTCATTCCTATCTTCAGGGAGTTGTCCTTCTTTCAAGTAACAGACGATGGGAGTCATCCATTCGTCTTGTTCTTGTATCTTCATTACCTGTTCTCCTTCAGTGCTAAGATGTCCCTTTGTTTCCATGCATAATTTAGGAGATATGCCATGTTTGTCTGACGAGGCTAGTCATGCTAAGAAATCAGCTTTAGCATTCTTTACTTTGACACTGTCGAAATACTACAAGAGTTCTCAAATGATCTTCAGATTCTTCTGCATCCTCTCTTCCTTTACTTCATAATCTCCTCTTACCTGGCCAATTACGAGCTGAGAGTCGGCTTGGATGATGAAGGCCTTGGCTTTGAGTACTCTTGCAAGACTTAACCTTGTTAGAAGTGCTTTATACTCGGCTTTATTGTTGGTTGTTGGGAACTGTAATCTGACAGCTTACTTTAGGATTTCTCCTTCTGGTGATATGAGGACTACACCTGCTCCTTTAGCTTTCTTGGTGACGGGCCCATCTGTTTGGACTGTCTATGTCTTCTTTTGGGGCTCTTCTTTTTCTAAAGGGCATATGAACTCTACAATGAAATCTGCGAGGTCTTGGGCTTTGATTGCAACCAGGGCCGATATTCTATGTTGAACTAGCCAAACTCTATGGCCCATTGGATGAGGCGCCCTGCTACATCTATCTTGTTCATCGTCTTTCTTATTGTTTGGTCTGTCATGACGATGATGGGATGTGCCTGAACGTAATGGCATAGTTTTCTGGAGGCAACTACTAGAGCAAAGGCGATTTTCTCTATCCTTGGGTAATTCGCTTCAGCTCCCTAGAATGCTTGGTTGGTATAGTACACCGACCTCTGCACATCCTCATTTTCCCTAATTGGTGCTGAGCTTACTGCCATATTAGATACTACGAAATAGAGATGCAACTTATCTCCTGTTACTAAAGGGCTTAACAATGGCAGCTATGTTAGGTAGCCTTTTAGCTTCATCAGGGCTTCTTCGCATTCGCCAGTCTACTGAAAGGACTTCTTTAAGATTTTGAAGAAGGGTAGGCACTTTTCTGTTGATCAAGAGACCAATCTGTTCAGGGCTACAACTTTTCCCGTTAAGCTATATACTTCCTTCATTGTCTTTCGGGACCTTATCTCCATTATTACATTTATCTTGTCTAGATTAGCCTCTATGCCCCATTGAAATACCATGAATCTCAAGAATTTCCTTGATGAAACAACAAAAACACATTTCGTTGGGTTCAGCTTCATTTTATACTTACATAGTGTGTCGAAGGTCTCCCTCAGGTCGTCCAGGTGGTCTGCTTCATCATTGCTATTCACCAGCATATCATCTACATATACTTCCACATTTCTTCCTTTCTAATGAGAGAACATGCGATTCACCAACCTTTAGTATGTGACCCCAGCATTCTTCAGTCCAAAAGGCATCACCTTGTAACAATATAACCCTTGGCTAATGACGAATGCGGTATTCTCTTGATCTTCTTTGTCCATCATAATCTGATTGTAGCCAAAGAAGGAATCCATGAAACTTAAAAGCTTATGTTCAGCAATTGAATCCATTAGTTGGTCAATCTTGGGTAAGGGGAAGCTATCCCTCGAGCATGCCTTGTTGAGATCTGTGAAGTAAACACACATCCTCCACTTGTCGTTATTCTTCTTTACCATTACCACATTGGCGAGCTACTCGGGGTAGAAAACTTCCTTTATGAAACCTGCTTCTAGGAGTTTCTCAACCTCTTCTACTACTACCCTATTGCATTCAAGCGCAAATATTATTCGTCTCTACTGCACTAGTTTGCACTCTAGATTAATGTTAAGACGATGCTAAATGACTTCCCTGTCGATTCTGGGCATATCCTCGTGCTTCCAAGCAAAAAAATCTTGGTTTTCTCTTAGGAAGGTTGTTATCTTCATCTTTTATGTGGCTAAAAATGTTGATCCTATCTTCAAAACCTTAGATGTATCTCCAGGGACGACCTCAACCTCTTGTGGCACTTCTAACAATTCAGGAATTGGTTCAGGTTCATCTATCATCTATCTATGATTTTCCCCTGATGCTAGGGTGGCTTGATAGCATTCCCTTGCAAGGACTTGGTCTCCTCTGATTTCCCCTATGCTGTGGGCTGTAGGGAATTTCACATTTATATAATAAGTCGATGTTGCCGCTTTTTACTTATTGAGTGTTGGTCGTCCAAGGATGACGTTGTATGTTGATAGGCAACCTACCACAAGGAAATCAATCTCCTTGGAGACTTATGCTGGATAAGTACCTGTAATTATGGTTAGTTTAACAACACCTTTGGGAATAACCCTGTCCCCGGTGAAACTTACCAATGACGAAGTGAATGGTTGAAGCCTTTCCTTGCTCAGCTTCATCTGTTGGAAAGTTAGTAGATAGATGGTGTCTGTTGAGCTTCCATTGTCTACTAGCACCCGATGAATGTTGAATTCTTCCATTCTGAGCATTAGTACCAGTGGATCGCCATGGGCTGTCTAACGCTCCAAGAATCCCTTTCGGAAAAGATGATGTCCGATTTGCTACATCTAGGCATTTTTTAAGGTGGGAACTGCAAATGGACGCTAGTTACTTCCTTTGCATACACCTTCTTCAGTGACTTGGAGGATCCTTCCGCTACCAATCCTCCTGAGATCATCCTTATTTCTCTTATAGGGGCCTTCTTACCCCCTGTCTCTAGTTCCCTGTTTTTCCCATTCCTCTGTTGTCGTTTATATAGCTCAGATTTTTGTACAAAATTCTGTAATTTCCCTTAACGGATCAGGGTTTCTACTCGATCCTTCAAATGTCTGCATTTGTCAGTGCGATGCCTGTACTCTTGGTGGAATCTACAGTACTTGCTTTTGTCTTTCACTTCTGCTAGTGCATAAATTGGCCTGGGCCATTATAGAGATGGTTTATCCTTTATCTCCATCAGTACTTGCTCAATTGGCATCATTAAGGGGGTGAAGCTAGTGAACTTAGGCCTTTGATCTGGGAGGTTCCTCTTTTTTTCCAATGCATGCCCAGTGCCCCGTGTCTCCTTCTTCCTATCAGGGTTGTGACTAGTTCCTTCATCTCATTTCCTTTTGGTCGTCACTCCTTTAGCAGTCACCGCGTCCTCTACATTCATATACTTCTAGCCCTTGTGAAGTAGTTTTGCCATTATTTTCGGCGGACTCTTGGTGATTGAGAAGAAGAAATCTCTTGGTAGCAATCCTACTTGGAAGGTCGTTAGGATGACTTAATCTTCCACTTCGTCCACCTGTAGCAACTCTTTATTGAAGTGCATCACATATTGCCTCAGCGATTCTCCCTTTGCTTAGAGTATGTTGAGAAAATGCCCAGTTGGCTTCTTGTGTCATTGTCCTCCAATGAAATGATGAACAAAACCCTTGCTAAGTTGCTTGAAGTTCACAATAGTTCCTAAGGGTAGCTTGCCAAACCACTCCATGGCTACGTCCTTCAGCGTTGTTCAGAAGGCCCTTCACATTACTTCGTTTGGGGTCATCTGCAAAAGTATCAAAGTTTTGAACGATTCAATGTGATCCAAGGGATCTCTTGAACCATCAAATGACTCCAACTGGGGAAGGTGGAACTTTGGTGGGAGAGGACGATTCAACACTTCTGTGGTGAATGGTGAATTCGTCCTTCAAATCATTCCATCCAAGTTTTCTATTGCTCTATCTTTTACTGCATTCCTAAGCTCGTCCATCTCCCTCTTCATGTTACGAAGCTCACTCTCCATTCTGGACAAATTTTCTTCTAATGCCTTCATCCTCCTGTTAACCTGACTATTAGATTCTTCCTCATTATGGTTTCCTTCGATCCTCCAGCGTTCTTCTTCATTCTGGTTCTCAGTAGTCATCTGCCATTCTTCGTTCAAAGATTCGGCAGCTCTCCTTATTACTTCATTCTGGCAAGTCAATTCCTCCATGCTGGCTATCAAGGCTTGAATCTATTGTGCGACTTGTTCAGCATCCATCTTGTGATTATCTTTTGTCACTTAGGGAAGATGGCTTGAATGATTAGCGTCCCCAAAGACGGCGCTAAACTAATGATGTGAAAAATCAGCAGTTGAGATCCTCGTCTCAGTGGCTGGATGATCCTATGATTGGTTGTGTCTCCTATGTCAGCCCGCAAGAAAGCTTTGGAAATAAATGGAAGGCACCAATGTGGCATTTGCCAAAAACACTCTGATGCTTAAGTCAGAAAGAGAGAGAGTTTGTTTAGAGAGAAAAATAACTTGGAGTGATTTTTGGATGAGTATTTGTGTGTACCTTTGGATTCTATTTCTTATTTCTTTTATAGTTGTTCCTCGCCTTAATGCACAATGAATGTCTGTATTTATGTTCAAAGGCTAGTACGTCATCAATGGGAGCTCTAAGTGCACAACTCACTTGTTACCGTTGCTCCATCCGTTACGCTTCATCATCAATGCATGCAATAAATGCGTAACGCTTACTTTGATCGTCATTAATGGGAATGACGATCCCATGTTATTTTTTGACTTATCACTAACTTAACCAACTGTTGCAAATGAGTTGAGATACCATGTGAGCCTATTTTGTGTTAACAACCTCCTTAGGCTTTGGTATGAATGATGGAAGTTAGGCACCCAAGGGTTCTCCTAGATTCTAATGTTTGTTTGGAGGGATTTTAGGGAGGATGAAAAATTTTAGAAGAGAAGAGTAGAGAAAAAGAAGTTTTAGTGGGTGTTTGGTTGAGAGGGGGAGAGGAAACAAATGTGGTAAGGCCCAAGCATTTTCTACCTAGGCCCACCAAAAAAATTTCTCTCCAAAATTGGGGGGAAA
This sequence comes from Quercus lobata, assembly GCF_001633185.2. Classification (NCBI taxonomy): domain Eukaryota; kingdom Viridiplantae; phylum Streptophyta; class Magnoliopsida; order Fagales; family Fagaceae; genus Quercus; species Quercus lobata. Next base: position 34,241,946 of record NC_044913.1, on the reverse strand, counting down.
GGGGGGGGGGGGTGGGAGTCTGATTTGCTTGATTGACAAAAATGCCCATGTGTACTTGCACATGGATTTCATCCAATTGCCTTTTTTTTTTTGTCCCATTCCAATTTTAGTGTTTTTTTAAAAAAAAACAAATTAAGTGTCCATGCACAATTTTTTTTTAATAAAAAAATATGTTACTTTTTTGTCTTATTAAATGGAGACATAATTGTAAATTTATACCAACTTCATTTTTCATCCCCTCATTTTTTCTATCAACCAAACAAATAAATTTTTCATCTCTCCACTTTCCTATCCACCCAACCAAACACAAATAAGAGAAAATTAAATCTATTCTATCCTCCCAATTTTGACTTTTCTATCTCCTCCTCATTTTCTATCCTCTCACTTTTCCACTCCTCCAACCAAATGAACCCCTAACAATGAGGTGCTTAGTTCCTTCAATGCTTTTTCAAACCGGGGAAGCATTTCCATTAAATAAGTGACAAAGCCAATTGCCTTGAACCTTGTATTTTGCAATAAGGAGCTTAATACATGGGTAATACTTGCTGGTTAAAATCCACCAGGTTAATTTGGATAGGAGGGCTTGGTTAAAATACCAAAAGGTTCTAAAACCCAGCCACCATCCTTTTGGGGCCAACAAATAGTTGTACGAGTTATCTTCATAAGTATGTTCGCAACCTCCCCTTTCGAATTTTGTGAAAATAAACTGAGGGGGTGGGTGTTTCCTAAGGAGAATAAGGCTGGGATTGGAGTGGTCATTAGGATAATCAGGGCTTAGTCATTGCGTTGTGCTCTAAAAAACTGCCTCAAGCTTACAGTGGAGATGAAATAGAAGCATTGGCAGCGGCAGTGGCTCTTTCTTTTGCTTCGGAAATTGGTGTTTCAAGTGCAGTTTTGGAGGGAGATTTTCTGGTGTTAATAAAAGCTTTGATGGATGAAGAAGCTTCTATGGCTTCATTTGGTTTGTTGGTCGAAGATGTGAAGGGTAAGTCACAAAGTTTTGATCAATTACTTTACTATCATACTAAGAAAGAAGGTAACTTATTAGTTGCTCACAATCTAGTAAGATATGTTATTGATATTCCAGATTTTTTTGTGTGAATGGAGTATATTCCACAACAGTTTTCTTCTGTATTACAGGTTGATTTAAACAGCTTACATTAATAAAAGTTCCTAGTTTTCTTCCTAAAAGAAGAAAAAAAAAAAGTATGTCTATATGATATTTAGGAGAAGAAGATACACTTATTTTCATAAGTTTTCAAGTTTATTGTTTCACTGTGAAACCAAGAAGGGTTATTCTTCTATCAAACCCATTAGCTTTTACTTATGCTAACATGTTTATATGTATTACCTTCGCCCTCTTTATTGCTCAACTATATTAATTTGCTTTTTTTTTTTTTTGGGTACAAATAAATTGACGACTTGTATGTTTAATACAACCTCGCTTCTGTTTAGTAAGGTAGTAAGTGGTAAATAGTAAGAAGGGTTATTCTTCTATCAAACCCATTAGCTTTTACTCACGATAACATTTTTATAATTATATGTATTGCCTTCGCTCTCTGTATTGCTCAACTATATTACTTTACTAATGTTTTTGTTATACAAATAAATTGACGACTTGTATGTTTAATACAACCTATGTTTTGTTGAGTAAAATAGTAAGCGGTAAATAAAGACTTTGCTCAAGGGTTCACTGCCTGTAAAGAAAGAATTAAAAGCCAAAAATATAAACATATTTAATTTCATTATTATATTATAGAATCCAATTCATAAGCAACATGTTATAAAAATAACATGATGCATATAAATAAAAACATTAAATTCACAAATTCCTGTAAAGCTAAATTCTTTTAAATGTAAATTTTTATTTTTTATTATTGAGATATAGATCCATGCACACAATATGCGGACAAGAGATACTTATAAAAAATTGCATAAACAGGTAATCAATTAATATCAATCAATCAATATATATATATATATATATATAATAAAATTCAATTAGAGTTTAATTTTGTGCCACATGTCTCATCTAATTTAAGTTTTTAAATTTTTGTGCCAAGTGAATTAATTCAATGTAAAAATTGGATTTCAATTAGAATTTAATTTTGTGACATGTGTCCCATCTAATTTAAGTTTTTTTTTTTAATTTTTGTACCAAATGAGTTAATTTAGTGTAAAAAAACGAGGAGTCCAATATAAGTAAACTATTAAAAAAATGATTTTTGAATGATTTTTATATTTATGAGCCTTTTTTTTTTTAGAACTAAAAACAATTCAAGTTTATAAGTCATCTATATAAATAAATATATATATATATATATATTAATAGGTAAAGTTAAGAAAAAATCCAATTATATTCCAAATTGGAATTCAATTAGAGTCTAATTTTGTACCACATGTCCCATCTAATCAAAAAAATTTAAATTTTTGTACCAAGTTAGTTGGTTCGATGTAAAAATTGAATTTCAATTAGAATTTAATTTTACAACACGTGTTCCATCTAATCGAAATTTTTTTTATTTTTGTGTCAAATGAGTTAATTTAGAATAGAAAATGAGGAAGAGAGAGTTTAAATGATTTTATATTTATGAGCCTTTTTTTATAACTAAAAACAATTCAAATTTATAAATCCTCTCTCTCTCTCTCTCTCTCTCTCTCTCTCTCTCTCTCTCTCTCTCTCTCTCTCTCTCTCTCTCTCTCTCTATATATATATATATATATATAGCTTAGAGAAAATCCAATTAGATTCTACAATTGAAGTCTAATTTTGTGTCATGTGTCCTAATTTATTTATTTTTAGAGAGAGTTTTGTTTCTTAATTTTCGAATCAAATGTGGAACCATATTATAAATATCCATTCAAGTGAGTTGTTGTGTACAAAAACCAATGAGTTTAGAATTAATGAACATAAAAATATTTTAAAAAAATTGACAATTTACATTTTCTACCTAATAACATTCTTACAAAACTTTTTAAAGAGTTAAAATATATATATAAGAATGACTATCAATAATATTTAAATTATATATGTAAGAATTATACTATACATCTTAATGTGTATCTTTTAAGTATATCCATGCATATGCATGGGGTTACAAGTTAGTATATATAAAAGTAGAGACTTCATACAAGAGAGCATGAGATTCTGCCATGTGGTGCACTCTATGAAGAGAATTGAAATACTCTTAAACCACATCAGAGATAAGAACAAATTTAAAAATATAGACTCTTTATTTCCTTTGGTTTAATGTTTCAAGACTACTTTTTGTTACATTTTTTATTCAATGTTTTAAAACTACTATTTTATTTCATTTAGTTCAATGTTCCAAGACTTTTCCTCTCCCTCATATACAAAAAAAACTTTTTGCATTTTCATTCACACTTTTCACCTCTACTCCTTTATATACACATGCTTACAGTCTTTCATGCCATCCCATCTTAAATACACTCAAACAAAAAACGATGTCATTTGCCTTCAACCTTCCAACAACACCTACATAACTCCAACATTGCAGTACTATTTGTATCTATCCCGTATGAGTAGGCTATGACTTAGGAAGGGGGCTTGCATTTTTTATTCAGTGATGGTAGCTTACAGTTTTGATATTAAAGTCAGACGTTGTAGATTTTATGAATGTTGTGATTTGCTTTGAGTCTTTGGGTGTTTGAGATTTTGGTTTGCAAAATATGTATTTTGTTTTAGAATTGAAGAAAAAGAAACATTCTAATTGATTATTTATAAAGTTAGCTATTTTTTATATATTTGTGTTAGAACTCATACTTTGTAAGTTTATTTGTACGTTTTTTACTGTTATTTTGTGCGGTATGAGTCATAGTGATAAAAATAAAAATCGATGATGATTTCAAAGTATCTTCACTTTAAAATATATATATATATATATATATATATATATATACACGGAAGTCCAACTAAAGACAATTAAATTTTGATAAATGGATGTGTTTTTAGCCAATTTCTCTTTGTTTAATTATGTTCTCTTTATGTTGATACTTACAAATGATTTCCTTAATTTCATTGAGATAATGAATTAGGTATTTGTAATTGAAGTCTCCATATTTGGTTGTGAAAATAGAGTGGTTGAGGAAGTGTTTAAGAAGTCACTTAAATTTATGAAATTTTAGGATATAAAAGTATTTTAAGCTTTAAATTCTTATTTGTAGATTTCAAAATCATTTAATCAATTTAAAAAATAAAATCTACTTTTAACAATAAATATCATAATATGTTACTGTCTTATAGTGTTATATAATTTTATTTTATTTTTTATAAAATATGAATTAAGAAAATCAAGTTTCAACTTTCAAAGTATTCAACAATATTGTGGACAAACATGAATATTATACAATAAAATAAGTATTATATATACAAGTCTTAATATATATAAAAATAATTTCAAATGAAATTATAAAGTAGTCCACGCATCGTGTAAGACATCATCTAGTTATATATAATTTGGAAAGAAACCTATAGAGTTTGTGTCAATTGTGCCCATGGTTTAGTATCACTTGAGAAACGATCTCAATAATCTAAATTTCATATGAATAACAACCAGCTCTACATGGATATTGTTTACTCTTAAAAAATGCGAGAAGTTGGCCTTAACTAGGTTTGGTGAAAAGCCAGCAAGGAATAGAGGTTTTGAGGTTAGAAATTTCTATCTTTCTTTCTACCCTCCTACTCTTTCCTTCCCTAGGAGGTTGGTGTTGCAATCGAAGGTTTCTCTAAGGGTAACTTTCTTTTCATGGTCAGCTTTCTTAAGTAAGATTCTTACAACCATTAACATTCGCAAGAGGCATATTATTGTTCTTGATTGGTGCTACATGTGTAAGAAACGTGGGGAGTCAAAGGAGCATCTTCTACTTCATTGCCCCCTAGTTGTTGAGCTATGGTCCTTGGTGTTTTGTTTGATTGGACTTCATTGGGTTATTTTACATTAGGTTATTGAGATGTTTGAGTCTTGGCAAGGTAAATTTGGGCGACATTGCAATATAGATTTGTGGAGACTTGTGCCACATTGCTTGATGTTGTTTGTTTGGAGTGAAAGAAATGCTAGATGTTTTGAGGGATGTAAGCAGTCCTTGCTAAAGATTAAGTATTTCTTCTTACATACTCTCCTAGCTTGGAATGTGGCCCTGTCACATTTTTCTTCCTTTTCCCTTCATGTTTTTCTTGACCATTGTAATTTTGGTTCTTAATTTCTACGCCCATAGTACATTCCCAATGTTCTCGGGTTGACTATTTTTTAAATTAATAAAAACTTTCATTACCTATCAAACTACGCTCGACCACTTGAGTGCTTGACTTAATCCAACTATTGTACCAAGCATTGGGCGGCCAGTAAGGATTTCAATCCACACAGACATTTCCATGGGCATATAACATCATTGAAGCTCATTTTACTAGTATTTATTGATAGAGAAAAAACTCTTAAGGACCACTGACATTATCATGTGAAACTGTAAGTTGTACCATGCCAAACAATCACATTTTTCATCTAAATAAGTTTCTCAACCATACAATCAACAAAAAAGTTTAAATAGATGAGCTAAAAAGGCATTACAAAATCTCCAAAAGTGGGGTCAAGAACATTAAGAGCCTCAAATACTAACTGCAAACTCTAACAAAGATATAGTTTTCTCTCTCTTTAACACTTCCTTTTAAGACTCATATGCTAACAGTTTTCATCTACCATGCTGTCCTGCAGAGAGAGAATGAAAAAGACTCACCACCTATTATTAGGAGGTTTAACTTTGTAAATACGAACAATCCAGTTAGATGTTGTAAAGGCCTCTTCCAAATATTCCAGTTTGATATCCTTGTTTCCAATTTCAACCCCCCTGGCACGATCATACCTGCCATTCCAAAAAAGGCATTACAAAATACAGCATGCACACTTTGGCACACATTAAAAAAAACACAAGGCCTCTACTGCCAACTAATTCAGAAGAGTGAAGGTATCACTAAGCAGAAAACAGAATATTAAAATTCCATATAAAAAATGAAGCCGATAGTATTTAAGGAACACCGGAAACAATTATCAGGAGTTTAGGACCCAGCTACACAAGAACAAATCAAAGCATTTCTTCAAACTTCAATCTCCCATATGGTCCTCAAATGCAAGTCACCCATGTCCAGGGATTATGTGCAAGAAAGCCTTAATTAAAGCAAACCTGATTGACTGGCACTTGTTGCTTTTACCAAACCTCTCTGGTGTAAATGATTAATGCATCCAATTAAGTTAACAGAAGGTCAAAAAAAATTATTCAAAGTGACAAATATCATCATTCCAATCATTCTATTCTGTAGTGTATCCATCAATAATGTATACACTTGATGATTTGCATCTATTTCATGTTTTGATTTTGGCTTCTTTTTTTTTTTTTTTTTTTCTTGCAAATGAGCTCTAGCTCTTATGGCACACTTCCTCCCTCCATAAGAATGGGTGCATGGTAAGGTCATGGGTTCAAAACCCACTGTGTGTGTATAACCAATAAATAAAACTCTGAGGAAGTGAAAAGCTACAGACTAGAGGTCCAAATCCTACTTGGGGAGACTTCAGAGAGAATTTTTCTGTTCCCCCCCCCCCCCCCTCCTCCCAAAAAAATTTGTCTCTGCTTGCATGCCTACACTAAAACATGCTCATTCATGAACTTGCTATAACTTTTACCGACATTTTCCTTGTTTCACATGCATGTGACATGCAATACCCTAGTATTTGTCTACCCACAATTGTATCTGTGATTACAAACACAAATTAGTACGATACCTTTTATTTTACTAAGTAGTACAACCCCTTTTAAAGACAAAATGGAAGATAAACCTTAAACTTACCCAGGAGGTTTTCCATATTCTGTCGTCAGCTCTCCAAATCGATAATAAGACAGCTTGTACCTGATCACCAAAAAAGATTTAAAGAAATAAACAAAACATAAACATCAATTTTTTACCAAGGGTAGTGTGGTGTATTCATGAGTGTGTGTGTGTGTGAGAGAGAGAGAGAGAGAGAGGATCTGGAATGACAGTTGGTATACATAAATAATTCATTGAAATTTCTCAGCTGAAATTAAGATCCTCGCTAAGAAGCAAGAATACAAGACACAATTTGGGGAGGAATAAGATACGAACATAACCCATCAAGCTTACACTTTTGACAAGAATATAAAATTCTTAATAATAATTCAATAGAGGAAGACTATACGGATAGAATTGAGAAGGAAAAATGAGATTTTTTTTGGTTTGTGGTGGGAGAGGGGAGGGGTTGGTATAATCCCAAATAATCAAAAATAAAGTGAGCATGCAATGTAAGTTTAGTGAGAGTAGAAATAAAGATGAAGGGGTTGTAAGGCTTAATAGTAAAAAAATACTAAAGAGTGTGTGCTTTGGAATTTGGATATCTTGGATCAAGAATTCATAAAGATGAAGAGATTAAAGAGGATGTGAATCTTAACATGGATGAAGTGGAGAAACCCACCAAGAGTACTATGTGATTGTAGAATACCTATTAAGTTAAATGAAAAATTCTATTATAGGACCAGCTATACTCTATTATACTGAATGTCGGGCTACAAAAACACAACATCTTCATTAAATGAGTATCAGTTATATGAGAAAGTAAAGATGGATAAGTGGAAAAACCAGATAAGATAGGGATAGGTATGAGAAAATTTGCTTAAAGGTAAGTGGCCCTTATTTATGAAAAGATGGAGAGTCGTTTGAGATGATTTGTTCACATGTAGATGAGAGTAATTAATCCACCATTAAAGAAGGGTGAGTTAATTCAAGTCGAGGGAATGAGAAAATGTAGAGGAAGACTTAAAAAACATTAGTGGAAGTAGTAAAAAAGGGCATTGATTAAGGAGGTGATAGAGAATATGATAAGACAGTGAAAAAGAATACACGCGGCCAACCCTGATTTATTTTTGTAAGATCTATAGCAGACCCAAAAGTTTTAAGACTAAGGCTTGGCTGTTGTTGTTGGAGTGAGCATATTGAAGACAACACGCACACACTCATTCAAAAATAAAACTTGAAAATCCCTTTCACAGATGAATTGCTAGTACTAGAAAAGCTTACAAAACAGCATAAAAATCGTAACATGTAAACAAAACATAATAAAATGCAATAGTTTTTTTTTTTTTTTTTTTTTTTTTTTTTTTTTTTTTGCACCTAAATATTTTTGTTCATGTGGCAGAGAAGGAGGCAAATTGAAACAATTTAGAAAGTAGAGGTTTGCGTTGAACCTTTTTAAAAATTAGGGAATAATTGGGAAACACCTCCAAATTACCACACAAATACACATATCAATGCTAAATACTTACATTAGACAATTCAACATCTTGGGAGCTGCTCCTTTGTCAACGCGGTACTCGCCATTAACAAGATAATCAGGTTCCTTTATTATAGGAAAAACTCCACCTCCAATTCTCACCATCCACAAAAATCTAGAATAGATAAATTTTGAATTAGTAATGATGGAAGAGCAGTAGCAGTAAACTTATACAGATAGGGTCCATCAATTTGAATAAAAAATGCAAATGCCTGAAGATATTAATGACATTTAATTAGTACATTACACACCCGATGGGGTTTTGAACCCATGACCTCACAATCCATCTTGCTTTTACAAAGAGAAGGAGATACCAAAAGATATGTATGATAGAATCAATATAAGCATAAGTTTATTAAAGTAGTATCATTTGTAGTCCCTACAGAATCACTTAACAGGACAGAGTTCCAGCATCTGATTAATTACCAACCAAGATTGGTCTGGGTATTCACCAAAGATGCAAATTTACAATCCACATGTTTGCCAAAATTATGCCTTTTGTGATGGGACAATTGTTGATGATATCAACAGTCAAACAGACCAAGTAGCCTTTAAGATTAACTCATTATTCTTTGCCAGCTTATTTATCAAAATTATTCTTTGTCAGCTTGATCAAATTTGTCACAATTGTTTGATACATGACCCACATATATTATGACCTTTCTTAAAGCCACTTCCTAGCCTCAAAAACCACAGAAAAATGGGGGCAATGGGTGCAAGTGTGAACATAATATATTAGAAATATTTTACTCAGATTACACCCAAATCATTGTATTTGTTATGATCAAAGTCAAATTTAAAAGAACCAAAAATAAATAAATAATTAAAATCATAAGCTTCAAGAAATCCTTCATATAGTGCAAGACATTTCCAAATAATTTAAAATGTAATTTCACATGCCCTTACTTGTTAATATCATCAGAAGAATAGCCAGTAACACCTCCAAAGACAACTAATACATAATCCACATCAAGCGACCTCATAATTTCATATGCCTCATCTTCATAAGATGACATTGCACGTCCAACAGTAGCTATGTGCGTATTGTTCCAGGTGTTATTATCAACTATAACAGTTCTGTTTCCCATTGCAGTGATCTGGTACCCATAATCCCACCATGACATCACCTTAGCATCTGGAGGAGTATTCTGTCGAAGCCAAAAGTATGCCTCACGATAATCATCAAAGATGACCCTTTGGCCATGAGCACCTCTTGCGGCCAAGACAATTGAGGGAGATGAGTATGCCTCTGATGTGACCCAGGTACAGTGAGTGGCATACTTACTGAGCAAGTAAAATGCACCAAGAAGTAACGCAATAGCACCATTTCTCTGGAAAGGCTGGGATTGATCAAGTGAAGCCTGTTTGTGCAGGAGAAGTAACATACTTTTTGATATATAGCCACCATAATCAAATGGAGAATAAACTACGTTCCACTAACTATTCTCTAAGTTGGGTTTAATAACAAAGACCTCCTAATCTATGGACCTTTACACTTGTTGAGTAATTTAGAAAAACATATAAGTGTTCACAAAAGGAAATGTGTTATGCTTCATGTTCTTTCAATAAGGAATCCAGCCCAACTAAACACTCAAATGGCCAAACTAATTCCACATGTTCAACCAAAAGTACTCCCAATACTAGACAACATTTTTTCTTCATCTTCATATTAATTTGTGGGTGATAAGGTCAAATCAACAACATTTACATACTAGCATGTGCCTGACAAGTGACTAGAATCTAAAATCAGTATATTTATAGCTGATGCATATGAAATACATACAAGTTGAGCTAAGGCTCAAGAGCACATAGCCACATACACCTTTGATCATACTTGTTTTAACTAATGATAACACACAGAAGAAACAGAAGTAGAAAAAAATTCTTAAGCATGTAACCATATTTCATCCACACCTTGGACAATGATTAGAAAGGTCATTCACAACAGATGCAATGCAATAGGAATTTGACTAACAACAAACAACGTAGACGAGCACATGTGAGATAAATGCACTACTACTTTCTATAACCAAAACAGAATAATAAACAAGTATTTAGAAGAATAGTGATGACCTGATCTCATTCTCACCTTAGAAGAAGCCTTGGAACTGCTAGCGCTTCCTTTGAGAGAACCAGAGTGGGAAACCTTATTGTTATCCTTGGCCCTTGCTACGAGAGTCAAATTCTTTATAGTTGCAGAAACAGCAATGGCACTAATAAGACATACAGCAGGCGTGGCAACAAGAATTAAACGAACCATAACACCAGCAAAATACATGCTTGTAAGACCATACATGACAATGAAGATGGTGGCATCGGACAATCGCTTGAAGCAGAAATAGAGACCCGCAGGGAAAAGGAAGAGCAGAATATGGAAATCAAACATGAAAGACGACCAAGCAGTCGGTTGATGCTCAGAGACAGATGCAATAATGGGAATGTGATCTTTTGCATAAGTTGGATCAAGCAAAGAGTAAAATCGGCCAGTCCACGGGGAGATATACCCAGATGCCGTGCCTAGTCCTAGAGCTATAACACCCACGGCGAGTGCAGTGGTGACAGTGATCCTCAAAAAGGCTTGGAACAATTTGGCATCGCCTAGCAAATACTTAACCCAATCCAACATATAGAAAACCTGCATCAAAAAGAAGACACCCATTGCGGCCATATGCTCCCCAGACTGGACATGTTGAAAGCCCACAAAGCGAATCTGCATAGCCAATAACATCCCCACTACATACATAGAATTATAGGCAACATATAACCTCATGGAATACCGTCCGGTGACCAAAAGCACGAGCACGTAAAGCGGGATTAAATTGATAATGAACACATATCCTCCCCAAGCAGAGACCATATAAAAGTAACCAAAAGCAGAGGCTAATGCCCAGGCCAAGGAACCCGTATTCACGGCCTTAACAAACAGATAAAAGGTGAACAACAAAGCGAAAATGGCGACCCCTTCGTTATCATAAGACCCGGCTACCGATCTGGAAATATATCCAGGGCAAATGGCGATCAAGGCGGCAGCGACAAGGCCGGCACCGGAATCCCAAATCTCTTTACCAAAGAAATAGGCAACAATGGTTGTATTGGAAGCGAAAAAGGGAGCGGTCAAGACACAAACCTCGCGGATATGGACGGCGAAGCTGAGGAGGCGGAGGAGCCAGTAGATGATGGCGGCGGTGACCATAAGACCAGGGTAGAGGGTACCGCCGATGATACGGCCTAAAGGGTACCAGCTGTCGGAGTCGAACCAGTTCCAGAACTCGTAGAAACCGTTCTCGGTGAGATAAAGGGTGGTTCGGTAATTGAAGTAAGGGTCGAATTCGTGGATCATGGATTCGTAGCGGAGAACGCTGAAGAGGCGCGTGATGAAAGCCAGGACATAGACAAGACATAGAATGCTGACTCGGAGCAGAAGCTCTTGCTGTTTTGTTTTCAATTTCAGTTTCAATTTCAGCATCAGCATCGTCGATGATCCAGATCCCGATTTCACCACCTCCGGACTAGTTTTTTTAGCTCCAGCTCCGGCTCCGACCATCTCTTTTCTTTTTGGGAGAATATTAAAACTGGAAATTAGGAGGACTTTAATAAATTTCTACACTCTGAGCGTGAGCTACATAAAATGAAATGCGCTCATGATAATAGACAAGATTTGATTTGAGAATTAGGGTTCTTTTTTTATATATTTATTATATCATCCAATCAAATAAATATCAGTTTGTTTGTAAGTCGACACTCGACACTCAGGAAGCAAACAACGGAAGATTGACTTGACTGACAGACTTCACACTTCTACTTTGGGCTTTTTTTTCTTTTTTTTTCACACGTTATCAATTCTTCATTTGGGGGCCCAACAACTGGCCTTTTTACCGTAGTAGTACTGTCATGCCCAACCCAACCACAACATCTACTTTCTCTCTCTCTCTCTCTCTCTCTCTCTCTCTTTTTAACAACACTCGTGCCAACAAGCTCAAAACTCTCCCCTCCAAAAAAAATAAATAAATACCTCAACACTCATAGGAATGCAATGCGTAGGCAATATACTTTTCATTTCATTTACCATTTTTCAGCGCAATAAATTTTAAAAGAGTTCATTATCATTTTAGACCCAAGCATTTGTATTATTGTCAAAATGTTCTTTAATATTTTAAATGTGTTAGTTTAGTTCCAATGTTTTTAATATTGGGTCGAAATAGTCTCTACAATTAAGTGCTTAATGGAAAAAGTTGACATGGTTAACAATAAAATTTATATATATGCCACTTGTGGTGTCCTTAATTTTTTTTTTTTTTAATTCCTCAAGTGATCAAAATAAGAAAGAAGACACAATTTAGGTGTAAATCATGTTTAAGAAATTTTGAAATTTTTTAGGGAAGTAGATTGAGATTTTAGCTTAAATGAACTGTTTGATTAGAAAGAAAAGATCGAGTTGGCATAGGGTTTGATGAGTTTCAACCATTGTTGTTGAGGTGATACACAAGGAGCATTTGATTGGATTGGTGTGTTGAGCTTAAAGAAAAAATCAAACAAAATAAGAGCATGGGGTTTAAAGCCTAAGCTATTTTACTTCAAGCAAAAATAGCACTCACATTGCTAATTTCTCATATCTTGACATCCTACTGTTTTTTTTTTTTTTTTTTTTTTGGTGAATTGGTAGGTTACACACACATTCAGTGTTTCTTGAACCCATTACTCACCATCTATCCCATTGTTATGGGAGAGTGAAGAACCAGTTAAACTATAGCTCATTGGTACACTGTTAAGACTACTTCTCCCTAGAATAATCTCATAAAACTTTAGCTATAATAAGAAAGGCAAGAAGTTACAAAGAACCAATGCTCCTTTCATGAGATCACACAGCAATCAATATTGACTACATTTAACATGATTCATTAAAACCATATTAGATCTTCTTCTTATTTTTTTCCTTTCTTTTTATCAGTAAGCAGAAAAACATGTTAGATCTTTTATGTAAAAAAATCAAAGACAATTAAGCGCATCATAGCTTCAATATACCATACCATAATGATTATTCTCATGATTAATTTTCAATTCACGCCAAGTTCACGACCAAACTAAACATTTTTGTTTAAGCTATCTTTGTAGTGTTTTAAAAAAGCATCAAGCTCTTTTTAGCTCCAAAGCTATCTTTGGAGTGTTTTTGGCATGAAAACTTGCACCAAGATCGTTTCAAACCAAAATAAACCAAAAATGAGCTTAGTGCAACTCATTGAGCCAAAAACACATAGTTTGTTGCCTTCTGTATGATAATAAGTTGGGCTTATACGGTGTGAAAACGAGCTTGGTGCCAGTTTTCGTACCGAAAACACTACAAGGTAGCTTTCTTGCAAAAATAAGTTGGGCTTATTTTTTGTGCAAACATACACAAAAAATTTAAGAGGTTAAAGTTTTGGTGCAAAAATGAGCTTAGTGCAAGTTTTCATGCTGAAAACACTCTGGGTTTCAGCTTTAACCAGCATGTATAAGTCCCCTATTCAAGGACGGAGCTATGCTTGGACTATGGGGAGCAATGGCCCCTCTCCCATTTTTTTTTTTTTAAATATTTGTATATATAGGTATAAATTTTAACAATTATGTTCTATAAAATTGCACTTTGCCCCCTTAACAATATCATTGATACTTTTAAAAGTAATGCTATAACCACTAACTTTTCTATAAACATTTTTACAAATTGTTAAGATAACAAACTCTTATTGATTCACATCTAGGTCCACCACTTGCATCACTTTTTTACTTACTAATAATCACTTACAATATTACAAATTTATTAAAAAAAAATTGGCAACTCTAACATTTTTCTTCTTTTAAAGGCGATAAAAAAAATTTATAGATCTAAAATTTAAAACAAAATATACGAGTCCAAAAAAATTAGCACAATAACAAAAATTACCAATAGCAAAACTAAAAACAAAAAATCAAACCCAACTTACAAATTTTACCCAAAACAAACAACCTAACCCTTTAAAAAATTTTAAACAAAATAATTTTTTCCTTACCTAATAGCAGACACACGCATCAGAGACAAAAAAAAAAAAAAAAAAAAAAAAAAAAAAAAAACAACACTTTCAGCGACAACCAACAACAGAGTCACTCTTCTTAAGTCCAAGTCCTGGCTCTATACCTACCCCTATTGAATCTTAATTTTAAGAACTAGTGGAAGGAACACTCCCATTCATTTTCCACTAGATCACCTAATTTTCTTCCATGTTGCACTCCTCTTTATCAAGGGAGTTAATACCGTACCGGAGACTATTTCGGTTTGGGTAGGGGAATTAAATATTTTTGTACAGGTAGATAGCGGTGTACCGTTTCGGAATTACCGCTATTTTTAAACAAAAAAATTTTATAATTATAATATTAATGAATCTAATAGTATATATATTATTTGAATTTTTATAAATTAAATTTTTGGTTAAAGTCCATATAATATGTTATGCATCTTTATAAATGATAATAGTTCTAGTTAGTTTATATTCATCATCCAAAAAAAAAAAAAAAACCCTAGTTTGTTCATATCTAACCCCGTGAGCTTATAAGTTATATATAAATAAAAAAGTGAAAGAAAAGACCATGAGACAAGACAAGACAACATTAAAAAAGAAATGGTAAATGATACATTCAGACGGACACGTTAGGGAGTAAGAAATGATTAAGGCTGTGTTTGTTTTGGCTTCAAATCACTTTCGAAAATGTTTTTCCGTAAATGCGGGTGTTTGGTTGCGCATGGAAAATAAATTTTTCGGAAAATATTTTTAGTTGACCGTGTGTTTTAATGGCTTTGACCCGAAAATTGGTTTCAGTCAAAATTTTCACTTCAAACCATTTCTAGACTCACATGCAAAGAGAGAGAGAGAGAGCTTGAGCACGAGCATGAGCACACCCACAAAACCTAGATCACGCCTCACCTCAACCAAGCTCCGACTAGCTCAGCCAAGCTCCAATCATGCCGACCTACTGCCCAAATCACATGCCGGCCAAACACCCAAGACCCACAAACATCGGTCCACCTAGATCTCAGCCCATCCCTCCCTCATCACCGATCCACCTCTCCGATCGTCAGCCATGCACCAACGAGCTCTGATCTTGACAACCGACCACAGGTCGTGCTCCACTAGGCTCTCCAACGCACTGGCAGCCACCACCAATCGCTGATTTGGCCGCCACCGACCACCAACCCACTCCACTCCACCCCCAAACCCACCCGATCTGACCGCCGTCGCCTCCATCCACTCCAATTCTCTCTTTCCCTCAATCTCTCGCTCTTTCTTCCCCCTCTCACTGAGTTTGTGAATAAATGATATTTTTGTTTTGATTTTTGTTTCTTGTCTTGTTTATATATTTTGATTCTATGTAAAAATATTTGTTTGGATCTTAAGAAAATGTGAGAAACATGATAAAAATGGGTTTTCTAGAGCATTTTCAACAAAACAATCAAACACTAGAAAATATTTTCCAAAGCATTTTTTGAAATGCAACTAAACACTTGAAAATATTTTCCTTTCCCGAAAATAGCATTTCCGGAAAATAAACGGAAAATATTTCACATGAACCAAACACAGCCTGAAAATTTAGAAACTTGTGGATGGAAACCCAAAAACTCAAGGCCAGCCAAGATTGTCAAGCCCCATGCGTCTGATAGACTCTAAAGCAACCTAGTCTTACACCTATTTGTTTGATACACTATGATGATGGAAAAATACCTTCTGGCAAATGATTCATTGTACTCAACCTTACACATCATCTTACATATTCTCCACCCAACTATCCACATATGGAAAGAACTTGCACACCACACCCAAAAATCCTTCTACATATTCTAATCCTCCAAACATGGGAAGTTAAGTCCAAAGATTTTTGGGGCATTAACTCTATGCGCTCCCTATAAGGAAAAACTCTACCATTCACGGGAGCTTGGTCAGCTCTATGTCACTATATATAAACATCAAATCTCATTTTCTCCAAGGTACGTGGAAATTCCTAACTCTCGTATTTGAGTTATTGGAGATCATTCAATCATTGACTTAACTTTCAGAAGATCTTTAGCCGACACCCCATTAAATGTTTTTGGGTTTGATATATATATATATATATATATATATATATATATATATGCATTTGTATTTTATTTGCATTTTTTTGGAAGTTATTTGTTTCTTATATGCAAAACTAAAAGGCATTTTTTCTTAATTTTGTTTATAGGTTCTTGGATTTATTCGGGGGGAAAAAATGAGGTTTTTAACATACTCATATTGTCAAAAGGCCTTTCAGTTTTGCTTTTGTTATATCAGAAAATGAAATTGATTCTTTGTTTACGCTGCTTCCACCATCAAACGCCATTGTCCTTTGCCCATTCGCAAAATAGATTTTTTGTAAATTTATTATTATTATTATTATTTTGGTTGCTGAATGTAAATTTATTAATTGTTGCTGCAACCTGCAGATAGCAGATAGGAGAGAAAATCCTTTTAGCTCTTTTCATACTCACCATGAAAATCAATATTAGAACTCAAATCTGAAGGGGAAAATGGGCATTTGCCCCAAATTTACAAACTATGCATCAAAATGTCCATTTTTTGAAACTATTTAGCATAAAGTCCTTGTTTTTTAAACTCGATTTTAACAAAATCGAGTTATGTGTAAAATCCGATATCCTCAAAATTGAGTTCTATGTATATTTTTAAGTAGAACTCAACACTAATAATATTGAATTACACTTATATTTTTTTAAAATTTTAATTGGCAAAATATACATAGAATTTGAGTTCTACCTGTAACTTAATTTTGTTAAAATCGAGTTTAAAAAACATAGGCAATTTTAATAGTTTCAAAACATGGGAATTTGCTACATAATTTGTAAATTATAGGTAAATGCTAATTTTTCCCCAAATCTAAATAGGTTAGCTCTTTCAAGTTCATTCTTTGTTCTTGATTTTTAAAAAACCCACTTTTAGATCTTTTATTTATTTATTTAATGGTAAAAGTGATGAGATGAGTTACATAAATCTAGAGAGATGATTTTAGATGGATAAAATAACACTTTTAAAACCATATGCAAATAATTTTAAAACGGGTTAAACCACAGGTGAGTATAATGCAATCAAGTTAATTAATTCTTTTTAAATACAACGGCAAAGAGAAATTCATAACACACACAAATCAATGAATCATTATCAGATGGAGTTAAGACTCTAGAAAACATCAGAAAATGCCAAGCAATTGAACTACAGAACTCTTGATATTTGAAAAGCTATTTTTGACCGGCAAGGGGGGTTGATTAGAATCTGAGATCTAAAAATTAATAATACAATATACATGTGGTAAACTTTCAGTTACAAAATCACTCGAAACTTATTATATCAATTCCACCAACACCAATTTTAATCTGGTATAACATAAAAAATAAAAATCAACAATTACAACAAATTACAAAGTTTCAAACTGTCCTTATCTGGATGTGAATTTTGACAAATACACGATTAGAATACATTTTCTTATTGCACCATACTCACAAAATTTCAAGAAAACCAAATATCAATGGTCATATTATCAAGCAAATATTAAAATTTCAAGTTTTTGTAGTTTTAATTATGCATAAAAAATACGTTTATGTATCATTTATAAATAAAGAGTAAATAACATCCGATTTAAATGAAATTTAACATACACATTAAAAAAAAAAAAAAATGGAATCCAATGAGTTTGGAAAGAAACTTTGTCCTTTGTCAACAACTTATTACAAGGTTCCATATGAGGTAAAAATCCAAAGAGTTAGATCTGAATATTTTGCCAAAACACCCTCAGTGTAACAAAACTACCATTAATTAAAACAAAAAACATTAAATATATTGTCGGATAAAGACCGTTGTTATTGAATGCCGTTGGCTTTGGTTCAAAAACAAAGGGAAAGAAATCTCATCTTTCCAAAAACTCTACTAACATTAGGATCAGTTCTAAAATCAAGGTGTACATTTCATGCCGTCTTGGATTTGTCCAAGAACAAAATGTATATAATATTGTAAAACAATCAACCAAACTAACTCACAAGGCCCTTCTGCTTAAAAACATCATGCATGGTAACACCAATCTTTGCAGGAGACTCTACCACTGTAACCCCAGCTTCTCTAAGGGTCTTGATCTTATCTTGGGCCGTGCCCTTCCCACCTGACACAATAGCTGCACATGCAGAGACGAGCAAAGAAAATAACTCCAATTAAGGATACTTTTTTTCATTTCATATGCAACAATTAGATGGACATAGAACCTCTCAAAATGAGAGAGAGAGAGAGGATCCCATCAACTTAAATCAATGCATTTGTTCAATGCCTTACTAAGAATATACAAATTGGCAAATGCACATTTAACTTGAAAAGGTTTAATCTAAAGGTTAGTAACAACTCAGAGAGTTCAAACAACACAGTTGAAAGTTCGATTGTCTCTGCATCACCACTGAATCGGACCCATCAGTAGGAGAAAGGGTTCCAATTCAGTGGGATGTGACTTTTTACAGGGCTTTGCAAGATTGTGAATTAGGAATGTTGGCAGATTTCTTCTAGCTGATCTCCTCAACAAAATTAACAAGGGATGCAAAGGATGCAATTTGCTGGGTGCCAACAAAAGGAAAGCTTTTTGAAGTTACATCATATTACAAAAGTGTTGAATGTAGGGCCGGCAACTCCTTTTTCCATGGAAGAGGAAAAGTGCCTACCAAAGTGGCTTTCTTTGCTTGGACTACAGCCTTGGGAAAGATCCTTACTACTGATAATTTACAAAGACGGAGGGTTCTAATTGTGAAATGGTACTGTATGTGTAATCTGTTGATCATTTATTGCTACTGTGTCAAATGAATACAGAGCTATGGCCCTTTGTATTTTGTTTGTTTGGGGTGCAGTGAAAGGGTGGTAGATATGCTGCCAAGTTGGAAAGGGCAGTATTCTAAGACTGGTGTAGGAGGTGGTTGGAATGCTACCCCTCTTTGTATCATGTGAATGGTCTTTTGGACTCTAGCTTATTGAATTTCCTTGATAGTTGTACTTTTCTTGTTCCTTCATTCACCTAAAGTATATTTCCCATACTCCGTATGGTGTCTTTTTTCTTTTAATTAGTAAAGTTTACTAATTTATCAAAAACACAGTTAAAATATATCCTCCCACAAAAACCTAACATTAAAAGAACTCCATTATAGGCATTACTACATTCAAGACAACCATAAGTTACACGTGCACACACACACACACACACACACACACATATATATATATATATATATATCAATTCATAAAAAATTATATGCACTGGAGTTCAGTGTATTCAAATCAAACATAACTTATTAAAGCATTGTCAAAATATTATACCTCCAGCATGACCCATACGACGGCCAGGGGGGGCAGTTAGACCAGCAATAAATGCAACTATAGGCTTCTCAGTCCCACTTTCCTGTTTGTTAAATACAGGATCAGTTTAAACACCAATATACATACCACAAGAAATGCTGCAGCAGTAAACATAATGATCCACAAAGAATTTAGTATGAGCTATAAATTTTTTTTATAAATAATAATAAAACTAAAACTTGATCAAACAATAAAAAGGCGTCATGTACAAGATGTAAAATGTATACAAGGAAAAAAGCCAAGCATGATAAGTTGAATAAAAAGAAGAAAGTCACGATAAAAGGTTAAAAGCACAAGGCCAAATATTTCCATTAAGTTTTAGATGTCTCATTTTCAAGGTCACAGGAACTTAATCAACTACTTGTTTCACTTTTCCTTGACATGCTTCTTTTGTTAAGTAATAAATCTCATTAAGAAGAAATGTAGACTTCTCCTGAACACGTTAAATAAGAAATTATGTGTAGCCCAGCAAGTTCTTCAAAGGGTAAAGGTCAGCAGCAGAGAGTATTCTCTTTTGCTAGAACTAAATCTCAATACTCAACTCCTATAACGGTGTTCAACTGTCCATGGCCTTAATCCTTGTTTTACTTGTCTCTCTGGAGTAAAATGGCATTATCTTGAGTGTCCTAGGATCTACTAAAGTTGAATTTTGTTAGAACACTAGAAAATCTTTCTTTCTTTTTTTATAGCAAAATTGACAAAAAAAAATGTCAAAAAATATACAATGTTCCATATAAAATAATTATGGTAAAAACCTATTTAAAACAATTAAAATAAAACCCATATATCCTAAACTAATAAAATAATAAGATTGTAAGAAAAATACAAAAAAGCAACAACTATCATTGGTGGAGATGCTGTAATTATCCATTTACTTTAATGCTTTCTTCATTTTTCTTCTGTTAAACCAATTACTTTTCTTTTTCTCCAAAACCCATAAATTACCACTCACCAACACCCCCCCCCCCCCACTTTTTTCCTTTCCAACCTTTATCATTTATCTCACAATGCCACCCACAAACCCACTCCTCCCCAAACCAAAACACCTGCACCCCCTTTCACCAATTCAATTCTATAACCTTAAAAACCCACAATTAATCCCAAACACCATATTCCATCAATTCCTCAAGCCCCAAAAACTCATCCCTCATCATCAAGGAGAGGACCTTTTTGTTGTGGGGGGGAAGGGGGTAGGGTGTGTTTGGTAGAGTGGATTTTAGGGAGAACGAAAAAAAAAAAAATAAAAAATGAAGGAAAACTTTTTGGAGGGTGTATGGTTGGGAGGGAGAGGAAAAAAAGATGGTGGGGCCCACCAGAAAGTTTTCTCCCCAAAATAGAGAGAAAACTAGGCAGAAAAATGGACCAGTTATTTGGACAAAAATGTCCCTGCAACGTTCTTCACTTCTTCTACTTTTTCTTTTTCTTTTTTTGTCTTTTTCTGCTTTGTTTTTTATTATTGTGCAATGTTCTATTTTTTTTAAGGAACCGTGCAACGTTGTATTTCCAAACAACTTGACTTGTGACTTTTCATTCTTTTTTTTCTTTTCTTTTTTTTCTTTCCTGATTCCCTCAATTTTTTTAATGGTTTTTTTTTTTTTTTTCTTTATCTGTTTTGGGTTCTTTATATATATATATATATATATATATATATATACACATATAGAATGTCCATCCATAATTTCATACACAATTTTTAATAAAAATAGTTTATTATTTTAGGGTGTGTTTGGTAGAGTGGATTTTAGGGAGGACAAAAAAAAAAAAAGGAGAAAATGAGGAAGGAAAACTTTTTGGAGGGTGTTTGGTTGGGAGGGAGAGAGGAAAAAAAGATGGTGGGGCCTAGGTGTTTTCTCCTGGGGCCCACAGAAAGTTTTCTCCCCAAAATAGAGAAAAAACTAGGCAGAAAAATGGACCAGTTATTTGGACAAAAATGTCCCTGCACGTTCTTCACTTCTTCAACTTTTTTTTTTTTTTTTTTTGTCTTTTTCTTCTTTGTTTTCTATTATTGTGTAGAGTTCTTTTTTTTTTTTAGGAACTGTGCAACGTTGTATTTCCACCAACTTGACTTCTGATTTTTCATTCTTTTTTTTATTTCCTGATTCCCTCAATTTTTTTCATCGTTTTTTTTTTCTTTATCTTTTTTGGGTTCTTTATATATATATATATATATATATATATATACACACACACACACATATAGAATGTCCATCCATAATTTCATACACAATTTTTAATAAAAATAGTTTATTACTTTAGGGGCATGTGAGTAAACCAAACACAAATGAGGGAAACTAAAATCTTTTCTATTCTCTCTATTTTCCATCCTTTCTCTATTTTTTATCCTCCCACTTTTCCATCTCTCCAACCAAACGGACTCTTACTGATGATAATAAAGTGCTTTTTTAAAGAAACCATGTGCTACAAAATTTTCAGAAATAGGGATAATCTTCTGTGGAATAGAATTTATGATAGATACCCACACCCAATCAAATTTAGAAGGTGATAGAAGAAGAATCTTTGTCATGGGTTCAAGACCCATTAAATGCATGTGTAACTTACCTATAAAAATAGTAAAAATAATAAAATAATAATAATTATTATTATTATTATTATTATTATTATTATTAAAAAAAAATCCTTGTCAGCTGACACCTAGGACTCTTCAACGTTTGCAAAGCAACTTTCAACATTTCATAGGAAAACAATGCAAGCTATCAGAATATGTCAATTTTTTTTTTTTTTCCTTCCTTTCAGAAAGGGAAGAATGGGCAGAATTGGTTTTTTTTGAGGAAGTGGGGGGATGCTACTGCCATTCTCTCACGAGCTTATAATAACTCTAATGTTGGTGGATAAGGAAAAAACATAGCATTCTAAAATATGGTGGAAGGGCTATTTCATACATACCTTTATAAGTGCAGCAGCATCCTCCTCTGCAGTCCCACCAATCTCTCCAATAAGAACGATACCTGACATGCACAAAGCATCATTATTTGATTGTCTGCACATTAATTTCCTCACTGATGTTCAATATGGTGTCAAAATTCACAACAAAATGTTAGTATTCCCCCCTGCCCCCTCTCTTATCCTCTCCACTCCCTGCAAACTTCCAATAATAATGTTAGTATTTCACAAATCTAATGGGGAATATGGTGTAAAATCATTTAAAATCACTTATGATTTCTTATTTGATGGAATGGAATTTTAAAGAGAGAGAGAGAGAGAAGAATTGAACCTCTTGCATGCTCTAATCAATTGCACATTCATCTCTAGAATATTGATTTCAATCAAAACAATGATTATTCAACTCATCAAAAGTTGTAGCATATCTATCTCTCCAAACACTCCACATTAGCCAATAATGATATGGCATTTCAGACACACAACTCTGATTTCTTAAAATGACATCTCAACAAGGCCAATAACTCCACCAATTGAGGCATTACCCAAAAGGCAATCACTCCATTCATTTAGGCATTATCCAAGAAATCCCAGAAAAGGAGAATACTAGCGACCATAGCTTCCAATCCACACCACGAAATAGAAAAAACTAAACTAAATATTCCAAAAAATAAAAAATCAATATACCTTCTGTCTGTGGATCCACTAGAAACTTTTCAATGCAATCAACAAAGTTCGTCCCATTAAAGGGATCCCCCCCTATACCCACACAAGTAGATTGTCCAAGGCCAACAGCTGTAGTTTGGAACACCTGCAAAGTAAAATAATTATAAATATCAAATAAACAATAGGGCATCAAACTTTGATGCCCAATACTTCAAGGGAGGGTGAAAATATATCATCTTATCCTTTTGTAGGTCATATAATATGGCATATGGGTATACAAAGGAATTATTTTCTTGTTGATAGAAAGGCACAATGATTCAAAACAATAAGCAAGCACAGGGCTTTTACCTGGCAATTAGAGGTAATTACAGGATAAAATACACAACATTGTAATTAAGTTTTCTTTTTTGCTCTCTCTTTCTTTCTATGTACTTTTTTACTATAGTTTTATTTATACAGATTTTTCTTACTTATCAAAATAAATAAATAAATAAAATACACAACATTGTAACTGTAGAAATTCAATTTTGAACATGTCAGCTCACCTTGGTCCCACAGAATATTAATCAAGTTACCAAATCACGTCAATTTCTAAAATATAAATCATGAAACTACCATTACAAATGCCTTATAAGAAAACTCTCCATTAGGTTAAAATTAGGACTCACAGCTTCATAGGTTAAGGTACCGGATCGCGAAACAATTCCTACACGACCAGGTTTGTGGATGTACCCTGGCATAATTCCAATTTTACATTCTCCAGGCTTGATAATTCCAGGGCAGTTTGGCCCAATCAACCGAGTTTTTGATTGCCTATTAAGAGCAGACTTCACCCGTACCTGAAACCATAAATACTAGCTTCAAGGCCATTTTTCAATCAACTATGGAAGGTCAAAAACAAGATGTAATAATTAGGAATGTCAACAGATCAAAAAAGAAAAAATATTATATATATATATATATATATATACAAACACATATCACGTAGAAATGTGACTAGTCAGTTGTAAACCAATTTTTGTTGTATAAGCTAGACAACCCCAAAAAAAGGAATTGAAATATTCACATTGGCTAACAGAATTAAAAAGATTTCCAGAGATTCAATCTCAATCATGTAGATGGAAATATTTTTATGGCTGAGATTTGTTAGAAAATTGAATAAAAAATATTTCCAGTCCATCAAAAGAATGGATATTCAGATATTCCTTGAAAAAAGAAAAAAAAAAGTAGAAATTCATCCAAATCATGTCATACACAAGCATTCTTGAAGTTATGAAATGTAATTTCCACTGACATGGTCAACAAATTTATAGTTTCACTGCACACATCTTCTTTTTAAAAAGAATCCTTCTAATGTAATTTTATTTACCATATCATGCTGAGGGATCCCCTCTGTGATGCACACAACAAGATCCAACTCAGCTTCCATCGCCTCCAGAATAGCTGTAGCAGCAAAAGGTGGGGGAACATAAATGACAGAGGCATTGGCCTTTGTTTCAGCCTTTGCTTCTGCAACTGTGTTGAAGACAGGAAGTCCCAAGTGTTCTGTTCCGCCCTTCTTTGGCGTTACACCACCCACCTAATTCAAAAAAGTAAAAAAAAAAAAAAATTTTACAATATTGACCTTAAATATTATATAAATATCATAACTAAATGATACCAGATACAAGCTATAATTATGCACTTAAAAGAGCATACTTAAATGTTAGACCACAACTAAAGACTGGCTTCCCATTGTGGCCCTTCTATGAACCTGCTGTTAAATTTGACAAACCCTATACAAAAGAGTGTTTTCAACAGTCACAGATCTGACCAAGTCAGCTCACAAAACTGTTCTAAATATTTAATCATTATGTCCAAACCAGTGTAGTTAAAGGCTGCACAGCCACTCACCTAGGTTCCCAGGCGAGGCACCACCAAGGCACCTCTAAGGCTTTGAGGCAAAGCACCTTCAGTGAGGAACTCGCTTTTAGCGCCTGGGCGCGTCATTTTGGTGCCTCTCACCTCGGGAAATCAAAGGCATTGGCGACTTAAGGTCACCTTTCGCTTTTGATTACAATAGTCCAAACAGAGGTGGTAAAAGGACGCAGAATGTCCACAATTTATAACCAAGGATAAACAATCAAACAGAGTATAATCAAGCCAAGTCTCACATGTGTATGAGATACAAATTGCAATGCATGACAACTCCGTGTAATGTCAAGTAATATAAAGCTTGCATTAAAGAGCATAAAAACCCAGCCATTGTTACACTGCACCATTGCATTGCCCTGTAACTTGTACATTGCAGGCAGTAAAAATATCAGTATAGCCCTTTTGCATAAATCAACATATAATGAATGACTCTAAAGGGTTTTCTAGCAAAATCCTGCTGATGGCAATAGCATGAAGCAGCATAGTAACCATAACAAACAGCAATTAAAATTACTGTTTCAAACCTAAATTGCTCATTTTATAAGTCCAATCCTTATACTAAGTTGTACTTGGAAATTGATAACATAATCATCACAAAATCATTGTTGATAAGATCTGGATGATTATGTTCTCGTAAAATAAAAATGATGCAACTGTCATGAAGTCTGAAATCCATGTGAGCCTAACATATCATAGATTTTTCTTTTTCCCTTATAGAAGAAAAAGGAAAGAGAAAATTGAAAATAAATAAATTTTGGACAAAGAAAGAAATGACATTGCAAATCCCAAATATCACATTGAAATATATATATATATATAAGGCAGAATATTTGGTTTGTAAAACCCTAGAAAATGTTAGCAGGGAGAGAGAAAAGAAGAGACCATTTTGGTGCCGTATTCGATGGCTTGTTCGGTGTGGAAGGTGCCGTTCTTTCCGGTGATGCCTTGGCAGATGACACGAGTGTTCTTGTCCACGAAAACTGCCGGCGGAGGATGCGCAGCAGCGGCGGCGTATTGCCGAGTCTGAGTCCATGAAGAAGAAGAAGATGAAGAAGCTTTAGAGATCGAGCCGATCAGCTTGACGAAGGCTTGGCGACCCATCTAATTCTAATCTTTCTTCCTTTCACTTGTTTCAGCAGAGATCGATTCGTGCGTCTAGTCTGGTCTCTGCCTTGCCCTTGCCCTTGCCCTGCTACTGCCGGCTCTCTTTCTCTTTCTTTATAATATTTTTATTTTTATTTTTTTTTGAGAAACATATTTTTATTTTAATTAATACTAAGAGTACGACTACACACTACTATCAAATACTAGTATTTTTAGTCCCTGGTATTTTTCTTCCTTGTCACTTTTTAAGCTTAAACTACATTACCATTACATATGTAGTTGGTATGCAACCACCCCTAAGACCGTGCTTCATCATCTCGGCCCAATATGATATGGAAACAAATAACCAAAATAAATTAGGAAATTTTCATGTCCCAAAAATACGCAGCTTTGAATGGATTGATTTTGAAAAACATTTTGACTCCCAAACATGCCTTTTCAGCTATTTTACTCTAACCTACTATGTGACGATTGAAGCGACCATGTAGTGGGTTCCAGTTAGTTCAACTGATAAAGTCTTTGATGGTTGTATAAGAAATATGGGGTTCAATTCCTATCTACACCAAAAATTGATTGGTATCTTGGTCTGATGATAAAGAGTTATCATCAGAAGCGGACGTCATAGGTTAAAAAAAAAAAAAAAAAAGATTGAAGCAACCATGTACGTGTATCTCTAAACATGTTTTAACCCAAACTTTGTCCTATAATTTCCTATTTGAATAAATATTTTATTCTTATTACCTGCTAATACCCAAATTTTCACACTTTGGACTAGCCCAAAACCCAACAAGTCGAGTCTTAGAGAATTAAGAGAGAAAATCTGAGAATTAACACCCAAATCCATGACCAACTAAATTAACTAAGAGTGGCCTAAGAAAGGGTTTTACTACAGAATGCTTAGATATGAGGATAAGTGGGCCCATAAGTGACCAAGACCCTTACATTAAAGGAATGTCATGAAATAAGCCCAAAATGGCTTAACCCATTTGCATAAAGGAGTTAGAAAAAGCTGGAGAAACTTGGAATCTTTGTTGGCATTTCAATGAGAAGAGAGAACATTGTAGAACGAAGAAGACGGAAAAAGTTAATGGGTAAAGCAGAGAAAAACAAAGCAAAGCATAGTGGAAAAGTGAAAGACCCAATAATGGAGACTTCCCAAGTCCTAACTACAAAAGAGAAACCAACAAATAAAGTAAGGTAAAGTTAGGTACTTTAATGAGAAAGCATAAAGGAGTAAACACATGCTGTAAAAAAATGAGAAAATTCTCAAATATTAAACATTGCGGAATATCCAATAGGTAAAACATTGCAGAACGAGGAAATTCCCAAGTTTCAAGTTGTAGAATGTGATCCAATTGGTAAAGCAAAGTGGGCAAATGGATTACCCAATCTATATCCCAGACATATAGAGGATGTTTAACCTATCATTGCTGAGATTCAAGGAAGTGTTGGTTGGCAAAGGGGAAGAAGATCCTAGTTATGGTAGTCTGCCGCAACTCTTTAGATGTTGTTTTTTATGGGAAAAGCACTCATACCAAAAGAGGAAAAGTTGTGGATTATTACGAGGTGCATGTCATAGGGTTGGTTCACACCAAACCAAATAGCATTGATGGTCTTCCACCACTTACACTAAATAGAAACCAAGTGGTAACTGTAAACCCACCAAAAAAAACCAAAGAACTCTTTCGTGGTTGTACCCTAGAAAAGAGAGGAAAAATAGTCAGTAGAGATAGACAAAAAAGGAGGTTCGAGAAATAAATAAATAAATAAACAAAATGGTTAAAAGACACTCAATTTCAAGTATAAAAGGAGTAGATATTGCCTTCCCAAGGGAGGATGTAACACAAGTGGAAGAGAGAAAGAGAGAAAAAGAATGAGAGAATATAATGAGAAATAAATAAAAGAAAAATTTGTTGAGAATTTGTGCCCAGTAGTGTTCTTGCACCCTTTCGCAAAAAAAAATAAAAATAAAAATAAATAAATCTAGAAAGAAAGAGATTACCGCAAAATGGTATTGACATGCACCACTAGCAAAACTCTCTCATACATCTCTCTTGAGCTTCTCAATATTCATCTTAATATGGCCAATCTAATTCACATTCCAAGCCTCATAGTTTTGTGTCAACTCTTGGCAATAAGGCTGTGTGAATTGGAGTTGAAATCTTTTTGGCCCGATTTGTTTTGCAGAATATATTTTATACATATATGTATGAATACGTATAAGTATAATATATAGATATATTTGAGAATATGTATCCTAACATGCTGTAAACTACATTTGATTGATGAATACTTTCTTTGGTTTTATTATTTTTTATGCAGGCTTATAATCGTAAAGCGAAGTAATGATCATCTAGAAAAAGTGATGAATAACCCATTCTGAAAAGAAAGTCTCATTATACAACAAAATATGATCCTTCTACAAAAAGTGGAGAATAACCCCTTATATGGTAGTGAAAGAGGAGAATAAGTCCATTTCGCAGCTTTGCTTCTTGGATTGGGCTTAATGTTCGTGCCCAAATTGGTAGCAGTAGGATTAGAACCCAAAGCTCGCTCTACGAAAGCATCATGCTCAACTTCCTTCTTAGAAAAATGCCTAGACTAGATGATATCCACTAGTATCAAGACACGTGTCTAAGGTGTTAAAATGTGAAAAAATAACCCTCAACATTACCCATACAATTCGTTCATTTTGTGAGACCCAACTTCTTATAATCAACCCAAAGCAATCATTAATTAATATTTTATTCCACTATAAAAATATAATTGCACCCTAAATTTTATTTAATTACACAAGGCATCCATTGACTTCTTAAAATTTGCATTTAAACCCTCCATTAAATCATTTTCTTCTAAAGAAAACTATTAAATCTGTTTATTTTATTCTTGAGAAAACTGGTTTACATCTAAAGAAACCTCAAAACTAATAATGAGTGGAGTTTCCTCCAACATGTTACAAAATCATCTACACTTTAGGCATACTATGATAGTCTATGCGTTGCCTTATTCCCTTATCTTCGCATGTGCCTGACTTCAAACTGGTGTAAGAGTTATAGGTGGTGTTTGGTACCTACAATGACATTGGCAATAGTTGTTGAGACCTCTATTTCTCCCTGAACAACTGAGCAAAAAAGAAAGTTGTCACTTTGTGAGTGCATCATCTTACACTGCATGCATGTTTCATGCCCCATGAGAAGTATGCCTAAAGCCAAATGGACTGGAGGCGGAGATTTGGAAGTCGTCACCTAGGTTAGGTCTAGGAACTAAATTAGGCCTCTTTCATAGGTCTACATACCGGATATTAGGTTTGGAGCTAGTGTATGGCTAGGAAAGGTGTTAGGCACCCAAGGCCAACCGGCTTGTGGGACAGCCTCCATTATGTGTTAATATGTCATGTTTAAATAATTAGTTTATTAAGTGAGCCCAAATCCTTAACCTAAACATACATCATGCACTAAATAAAAAGAGCAAACACAACATGTTAAATATCACATCACAATTGAAAATGGGACACAATTAAAACACAATCAAACATATATTATTAAAAGGGAAAATATAACAATTAATTAAATACATAAGGAAAAATATCACAATAAAACCTAACATGCCAAAATTAAGTAAACAAAACATGGAAAACAAATACCTAAAATATGGTCAAACAAAATCAAACAACATGTGAGAAAACCAAATTAATAAAAACAAGATTTTGCCAAATTTGAGTTTGGGGTGCATACGCATACTGAACCATGCGTAAGCAGGGTCAAAACTCTACATACACATCCACAAGGATGCGTACAAATCCTTAGCACAGGAACAATAAAAATCACATTTTCAAATTAAATCAATTACATACTTGAATTTAAATCAAAGAGAAATACAAATGAAACACCAAAACTAAATGAAAAACTGCACCATGTTCATATTAACATACATTAAATAAATAGTTGTAATCAAAGGAAACACATGTGAAAAGTCCTACATAAATAAACCAACTTGATATTCAACTACATCATACTAAAAACGAAGCAAAATTATATCATGACCATATTAGAACACATCATACAAAAACATATTATCATCACATCAAATATATATACCAAATCAAACAAACAAGATTATTTTATTCAAACAAAGGAAAAGTCATGAAAGAAGACTCACCTTGCTTAAAAATTATAGATTTGAAGCTTAGTTTACCGACCTTTCAGTGCCTACGATACTGAGATTAGATCAAGATTACAAGGATAAATGAAGAACATAGTAGAATTAGATAATCATATCTCAAGAACAAAAACTTTTGAAAAGGTTTTGAAAACAATTAAGAACAAACTTCCCTCTTACTTATAGTGCTAGAAAAATGTTTTTTAGACTTAGAAAAAAGTGCATTTGTGTTGTGGTAGTATTTAGAAAAGATGAACTAGGGTTTTTAGAACATAGAGGTACAAAAATAAAGTCTTTCTAGCTAGGTTTTTTGCAGAGACCCAAAAGGGGGTCTTGCAATCCATAGAATCCCACATCACCTAAGGAAACACGTAAGAATGCACTTATAAGGAGTGACCTCCCTTTAATTTGTAGAGACTTTTTCCCCATTGCTATGTGTGGGTGCAATGAGGGAGAGTACACCTCGGCCAAGTGGATTGGGGTAGAGAAGAAAAATGGAGTCGTTACCTAGAATAGGTCTAGAAATCATAAATATAGCGCTTTTCATGGAAGGACTGATCTACTACCAGAGCACATATTCGGAGTTTAGGTATGGGGATAGGAAGGTGTTAGGCACCCAACCCCACCTGACTTGTGGGTCGGTTACCACTCATTGTGTCTTACGTCTTAATCTTATCAAAGGCACATTTAACATTTGCATTCTAGACTCACACATACACTAGCATACTTTTAGCAAACAACATGGCATCATATCATCCCAAACTCTAATATACATCTATGATGCATCTCATCATACCTCAAACTCTAGCATATATCTATCATACATGGCATTATATCATATACAAGGTAGAAACGTAGACATGGCAGCAATCAAATAAGCATCCAAGGTATGGCATATAAACTTGCATATTCATGTTCATCAAAACTCACATTATATTTAAGAAGATAAGACATGATCACATCCACAACCAAATGCTTGTTCATGTGAATGAATGCCTTACCTCACCGCATCACATCACCTATGCATCAATGAAAGGATATGTTATATGCATGTTCATGACAAAACAAGATTAAAGACAAACCCTAATTATCATGTGAAGGACAAACAAACAGCAAACATGGAGGCAGAGACTCATAAGCACAAAACAAGACAAGGTAGAGGTATATAAGTAAAATTAAGAAACAGAAGCAGAAGGTTTGGATTAGGGTTTCTGGACATAAGTATGAGTGCGCATACATAGGGCCTACATGCTCAGCCCAGTTGTATGCGTACGCATACTCCGAGTATGTGTGTGCATGTCGAAAGCATGCGTACGCATACACACCCTAAATCCCTAACCCAGAAACATAAGAACACAGTAGAACAAAACCTTAAAGCTAACATCCTAGCATGCTTAAAAAACGATAAAACAAGGAAAACCTAGACTAAGTAGGCATATTAAAACATAAATAAACAAGAAAACAAGGAAATGAAGATCAATACAAGGAAAAGAAAAAGGAAAGGAACTAGAACATTATACCTCAAAACACAAAAACTCCTTAGCTTGATTTTGACCGTTCCCCTCAATTAATCTATTCATAATCAAATAAAAATGATTAGTGTTGATACTGTATTTTGTCTACCCTTGATTTGCGTGTCGAACCCCAAAAATTCCAAAAATATTAACTTTTCTCCATTGGGCCACAGAGACATCTAGATTTATGTGACATAACTTGTTTGGGCATCGGAGCACTCGAGGTGTCATTTCAGATCAAATTGACCAAAATGCCCCTAGTCAACCTTAAGTTGACGAAAAGCCAAAGTTGGTCAAAATCATCCCAAAACAACATTTTTCATGTTTCTACATCAAACCCGAGCTACTCAGAAATTTTTGTCAATTTTGACCAAGTTTGACCCAAGGTTAACTCTTGGGGCACCAAAAATCCTAATTTTGATCCGTCCATCAGAATGGATTAGGGCTAGTGTCATTACAAAGAATATTGAATTCCCTTTCCAACGACTATTCATGGGTCAAAATCAGAGTTAAAATGGTTAAGATATCTCAAAAACAGTGCAAAGCGCATTAGCATGCTTCCTAAGGACATAACTTTTGATCCGACCTTCAGAATTTCAATTTCTTTAGTGTTTTGGAAACTAGACATCCAAAAATTTCCAGTGGCACCAAGATCAGCTCAATCAAAGTTTGGGAAGACCTTTAAATTCGCGGTCAAAGTCAGAACTAGAAAAAGTCAAAGCTACTGATGGCGGCAACCAGCTCAGCGCACATAAAGTGGCTATTGGAGCTAGCCAGTGGTCGCCCGAAGCTGAAGGGTCACTTTTTAGAGCATTTTCTAGGTAGATTCTCTCTCTTTCTTCTCCAAATTCTCTCCCAAACACACCAAAAAACCTTTGATTTATCTATTTTCTCAACAATCAAGAGGTAGTGTTCTTACTCCCTTTTTCCTATCCTTGGTCTTAGGAACTTGGATTTGAGGTTCAAAGGGTGTAGATGTAGCTTTTTAGCTACAATCTACACCCTTTGCTTTATCTTGCTTTATAATATGCTTTATTCCTTTCCATAGTATTTCTCTTGCTTTATCTTGTTTTCTAGCATGTCTTATAGCTTTTCTAGCATGTCTCCTTGCTTTTTAACATGTTGTATTCCATTGATGATGCTGGCCTAGCCTTCTTGGGTTAGGATATGTCTAAATACTTCTTCTTCTTTTTTTGAGAAAGAAAACTATGCTTTCATTTTATTCAATGAACTAGAAAATCATTTGAAACATAACCAACAATGTTTGATATAACAGACTCCATCCAAACTAATAAAGAAAAATACAATTTTGCTCTCTGGGCTAAGGCATGTGCAACAATATTTCATTGCCTAACAATGTGAGAGAAACTCCGGGAGCTAACATGAGTTATGGTATCTATAGCTAAATGACCAAAAGATAAGGAAAACATAGTGCCCCTCTGTAAAGCTTTAATCACAAGTTCTGAGTCACCTTCAAAATGTGCTTGTTGTAGCCCAAGTTTTGAGAGGAAGGTTTTAAAAGCCATTTTCAGCAGTTTTAAAAGTCAGAACGTTCGGTCTTAAACTAACATCATTCTAGAAGAATACCCATCCAATGTTCTTGATCCGATTTAATTCTAAGCTATGCTCTTGCCCAGATTGGTAAATTGCTGACGTTGTTCAAGAAATCAGATCCTTAAGTTTCCATCTTTTTCTCTTCTTGACATTTATGAATTGCAAATTTCTTGGCCCACAATGTTGAAGAGTGGGTCACTCACAGTCACAGAGCCTAAGTGATATCAACATAAAGAGGTTTAAATATTCTTTTATACTGGTTTATATTTATATTTTACACGCATATTCATAATTAATACAGAAATGTTCACATTTTAAAAAGCAAAAAAAATATCTACATCTAAAACATAAAAGTTGATTTGAAAAATTGATGTAAAAAAGTGGATGTGAGAGAATAAAATCCACAGAAAAAATTGGATATATTGTATTGTAAAAACTTGAACCATGGAGTCGTTATATTTTCAAAATGGGCAAAACTTACCATATTTTTGGATGGAGGGAAAGGAGAGAATTGAAAAAGAATTAGGATATGTAGGATTTAACAAACCTTATTTGGATTTTTTTTAACGGGGAGGAGGGGGAAGGGTTTGAGAGGATTTAGTGGGGAAAGACCCTCCAAACCACTCATTTTTAATCATCCAAATTGGGAGAATTCTCTTATATATTTTTTTTTTAAAGAAAAATTTCAAATGGTTAATTTTGTCAATTTATTTTAGTTTATTTAAAATTAGCAAAAGTGAATCCAAATAATGAATTTATTATACAATCA
Organism: Quercus lobata; assembly: GCF_001633185.2. Lineage (NCBI taxonomy): Eukaryota > Viridiplantae > Streptophyta > Magnoliopsida > Fagales > Fagaceae > Quercus > Quercus lobata. Next base: position 34,207,601 of record NC_044913.1, on the reverse strand, counting down.
TTCACCCCTCTTGATTTTTAAAACAACCAAACAAATAGGAGGGATATTAATTCATTTTTCTTCTACTTAATTTTAAAAACATCTAAATAAGAGGAGAGGTAGCCATTATCCCTCAACTCTCCTTTCCTTTCAAACTGCCAGCCACACACACATGTAGGCTACAAACTAACATATTAACAAAATTGTACAAATAACTTTGAAATGGCTATTTTATACTAATTTAAAATTCCTAACACAATAAAGGGCTACAAGTGGCTTCCCAGCTACAAACTAACAAAATTGTACAAGTAACACTGAAAGAACTTTTCAACTCCCCAACTTCATAAGCACGATTAATGCCTGGTGAAATTTTCTCTCCTCTAACTTAAACAGAAGCTTGCTTCTTACATTACATTTGGTTGGCCATAGAAACGGCCTTTTGGAGGTTAAGAAAAGCTTTCTCATACCGTATGAATCCCATAAACCAAAATTCAAAATGGTCCTCGGTAATTATTTCTATGTACTTCTGGGAAGGCTTGTTCACGTTCTCACTTTGGTTGGCTCTTTGAATCTTCTTTACTGGTATCAGAACCTGCCAATTTATTAGTCGTAGCTTTGTGGATCAGTAGACATTAAAATAAATGTTCCATCTAAGATATTTATTTAGGAGTACGTTTGTTTAAACAACGATTTTCAATTTTTTTAAAAATATATACGGGTGAAAAAGTGTGTGATAATACGTATAATGTTTAAAAATAAAAAACATGTGTTTAAATAATATACCAAACAGGCCTTAGCTTACTTTTCCATCACACTGTTTCCTTTTACAAAACTCTGGAAAATACGCACAAAAGCCCCCCAAATAAAAATAAAAAGTAAATAAATAAAAAAACCTTGTATGGTGTTCGAATCAAATGGCCGGTAGGGGAAGGAAAGGTGATGGATCTTTCACTGCAGAAGCCAATCTTTTCAGTAGAAATAAAGAGGAGTCCTGCAATGGGACCAGCTGTTGTCGATAAATAGCATTGTGAGGCTTTCAACATCTCTTCTCCTTCACTCATTCCAAATATTTGTCTCAACATATTCTCTCTCCCACCTTGTTGAATAACTCTTGCCCCCAAACTCAGCTTTCCCTTTACAGTTTGAGACAACTTAGGACCACCCAGTTTCACTACAATTAATATTCCATATGTCAAACAAAACAAAGAGTTTCATCATTATCATCATCATAAAATTAAGATGAAATATCCTTACCATGGTCGCAAATCCTGTATGCAAAACTGCTACTTTTCCTACCAAGTTTTTTCTTCTGGCCCATCTCTGACTCTGAATCCCCCTTATCTGCACTTTTCCAAGAGTAGCCCATCACTTAATTTGTTTTATTTGGTTTTAACTTGTAATTGTAGAGGGAGAGAGAGAGAGAGAGAGAGAGAGGTGATTGCTTACTTGTTTTGAAGGAGGAAGAGCCATATGAGGAAGATGGGCTATGAATCAAGCTGACAGGTTCAGATAGAGTCGAAATTTTCCTCTCTGGAGTTTTGTCAAAAGTGTTCATCAATGGACTCTCAATAAACTGAGCCGCATATTGTTCCATCTTATCCACTTTCAGAAAATTCAATCTCAAGCTCAAAGTCTCTGCCTTTACCTCACCTGTCCTTCGAGTTTTAATGCAAAATTAATAGAAGAGGGAAGAAATTATTATAGAATATAAACTAGACTAAGCAGTAAGGACTATTATGATTGAATTTTCAAAGTAGGAAAAACAAGGATTTCTAGAACATGCACACTTTCTTGGAAATTTACAAGCTAGGAAAGTTAGTTCGCTTTATATTATAAAAGTCAAAATTTCAATTTTCCAGTCAATGAAATGTGGCTATATGGATCCCTTTAAGTGTGAACATTAATATTATAATAATAACACACACAAACAAAAGGGGCGGAATAAATAATATTTTATTTTATTTTTGATATTAAAATATATGTGCAATGATTATTTTTAATGCTCACACTATGTCATTTATTGTCTGTAGATTAGACATATTAGACTTCCCCGGCATATTAGTCGTACTGTAGAATTAAATAACTTTTTTCCGTGGGGTTTGTTTTGAAGCAAATAAGGACTTTAGAAATAAGTGTGAGGTAAGTGGAAATATGTATAATGTTGTTTAAAATTGAAAATTCTTTTTTAAGTACATGTACCAAACGAGCTCTAAGTCATGATAATGAGACAAGGTGGAGTCGAAGGATGGAGTATTCTCCAAAGCTCTATATGGTTTTTTTTTTTCTTCACTTTATCCATGCTTCGTCTTGCATAATAGGGCAAATTATCTTGTTCCATCCCTAAACATGGCAAACGGTCAAGTTTAAGTCGAGTCAATTAGGTTATAGGCAAAAATTGGCCGGGTTCAAGAACGGGTCATTTTAAACCGATTAAAAACAGGTCAAATCAATCGGGTTGTGGACGGGTCAGGCCGACTTGTATTTTCACATGAAAAGAAAAAGGGAAATTACATTTTGCCTACTTGTGGTTTGCCCAAAAAATATTTTGCTTACTTGTGGTTTAAAAATTTGCACTTTACCCACTTAAGCTAAGCTCTGTTTGTGTCCTGTTACCCACCTCTAATAAAAACAAGGATAAATTTGTATTTTTACTACCCTTTTGTGTCTCTCTCCTCTCAAAACATAAAAAACTAAAAAATTATACGTACAAGTTAGATTATCAAAACTATGTAAGAGAATGAGTGATGGATCTAACAGTACATTTAAGTGAAAAAGCCTAAGAAAACTAAAAATGAAAGCTTTAGCACTTTAATGTCAAGAGAAATAGAAAGTATAGCACGAAAGTAAAGAAGACATGGGAGATACATGGAAAACCCTTTGAAATGGATGAAAAACCACAGGTGAGCAAAGGGGGACATCCCTTACTCTCTTGAGCTCTATATTATGTAAAAATGAAGGTCTTTGTACAATGGTGATGTTCTTTCCCAAAGAATGCCTTTCCTCTCTATCTCACTTTCCAACCCAAACTTTCTAGCCTTTCTCTTAGTCTCCCTCTAGGTTCTTTCCCTAATAGTTCAGTAACATGCTCCTTTTATAGTACAAGAATGTTGCCAGGTACATAAGGACATGTGTCAAACCGTGATTCCTCCATTTGAATCCTAATACAGTTATTGTACTATGTAACGGCTAGAGGATAGAGAAAGCACGCCAATGTTAGGGTAATGGAACAAAGGGTGGCTCTTCTACTACGTGGGGAGCAAACCTTGGACAAGGAAAGGGACATAAGGGGTGTTTTGTAGCATCTGACCATAGGGGGTCACTATCTCCCTTTTGTGCAAGTGCTGGTTGTCCATGTCAAGTGCAAATCTCACTCTTCCCCATGGTCATGCTGTTGGCATAGGCCAAAGACCCTTTCCTTCAGCAAGCGTTTCGTTTCCTTTGCTTACAGCCGCTCCACGCATAAGGTCCGAATCCAACCACGCTAGCACTCTCACGTTCCTTGGCTGGTGTAATGTACAAAAATCAATAGAAAAGAAGATCTAAAAGCTAGGTTTAACTTTTAGATATTTTTTTCTCTAACCTTTGAAGGAATTCATTGTCCCATGCTTTAAGTTTAAGAGTCTTCATGTTTCAAAGAACTTCTGAAGTGGATTTCATCCTATTGTCCTTGGTTCCCATGATCTTAGATTGGTATCTCTTCTGGACTCTTGTAAGAGGTATATTCCATCCCATAACTATTAAAGTTGCAACTAATGCAGCAAATGACCCCAAACTTAGATTTGTATGTAGAATGTAGATTGCTAAGAATATTTGTACAAGCAACATCCATATTATATTTAAGTAACTTAACAAATGAAGTATATGATTCTTTGGATATCTACACTCATATGGTTGATGATCTCTCTACTAGTACGGTTCTAGTGGGATTGACTTGACAGGAGTAAGCCTTTTTTGTATATGCGAGATATAAGAGCAACTCTAAGGCAAAGGCCTAGCAGGCATGCCCCAAAAATCCATTGCATCTGTGCGATTGTCTCAATCATTTTGGCACCTAAAAAGGCTAGGGCTAGAAGGTACCCACTCTCTAAAGTCTTGGTACCTAACAATAAAAGTGGATTGAGCGAAGATAAGGTAACAATTTGTACAAGAGTAGCTTTGCCGTATAAAGATATCCTATTGGGGGTAACTTTATAAGTATCTCATCATGTGCTTTTCTTTTCATTTTTTCATATTACAAAAATTGTCCATTAATCCACTGATGACATACCCGAAAGCTTTACCCCCAAGAGTATCATAGATATCCGATGACGTACTTATAAAGTTACCCCCAAGAGTAGCTCTTTTCCATTAAGAAGTGGTTCGGTAATGCCATTTGGGACATTGAAGATGATACTTGAATTTAGCTCTGTTTGACATGATATGAATGTGAACATAAAAATAATGATTTTTTGTTTTTTTTTTTTGTTTGACATATTATGTTGTTTGATATATGTATCTTGTGTTTTCGGAACCTCTTTGAGGTGGGATTAGGATTGCCTTGATTTTGAGAGCTAGGTTTTCAAGATGTATCTTTAAATTTATGCTAAGGTAGAATTGATAGTAATAAGCTTTGTTACTTGGTATAGGCGTTACCTACACCCAAGTCTGAGTTCCTTCAACTTCAGGCTTTTGGTTCCTTTACTTTTAGGTAAGGGATAAGTGATATGGGCATTTGGTAAGTCATGGGGTTATTTTAAAAATATTATTATGCATTAAAAGGTTTTGAATAAAGATATTGCATACACTTATGTTTCAAACAAATATATGTTCATGATGCTCACAAAATCTAAAGTATATGATTTAAGCATATTGATTACTTATTTCACGAACATGATATTCAAAGAAAATAATAGAAATGCTATTATTATGAAATGTTATGTAAAAGTTTGAATTTCAATATGATGTATAAGTGTGGACTAATGGATTTGCCACCTAGATTAGGTCCAAGAACCATATATATAGTGCCCTTTCGTGGAATGACTAGTCTTACTACCAGAGTACATGTTCGGAGTTTAGGTATGGGGATGGGAAGGTGTTAGGCACCCAACCCCACCCGACCTGTGGGTCAACTTCTAATTATTGTGTCTTATGTCTTAATCTCATTAAAGGCTCATTCAATATTGTTATCTATACTCACACACACACTAGCATACATCTAGCAATCAACATGACATCAATTATCCCAAAAACCCTAACATACATCTATCATGGCAACTCACATCAATCCTAACATACATCTATCATGCATATCATATCATCTCATCCAAGGCAACAAACAACAAGATATCACAAGGGTAGAAACATAGACACGGCAACATCAAAGAAACATGTGATTGCATTCTAGACATCAAGGACACATCATCCAACCAAGCATGTTCAGTTCATCATTATATATATCCAATGCATGTTCATGTGGATGCATGACTTTTCTTACTGCATCTCAACACCTATGCATCAATAAATGGACATGTGAATGCATGTTCATGGTATTAAAGAAAGAAAAGAAAAGAAACCCCTAATCTAGCATGTTAAAGGCAAACAAACAATTAAACTGAATGTTCAAATAGTGTATAAAACACCTATGAACGTTTAGAACCCCAATTTACAAATTACCAACACAAGCTTATAATTAAACAATGTATGTGTGGAATATGAAAATAAGCTAAAACAGAAATGGTAAAACAATCTAAATCGAAATTAATCACAGCCACAACAGTAATTAAAAGGCAAAGATTAAGGGAAAAGAGATGAAAACACAAAGACAACACAGCAATGTGTCATCGAAGAGGAAATCGAAGTCCTCGGCGAAAAACCTCTCCGCTGCCCTCTAAGCGGTCAATAATCCACTAGAGAATAAAGTTGGGATACATGAATAGCAGAAGACCCTCCAAGCCTAATCTACCCAGTGCACCTAAGCCCTCCAAGCTTCTTACTTTAACAGGGTTACATCGAACCTTGTCTTCTCTATCTTATCGGATCCCGCAATAGCCCATTGCATCAACCTAAATGAATTGGTCCCTTCTGAACAACTTCTTAAGCACCAAATAACCTCCTCATAGATATGGGTATGGTGAGTTAAGGATTTTGGCTAATGTTTCTCTCAAGGATGTATCAATGGAGAGGGTGAGAGTAGAGGAATTTAGAGAATCAAAGGATGAAGATTGTGGATGAGTTAATCTTGTTTTTCTCTAGAGTTTCTCTCTCAAAATTCTCTCTGGAGGCTCTCTACATTTCGTGGGTATAAGGATATTTATAGTAGGGTGTGTATGGAATGCAAAGAGTTAGTTACAACCAAACAGGGTGTTTTGGCGACTCGAGCTCGCGACTGGAATGAGTCGCGAGTTTGAGTCACGAGCTAACTGACTAGCCAGACTAGAAGTTTTGTCCTATAGTACAACAGCTGGCGTGACCCTTCATCTCCCCTGCATGCTTCACACGTGTGCCACCTTTGGCAACTTGCCAATCGTGAGCCAGTCGCGAGATCCAATCGCAAGGCCCTTCTTGAATGCACACTCTTAAGCTTTTCTTCACACTCTCTCACACATTACCCTTACATGATTCCCACCTAAATACAGGGTTTCTAAATGCTGAATTATAAGTAAATTTGGCACAGAATAAAGCCTACTAATGATTGATTAAATTCAATCTTACATAAACAACTGAACAGACACTCAAAAACATAAAAAGAAGCCAAAACAAAGGCATATAACACAAGGAAATAAAGAAAAAGAAGCAGAAAAACTCGGATTAGGGTTTTTTAGGCTGAAGTATGCGTGCACATACATAAGCCTACGTACACGGGCTAGTTGTATGTGTACGCATACTTCAAGCCTGCATGCGCATACAAAATTATGTGTGCGTAGACACACCCCTAAAAACCCTAACCTAGAAACTTAAAAACACAGAAACAAAGCAGAAATGAAAACTAAGGAAACTAACAACCTAAACCAACAACAAAAATATCCAAAATAAACAAAACAAAATCTATTCCTAAGCATGCATTGGATCTAACAACAAACAAGAATACACTTAACACATCAAAACATGTTCATCGAAATATCCAAACATTCAACTCTCTAATCAAAATATGGTGAGACACAACAAATAAAAATCAAACATAATCAAATCATATTTCTATATATAGAACGCACAACATACAAATCCATTAAGAACTACAAGAACAAGTTATTAAAGATCCAATTCAAGGAAATGCCATGAAGGGAGACTCACCTGGCTTATGAAAATATACTTGATTGATATTTAGTTGGCCCCTCAGTGCCTATAACATAAAGATTAAGTTGAGAGAACAAGAGAATTAAAGAATACAATAGTTTTGATAATCACAACTCATTAACAAGATTAGTTTTGAAAAAGGTTTTAAGAAATCAAATTGGAAAAATAGTTTTTGCCTTAGAACTAACTAAAGAGAGGTTTTTGATTTGTAAAAAATGTGCAAAGGTGACATGTGTGTTTTAGAAAAGAGAAATAGGGTTTTAGAGAAAATGAAGGCTAAAAAATGACTCTCTCTAGCTAGGGTTTTGATTGGAGGCATAAGATAAGTATTTATAAGTTAAAATTAGGGTTTTCAGACTTTTTGATGATCTTTGGACGTTCTCAATGGTCCATGGGCCGGCCCACATCAAAGCATTATGTTTTGGGCACTTAAAATGAAGTTTTAAAACCCAAAAAATCGGACTGCCCAGTTAGCCCAACTTCAAACAGTCATAACTCACTTAATATGAGTCCAAATTAGGCAAAATTTGTATTCAAATTGAAGCCCAGGATGTCTATTTTCCAATGAAATAAATACTACTCAAAAGTTCTTTATGGATCAAAATTTATGGTCAAAACAGTGAGCAAAGTTCATTTTTCAATATTAATTTCAAAGCGATTTAAGCACTTTTAAGTTGCGATTACTTCCAAACTATTGTGAACTCTTTAATTACCCTTGGTTGACATATGTCAAGCTCATCATTGGGGTCGAGGACTGAAATTTATTAACGAGTAAAAAATGCGATGTCTACAATAAGTATGAAATGTTTTCAGGTTATGTCCTCTGGTATGATCTGAACTCGGCCAGTAAGGGTTAAATTACTAGCTTTCTATGGAAAATGTTATCTGATTGGCCATCTAAAGTGGTGAATACTTTGTTGTACCAGCCCTTGTTGGGAATAGCCAACTTGTGGAGGATGCCAACCGACCCCCATGGTTGATGATCTGTGTTATGATATGATCCCAGGAATCCCTGAGATTGTGGGAAATGCTGGATGCCTAGCACAGTGTGCTAGAAGCCTCCCAATTCTATACAGATTTATTAGATATGGATTATGGACTAACCAATATATTATTTATGAACAACTATATTATTTTATGATCATGAGAGAATGATTTCGCTGAAATGCATTATGAGCATAATGAAAAGTTATAAGCTCTCATGAAAAGAAGCTTCTGATGAAAAGTTTATGCGGTTCTTAAAGATAAAAGTTTTTAAAGTTTCTGTTGTTCTTTAAAGATAAAGCTTTTGATGAAAGTATAAGTTTATGTTAAAAGTTATCAGATATCCGTTCTTTATGAAATGTTAAGTTTTGTAATTATGAAAGTTATAATATTTTATGAGAAGAAGAAGTTTATGAAGAAAAGTTTTGTTATTCTATAAAGATGATGTTTCTGATTTAAGTCAAAGTTACAAATTATCTAATTTCAGTAATTTATGAATTTATAAAGTTTTGAGACTATGAAGGAATTGATTATTTTATAATAAGAATATATATGATTTTAAACCATTGATATTAAGTTTGGTGATTTCATAAGAATTGAAATAAATTCAGTCTAAAAAGCTTTTGTAATATTATTCTGCTAAGAAAAAAAAGAACAATTATTTTCCTATGAAAAGTGTATAAGTTATTATTATAAAGAGTGTAAAATACTATGCATGAAAGATGTTCTCCTATCTAAATATTCATAAAATGAAATGCTTTGGTTTGCATGCATTCTTATTAAATTCTCACGTAACTTACCCTTACTGAACTATGTAACTCACCCCTTCTAATCTTTCAGTCAACAGTTTTATTCTAGAGCAGAGGGAGCCCTAGTCTAGTTTTGGGAGGAGTTGGTTTTAGTTTTATAAGTAAAACCCTATTTTGGAAATTTGATGTTTAGTTCTGTAGTATTATGTATTTTAGGATCTACTAATGGAAGTTGTATATTTTAGTGTAAACAGAGATGTATTATATGAAAGTGTGGAATTTGAATTACTAATGGATTATATTTTTCCTTGAGTACAATGCAAATGCTCTGAATATCAAGTGAGAAAATTTATATCAAGAAAGTAAAGAAATAAGAATGAAAAGAAAGAGGAAAGCTTTTGTTTAAAATTTTAGTTAGTTCTTGTTAATATCTGCTTCAAGCTCAATATTAGCATGCCGGTCATGGTTACTAATCCGGGTATCGGGTTTGGGTTGTGACACCTTGGCCACTTGAGAGCCTCCTCAAACGACTAAGTTGATAACATATAACCACCCTAAAACCACTCACAACCACCAACTATCAGTCCAACTCTTCTTGGGACCTCCATTGTGATATATACCCTAAGTTTCACATAAATTAATTGGGGCCTAAGCCCAACGATTGTCACTTAATTGTGGGCTACACACCCACAGCCCTCCCCCCAACACACACGCATATATATATATATATATATATAATTTGAAAGTTACCTCTTACAGTTGGTGCAAACACAATAATAATAAAAAAAACACAAAGAGAAACTGAATAATACTTCTGAATATTATTTTTTTGAGATTAGAAAATACACAACACTATTTGGACTAAGGTGCGTCACTTTTTCTCTTTAAGAAGATTCAACCCCTTGGTTAGCTAAACTTTGTAACCAGTGCGGACCTTCTCTAACTTGTCTCCTCCAAAATACAACAGCCCAACAAATGTCGTATGGCTAGAACAACCTCTGCACAAAGTGTTCAAGCACAAAACTCCATCAGAAGGAACACCCTACCTTGCCAAGAACCTGTCTATTTTTTTGGTGTATAAGAATGCTTGCAATTGCTGGATTTTTTGGTGTCTTAACATTGTTATATTGCAGTGACTTGGATGGGTCTAAATGAGTCTATTTATAGGCTCAATGGGACTCATGAAATTATTACCCAAATTAATCTGATTAATTAGGTCCATTATTCTAATTTAGTGGGTGTTACAAGATTAATTGATGGACATAAATCTAATGGGTTGGAGTTACACAATTAATGGATGAGATAAGGAGTTTCTGAAGAATAAATAGGCTCAGCAGTTAATCCATTAAGTGGGTGAAAAGCTCTTCATTTTCCATATTAAAAATGTCATTTACTCACCAATGAATATGGAAAATATTCTGAATGTATCTAGCTTAATATTTGCACAATACATATCAGCCCATTAATCACCACAATTAAAAAGAATAAAAAAGTCTCTCTCATTTTCAATGCGGGATTAAATATTTCACTAACTCCTTATGTTTGATATTAACTCCCAGATTTTTATATTTATATTGTCATATAAATCCATTTTAATTAATTAATATTAAAATACTCCAACAATCCACCACTCATTTTAATATTAAATTTTATTAGTTAAAGAGAGATTACTAGGCAAAGACGGGTCCCTATGCATCATGAAGGTGTGTTATGCATTGTACCTTCACTTAATAAAACAGCAATCTCAACTCCAGAGTCATAGTGGTCTCCAACTTGAATCAGGGTTGCTTTGGGGGAAATTAAGACGTAAGTTTTTATAGTTAGCACTTTACGGCCACGTGCTGATCCCAATTTCATGAGTGTATTTGAGATTAAGTCCAAATCTCATTGGGAGCAGCCCCACCCCCACGCTCACATAGGTGAAATTTTATCAAGGATGCTCCTGTAATTCTAAAACCCCACTCATATGAGTTACAAATTTCATTAAGAGTTTTTTACTCAACCTCTCCACATTACAAGATAAATGCACTTACATCATAAGGATGAAAAATTAAAAATTATTTACAAAATAAATAATTAAAGAAATAAATGGTGCATTTCTTACAACCATCATATGATTCATATTTCCCATGGAACCCAATTCTTAGGATCTTTGGTCCTTGTGTTAGGTATCCTCATATATGGCTCATGGATCTATGGACTTTAGTCTCATCCCCCTTAATGTAATCCAAACCCTATCTTTTGCCAAGGCCTTGGTAAATGAATCTGTAAGATTATCATTAGATTTAACACAATCTACAGTTATGATGCCACTACTCAAATAATATCGCACGGTACTGAGCTTTTTTCTTATAGGTTTGGATTTATCGTTGTAATAACGGTTTTTAACTCTACCAATTATGGCAGTGCTATCACAATGAATTACTATAGTTGGAATTGGCTTTCCCAAAGTGGAATTTCATATAACAAATCTCTAAGCCAATTTGCCTCTTCACTAGCTAAAGCTAATACTATTAATTCAACTTCCATCGTTGAATTAGCAATTATTGTTTGTTTTTTAGATTTCCAACAAATAGCACCACTACCTAAGATAAAAGTATAACTAGTAGTGGAGAGAAAATCACCTGATAAAATATTCCAATTGGCATCACTAAAAGCTTCAATCACAGCAAGATACTTTATAAAATAAGCCATAACTTTTGGTACCAATTAAAGATCTCCTGACTTGCTCAATAGCTAGCAAATGATCTCTACTAGGTTTGCTAGTAAATCTACTAAGCACTCCTACTGCATATGCAATGTCAGATCTAGTACAATCAGTAGCATAACACAAACTATCAATGATACTAGCATAATCCTTTTGATTAAAAATCTCTTTATTATTATTTACAGGAAAGAAATGAACACTAAAATCAAAAGAAGTAGCTATACTTTTGTGATCATGAAAATTATATTTTCTCAATATTTTCTTAACATAATGTGATTGATCAAGAAATATTCCATCACATGTTTTTGTAATTTTCATGTCCAAAATAAAATTAGCCTCACCAAGATCTTTCATATCAAAATGGCTTTTAAGCATATTTTTTGTCTCATTTATAACATGCATATTTGAGCCAAAAATCAACATATCATCTACATAGAGGCTAATAATAACATGTAAATTATTCCATGATTTAGAATAAATACATTTATCACTTTCATTTGATTTATAACCATTCGCAATCATGCAAGAATCAAACTTTTCTTGTCACTGTCTAGGTGCATGTTTTAAGCCATATAAGGATTTAGTTAGCTTACATACCTTGCTTTCTTATTCAGGCTCTACAAAGCCTTTAGGTTAGTCCATATAAATCTCTTCCTCTAGGTCCCCATTTAGAAAATCAGTTTTTACATCCATTTGATAATTTTCAAATAAAAAATTGCAGCTATAGCAATTAACAATCTAATAGATGTAATTCTTATTACCAGAGAAAATATATCAAAGAAATCAAGATCAACTTTTTGTTTAAACCCTTTTGCAACAAGTCTAGCTTTAAACTTATCCATCGATCCATCCAGTTTTAACTTTTTTCTTAGGACCCATTTACAACCTATGGTCTTACAACCTGGTAGAAGATCTACTAATTTCCAAATTCTATTAAAAATTAGAGATTTCATCTCATCATTTATAGCCTCTTTCCAAAATATAGCATCAGGTAATGTTAAAGCTTCTTTCAATTTTTGTGGATTTTCCTCAATGTTAAAAACATAATAATCAAGACCAAAATCCTTTTCAACTCTAGCTCTTTTACTTCTTCTAGGTTCCATTTCAAAATTTTCTTAATTTCGTAAATGAGAGGTTGTGAAAAAATATTTTCTTCACCCCCATTATTTTTCAATTTAAAAGGAAAATTTTCTTCATGAAAAATTGCAATTGCATCACCAGATTCAAAATTATTTTGTTTTCAAGGTCAAAAAAATCTATAGGCTGCACTATGAATCGCATATCCAAGAAAATCACAAATAGTAGCTCTTATACCTAATTTAGGTTTTTTAGAGTTAGTAAGCCTTACATAAGCAAGACAACCCCATACTCTCAAATATCCCAAATTTGGCTTATGTCCTTTCCACATCTCAAAAGGTGTGGTATGTGACTTTTTATGTGACACCATATTTCAAAGATGACATGCAATTAAAATAGTTTCACCCCAAATGATAGGCCAAAAACGTATTGACCCCTTGTGATTAATTAATTGATTAATTAGCCAAGTTTATTAATTAATCAAATTAACATGCAAAGTACGTGGTAGCACAAACAAATCACCAATTAACTAAAGTATGCAGTAGAAATTAAATTGACATGGTGATTTGTTTATGAATGGGGAAACCTATATGGCAAAAACCCCACTGGGTGATTTTAAGGTCACCACTCCCGAAAATTTACTATTATTAAAACAAGCAGTTACAAGTAAAGGAATCCTAGTACCTTATACCAACCTACAGTTGAACCTTTACCCCAATACCCAATTGGTATTGTTCTATAGTGACAATCTCTCCTTTTAATGCACATCTCCCAATACGGGACTAACTAATTGCGCGAATCCCAATACGTGACCTAAATCACCAACTAGAAAAGGTTGTTGACTACAAAGTTCTTCAGATCATGAAGTTCCTTGGTCACAAAACCCTATGGTGTAAAAACACAGCAACTTCTTCAAGAACTAAGGCAAACTAGGTTTTCGGTCACACTTCTTCACTCTTGTGAAATTTTCTATTGTGCAATTGTTCGTAACCTTTTTCAGCCCTTAAAATAATCCTTATATATGTTTAGGGTTGTGAGAAAAGAAAGCCCAAACATACATTCACGGATTGGGTGAAAAACAATCTTGAAAAACTGAGCTTCATAAACCTCGATAGATAGCCATCTATCGAGCTAGCTGTCAAGGCACGAGCTTCACAGCTTTTTAATCCTTGATAGATGCTAGCTGTCAAGATTTAATGAACAACACTTTCTGACTTGGTTCTTGGACAGACTTGCATGGCTTTAACACTTGAACTTAAAACCTTGTTTCTTGAAGTATTAAACACATCCTAAATCTACCCAATTACAAGTAAAGTGCTTTTTGTCAAAGAATTAGCCAATTACATAAAATAGTAATATATGTTCCTAACATTGAATCACATATTTCCTAATAATCTCCCCCTTTGGCAATCCGTGACAAAACCACAACAAACAAATGAGATATGAGAGAAGTTATAAATCACTCAAATCATATTCACTTGTTAAATACAATAAAATCTATCCTAACACAAACTCTTGAAAAACTTTGCAAGAAAAGAGTTTATGGCAAGTAGACTTTGACAACCTGTATTTCTGAAACACTTTAAACAAAACTCATCAAGGCATCTTAGTATGGAACAGAAATATAAGATTACATACAAAATATAAGAAACATGTGTATAAAGATAGAAAGAAACAACACATGTAAAGGTAAGTGAAAAACATACATCAATATATAAAGAATATAAGTACAATGTATGGAAAAACGATCACAAGACCAATATACAAGATGTGATGTATCTGAAATAGAAAGAAAAGAAAAAAAAAATACACCTAATCCTCACTACATTCCTCAATGTGCACTCTCCCCCTAACAAAAATCTCCTATACTAACCCTCCCCCTAATTATGACTACTCTCATAACCAAAACTACTCCCTTTTTTGTCACGAGTGACAAAGGGTAAGAGTGTCTAGTAGACATCTCGTCAGTGCCGGAAGAGCTAGCATCACCATCCTCATCATCATCATCATCGTCAAAGTCATCATTGCCCTCGGATGCCTCAGATGCCTTGGGAGGAGGAGAGGGAGACTCCACAAAGCCACTAAGGCGAGCCTGCCGTCTAGCAATACGGCTGACATAGGTGCTCATCTAATACAACTCAATAGAGAGTGTATCAAGGCAAGCATCCATGTGCTGAAGCTGCGCCATAATCACATCCAGAGTCATACCTCTCGCAGAAGTAGAGGGAGTGGAGGTGGATGGAGTTGAAGGAGTGGGAGGAGCTACCGTCTGCATCTGGGTTTGCCTCGAGCAAAGCTATGCAAAACTTCGCTCTATGGTAGCAACATCAATGGCACACATAAACAAAAAGTGAGGAGACTCAGGATAGACAATGGAAAAATGGTGGAGGAGTCTCGTGATAGCGGAAGGAAAAATGAGCTTATCACGAGTCACCGTGTCCTTATACATCTATAAGGGATAGAACAAAGTGTGAGGGAAAATCAATAATGAGACCCTCAGTGAGGGATAAAAAAAATCGTCCCGAGGCTCTGTGATAATGTTATAGTGAGACAATGGCTGGAAAACAAATGTCATCACCATGTTTAGGAACCTCGGACCTTTAGCAAAGGGCGAGCAAGGGGTGTTTTGGCAGTCACCCTAAGAAGATGGTGTCTCACAAAATAGAGACGCGAGCTCGTCTTTGGACATAGTCCTCAGACGCTCAGAACTAGGGTAGTCCAGATGCAATACCCTAGGTACGTGTAGTACCTCGGTGACAATAGCCGTAGTGACTACCATACGCACACCTCAAATGCGAGTGATAAAGAGAGGTGTAGAGTAGTCAAATCAGTGCATGTTGGAGTAGAACTCCTATATGATCACAAAAGGGCACGTCACCGGGGCGCCACATAGTGACTCCCAACCCCTACTGTATATGACAGTGGGTAGGTCAATGTCAGAAAAATCTGATAGAACGACTTGGCGTTCTGAATGAATGTCGTGTCATGAAAAGTTCTCAAAGAAGTCTGATTTGGCCTTCTCATCATGGAACTTGACGGAAGAGGAAGTGGGGTCAAAAGGAACAGAGGAAGAAGATGCCCCGGAATGAAGAGGGTTCCAAGATAGAGTGGACTTACGCTTAGGTGCCATGATGCAATTAATGTAAAAGGGAGAGAGAAATAAAGAGAGGGAGACAATCAGAAAAGTACCAAGCAATTGATATAACAAGATATACACAATTGAACGTATGTATGCATGAGAATGCATGAACCTGTGACATGCAAAAATAAATTCATCATGGGCTTAGCCTAATCCAAACCTACCAGTACATATCAGAACACAAAGTAAAACACACATCTAAAATGCATGAAACATTGTTATAATGCACATGTGATGCAATGCATGAAGTTTAAAAAATCATTTAAACAAAAACCCATCCCAAAATTTTAACAAAAACTCAAAAGTTTTGAAAAATTTCAACCAATTTCAAAACCCCAAAAGTTAGGTCAAAGAACATGAAAATGCATGATAAAGATGAAGAAAGTATCATACCAGAAGAGAAACAAGGATCTTGAGACCGAAAAAGAAATGAGGAATGTGACGGGTTTGAGTTTGAGGTGTTTGGGAGTGAGAGAAGAGAGAATCTGTCGAGGATCACCCAAAAGGTTTTCAACATAAAGAAGCTCGATGGATCGAGATAGCTATCGAGGAGCTATCGAGGAGACAGAATGTTTTTCGATTGATCGAACAAGCTATCAAGAGCTATCGAGATTGCGATAAAGATCAGCTGAAGAGTCTCGATAGATAGCTTATCTGTTGAGAGCTATCGAGATTGCTTAAAATCAGTTTTCAAAGAAGAGAAAAATACAAATGTGAATGCAATCAACCATGCTCCTTAAACATAGACCCAAAAAACATTTTAAGCTCTCAAAATCATTTCTCAACAATAAAAATGTTAAGCACAACGATCCCAAAACACACACACACACACTAAACAAGTCCAACCAATTTTATATTTAAAAAATAAGACAGTTTAGTGAGCATACATTAACACATGTAAACCTTGTGATGGCCAAATCACATTGTACCTGCACATGCATCAAAAGTAGCAAAGAATATTATGTGTTGTGTGTAAAACATCACAAGATTGCATAAGTGTGTTATGACGATTTGAGATATGAGAAAATCACTTTAACTCACACACAATCATAACTATTTGATAAGGACTATTACCTTCGAGGTACATCCTATAACTCCCACATCTCCTAGAAGACACGCTTGCAATCATATTTAAAGCGTTTTGATTCTTTTTGCTTTTTATTTTTCTTTGCATATTTTCTTTTTAAGCAAATCATGCATGCGTATATAAGAGAGAGAAAAGAAATACCCAATGATGTTAAAGCTTTTGACATTGCACTTTTGCTATGCCGAAGCATACAGATGTCATTAACATTGCACTTTTGCTATGCCGAAGCATACAGATATCATTTCATGATTGGCGGGCAATAGTGGTGAGATAATTATTTATGTCTTTCTCTTAGGATTTTCTAGTCCTTCACATTAAAAAGAGTGATACGAGTGTTAAGTACAAGAAATTACTTAATCTTACTCATCACAAACATGAGCCACAAAGCTCACTTGCTCAGTTGTGCGTAGAAATGCTCATTTAAGCTACAAAAGATAAAAAGTTTAGAAAACTTTGTTTCAATGGCCATCTAAGGTACACAAGTACTAATGTACACATACACACACTGTTTTTGTATTTTTTAATTTTTTTTTTATAAGGAAAACAAAATAAGCCAAAACTGAAAAGAAAATAAACAAAAACAAAGCAAAGCATAAAACTAGACTAACTCAAAATATTGAAGCAAAACACACAAGTAATGCAAACAAAAACAAGAATGGGAGAGAGAGAAAGTGATAGATTCACTTGGAGCCTTTTTCCTTCCACACTTTGGAAGAGTCTTTCCTTTGAGTGAACCCTTGAACCGGAGATAAGGGGAAGAATTGAAACCATTCAAGTTTGAAAGGAACATGAGGGCTTTGAGAAGATCTCCAAGAGGAGCAAAAGAGGATAGAAGTTGATTCTGATCTCCCGATGTGATCATGTTATTGCTCTTTTGGGTGGCTAACCACTTGTAGCAATTAGGTCAAGTATATCCAGCTACTCCACAGTGATGACAGAAATGCTACTTTTTCTGTTTTGGCTTTTGAGAGTTAGCCTTCTTAGCCATAGGGTTTTTAATCTCTTTCTTATCAAGCTTAGGGGGTGCTCCTAAGATAGATTTACCCTTGTCTATGTTCTCACTAGCTAATTCATTGTTCTCAGTTTCTGAAGACTGAGCATCTCATCAAGCTTAGCGCTTGAAGTTCTTTCCAGCTGAGCTCTGACTTGGAACAATTTTGCCTCAAGCTTCTTGGTCTTCTCAGCCAAGAAGTTATTCTCAAACCTCAATGATCCAATAGTCTGATTTGCTTCATTAAACATTGTGGAGATTTCTTCTCGCTCAAGCTCCACATCATTAAGCTTCTTGGTGGCCAATCTATACATCTTCTCATACTTTTCTAAGACCTTGTATAACTTTGCATAGGCTGTGTGGATGTCATCTTGTTCATCCATCTTCTCAAACTTGGACTCCACCAATTCCTCTTCTTCATCCACATCTTCAATAATCCCCTTAGTAGGATTGACAGTGGCAATGAAGACATTCAGGATTCCGTCATCCTCATTGTCAGAATCATCCTCAGGCTCGGTGTCACTCAATGTAGTAGCAAGTGCCTTGCTTTTCCCAATGGTCTTGAGATATGTGGGGCACTCTTGTTTCATGTGACCGAAACCTTGACACCCAAAGCATTTTGGTCCTGAGGGAACAGTGTACTAACCGCCATCCCTAGCATCCTTCTTCCCTTTGTCTTGGCTTTTGAACTAAGAGGAATTAGATTGCCTACGGTCCTTCTCGAAGCCCTTCCCATTTGCATTCTTAATGAATTTCTTAAATTGCCTGGTGATGTAGGACTTCAACTTAGAATCTTCATCATCTGAAGACTCATCTATGTCACTGCTCTTGGCCTTCAATGCCATGCACTTGCTCTTACTCATACTCAATTTCCTGATCCTTGTCAAACCTAACCCATAGGTCTGCAGATTTCCAACCAACTCAGTCAAAGGAATTTTTTTGATGTCATTTGATTCCTCTATAGCAGTGATTTTGGCATGGAATCTCTCGAGTAGAGATCTGAGCACCTTTCTCACAATCTTAGGTTCAGAAATGGTTTCCCCAAGATTGAAAGCTGACTTCATTATGTCCTTGAGTGTGGTATAGAACTCATCGAACGATTCATCCTCCTCCATCTTAATCTCTTCAAAGCATGTAGTGAGCCTTTGAAGCTTCAAATCCTTGACAGTCTTAATTCCTTCATAGGTTGTCTGAAGGATGTCTGAAGGATAGTCCATGCTTCCTTAGTAGTTTCAGTGGAGGATATCTTCTTGAACTCTTCATTTGTGACCGCACTAAATAAGGCTTTCAATGCCCTATCGTTGAAGTTTGCCACCTTGATCTTAGTATCATCCCAATTGGCCAGCGCTTCCGTAGGCTTGGTCCAGCCTATCTCCACAGCTTGCCACACCTTTTCATCTAATGATTGCAAGAAAACTTTCATGCGTACTTTCCAGTATGCATAGTTAGTGCCATCAAATAAAGGAGGTATTATAAGAGACTATCCTCTATCCATAACAAATAGGGGTCAATGGATCACACAGCAAAGATTAACCCTAATCAGAGTGTACCTGCTCTGATACCACTTGATAGGCCAAAAACGTATTGACCCCTTGTGATAAATTAGTTGATTAATTAGCCAAGTTTATTAATTAATCAAATTAACATACAAAGTATATGGTAGCACAAACAAATCACCAATTAACTGAAGTATGCAACGGAAATAAAATTGACATGGTGATTTGTTTACGAATGGGGAAAACCTACACTACAAAAACCCCACTGGGTGATTTTAAAGTCACCACTCCCGAGAATCCACTATTATCAAAACAAGCGGTTACAAGTAAAGGAATCTCAGTACCTTATACCAATCTATAGTTAAACCCTTACCCCAATACCCAATTGGACTTGTTCTATAGCGACAATCTCTCCTTTTAATACACGGCTCCTAGTACAGAACTAACTAATTGCACAGATCCCAGTACGCGACTTCAATCACCAACTAGAGAAGGTTGTTGGCTACAAAGTTCTTCAAATCATGAAGTTGCTTGGTCACAAAACCCTATGGTGTAAAAACACAGCAGCTTCTTCAAGAACTAGGGCAAACTAGGTTTCCGGTCACACTTCTTCACTCTTGTGAAATTTGCTCTTGTGCAATTGTGCATAACCTTTTTCGGCCCTTAAAATAATCCTTATATATGTTTAGGGTTGTGAGAAAAGAAATCCCAAACATACATTCATAGATTGGATGAAAAACAGTCCTGAAAATCTGAACTTCATAAACCTCGATAGATAGCCATTTATCGAGCAAGCTGTCGAGGCACAGGCTTCACAGTTTTTTAATACTCAATAGATGCTAGCTATTGAGTTTTAATGAACAACACTTTCTAACTTGGTTCTTTGACAGACTTGCATGGCTTTGATACTTGAACTTGAAACCTTATTTCTTGAAGTATTAAACACATCCTAGATCTACCCAATTACAAGTAAAGTGTGTTTTGTCAAAAGATTAGCCAATTACATAAAATAGTGATATATGTTCCTAACATTGAATCACATATGTCCTAACACCAAAAATGTAAAGGTGCACTAGATTCAATTAACATGACATTTGTTAACTCAATTAGAGTTCTATTCTTTCTTTCAGCCACACCATTAGAAGCAGGTGAATATGGTGCAGTAGTTTCATAAATAATTCTCAAAGATTGAACAAATGAGTTGAATCACTTAATTCATACTTACGGCCTCTATCACTTCTTATTCTTTTTATTTTTTCTATCAAATTGATTTTCAACTTCTTTTAAAAAATCTTGAAATTTTTCAAAAGCATCACTTTTATTTTTCAACAAATAAACAGTTGTATGTTTTGAGAAACCATCAATAAAAGTGATAATATATCTATTTCCTCCATGAGTTAAAATTCTCTCAAATTCACATAAATCAAAATGAATTAATTCAAGAAATTTGGTATTTCTTACAACACTTTTATGAGGCCTTTTTGTAAACTTAGCTTGTCTACAAGTTTCACACTTTTCAAAATCTTTTGACAATCTTGGAACTAATCCTAAACTACTCATGATTCCCACATATCTACTATTTATATGACACAAACGAGCATGCCAAAAATTAATAGAAGAAAGCATATATATTGAACTAGTAGATGCTTTATTATTCTTAACATTTGACTTAAACATTCCATCATAAGCATAACCCTTGCCCACAAATAATCCATTTTTAGTGCTTACATAATTATCCGATTCCATAGTCTACTTGAAACCAGCCTTATTAAGCAAAAAGCTTGACATCAAATTCTCCCTCATGGACGGAGTGTATAGCACATCTTTCTTGCATGCACGCTTTGCACCCTAAACTATGACTTTTGCTACACTTTACACCCCAAATATAGTTTTACTGTTAAGTTAGATGAAAATTTTTAACACATGATACTTGCACGTGATTTTTGCTTAGGTGGCACACAATTTAAAGACAAAAACACCCTCTTTAATCAATTAAAAACAAAAGATCTCTCTCTCATGTGCATAGCATCTCCTCCTCCCCAAATCAAATTTGTCTAAATTCCCAACAGCTCTCATGGCTCCTCTCCTCTCTCTCATTGTTCAGTTGCTCCACTAAGTAAAATAATACTAAGCTGCAAAAAAAAAGGAAATCTAGATCAAGGTTTTTTTTTTTTTTTTTTTTTTTTTTTTTTTTTTTTTTAAATTAGAAAACTATCTAAAACATGAAGTCTAGAGACAGTTTGGGGAATAATATAAGGTAGACAAGACTAATATGAACTTTTAAAGAAATATGTCAAGATTGATTCCGTTCAAATTTTTATTTTAATATTGATTATTATATATTTTTACTATGTTATACGTATGCTTTGATCCTTTAACAGGTGTTGTAAAGAAAGCCATATATATATATATATATATATATCTTATATGGTAGGCCTGAGCTGGTTTGTTTCCAGATGTTGGTTGTATGTGTTTGCATTGATTATCTCCCAGATTTTATCATAATTATCTGTATTCAAAACAAATAAAAATATGTCAAGATCATGACCATCATGTTTTAGAGGAGAAACTAAACAATTTTGGAAGAGGAGAAGAGCTGTTGGCGGAGAGAGAGGGAAAGAGCTGCTACTGGGCACGCATGAGACCTATTGGGAATTTAGGGTTAGACAGAATTTGATTTGGGGAGGAGGAGATGCTAGCATGTGAAAGAGAGATTTTGTTGTTAATTGATTGGAAAGAGGGTGTTTTTGTCTTTAAACTATGTGTCACCTAAGTAAAAATCACTTGCAAGTCATGTGCTATAAATTTCCATCAAACATAACAGTAAAACTAACGTTGGGTGCAAAGTGTAACAAATGTCATAGTTTAGGGTACAAAACATGCATTCGAATAGCTTATGATGCAAAATGTAATCTAAGGTATAGTTTAGCATGGTAAAGTGTAATTTCCCCTTGTTTTTTCTTCTTTAAAAGGAGTGTACAACTTGAACCAATCTTTGTCATAACAGAGATGCCTATTAAAACTAGAATCTGCCCACACCTTTCAACATATTGCACCATATTGATGTCTGTAATCATAGCCATTAAAGACTTTTCGGTTACGTTAGCCTGCAGAGCAAATTCACTTTCCAAAATTTGCAAAATCGAGCAATATGCCCACTCTTACCACAGACAAAACAAAATCTATTAAATTGATCTTGTGAAGGGGGTCCTTGGTTCTTATTGTAATTTTTATTCAGGTTTCTCCTTCCTTGAGGTCTATTATTATTTTTGAAAACTCTCTTTTTAGGCTTCAATTGACCATTTCTTGGAAAATAATTTTTGGGCATATTATTATTTGTAGAAATAAGGTTTACCTTTGTGGTGGAATTACCATTGCTCTCTTGTGTCATGAGTGCATCTTTTCCTCTAGCCTCCTCCTCCACACAAATTCATGTGATCTAAGTCTCCAAGGATGTCTCCTTTTGTTTATGCCGAAAAGTCTTTTGGAACTCCCTCCAAGATTGTGATAGTTTATCAACTATGCCAGCTACCACCAGATTATCTTCAATCTTTATGCTTTCGGATCTTAATTCTACCACAATCATCTGGAAGTCTTATGCTTAATCCACCACTAATTTTCCATCCACCATTTGATAATGGAAAAATCTACTAGCAGCATACTTCTTTGCACTAACCTCCTCGGTGTCGTACATGCTTTGTAAAGCTTTCCAAATTTTCTGGGCAGAATTATAAGTTGTATCATAATAATCATAGAAATGATTGGCAACACAATCCAAAAGATAAGAGCAACAATTGTATTCATCTTTTGTATACTTATCTATTTTTTCTTGATGGAGACAGAATTCTTCATCACTCATCTCATCAGTAGAAACCTTGAAAGGATTCTTGTCAATGAGGATGTAGGCAACTTTGAGAAGATTCAAACTGAAAAGGACTTTTCCTTTCCACCTCTTGAAGTGGGCTCCCTTAAAGCAAAATGGCTTGTTAAGATCTCCAACAGTCTCATTTGGTTTCTCTTTTGTAGACTCCATGTATTAATCTCCTTAAAATTGTTGGGAAAAACACAATAATAATGGAAATAACACAAAGGGAAACTGAATAATTCTTTTGAATATTATTAATTTGAGATTATAAAATATACAACACTATTTGGACTGAAGCTCTCTTTAAGGAAATTCAAGCCTTTGGTTGGCAAAACTATATAACTAATGCAGACTTTTTTGACTTGTCTCCCCCAGGATACAACATCCTAACAAATATCGTATGGATAAAACAACCTCTGCACAAAGTGTTCAAGTCCAAACCTCCACCAAAAAGAACACCCTTCCTTACCAAGAACCTCTCTATTTTTTTAGCGTATAAGAATGCTTGCAATTGCTAGATTTTTTGGTGTCTTAACGTTGTTATATTGCAGTGACTTGGATGGGTCCAAATGAGTCTATTTATAGGTTTAATGGGCCTCACGAAATTATTACCCAAATTAATCTAATTAATTAGGTCCATTATTCTGATATAGTGGGTGTTACAAGATTAATTGCTAGACATAAATTTGATGGACTGGAGTTTCACAATTAATGGATAAGATAAGGAGTTTCTAGAGAATAAATAGGCCCAACAGCTAATCCATTAAATGGGTGAATGGCTCTTCATTTTCCATATTATAAAGGTCATTTACTCACCCATGAATATGGAAAATATTCTAAATGTATCTAGCTTAATATTTGCACAATACATATCAGCCCATTGATCACCACAATTAAAAAGAATAAAAGAGTCTCTCTCCTTTTCAATGCGAGATTAAATATTTCACTAACTCGTTATCTTCGATATTAACTCCTACATCTTTATATTTATATTGTCATATAAATCCATTTTAATTAATTAATATTAAAATGCTCCAACACTTACTATAAAGGGTGAAAACATTTGAAACTTGGATGTCTCCGTTGAAAATGGCAAGAGATGTTGATTGAGTTACAAGGCCTTGACTAGAAATATTAGTGATAAAGTCAATAATAGGTCATATAGAGGTAAAGTTGCTTAAATCAAAATTTACCACCTTTATAAGTAGTGGGAAAAGTTTCAAAAAAATTTATTATCTTTCCATGTCATTTACAAGTAGAACTGAGTGCATGTAAAAAATAAATAGAAGAAGAAGAAATTATTACAATTTAACTCCATATGGTTTTATGGACACAATGGCAATGGGAGTCGCCACCTAGTTTTTGCAACGGTCTAGAAACCATATATATAGCATCCTCTCGAGGAAGGACCATTGATCTTACTACCAGCGATATGGGTTCGGAGTTATGGTATGGTCTTGGAAAGGTGTTAGGCATCCAAAATCGCCCAATCCTAAGGTTGGCTCCTTTCATTGTGTCTTATGTCTAAACCTTATTAAATGCACACTCAATATTGTTATCTAACTCACACACACACTAACATGTATCTAAACACACAACATTGCATCAATCATCCCAAAAGATCTAATCATACATCTATCACGGCCATCAACCAAAGCCTAACATTCATCTAATCAAGCATCTCATCAAGTCATAGACCTAACATTCATCTAGCATGGCATCTCCTAACATACATCTAGTACACATGTCAACCAACCTAGCATCCATTTAGCATGGCATGGCATAAACCCTAGCATGTTACTATCATCATATCCATTCAAGGCAGAAACATAGGCATGGCAAGCAAACATAGATCATCACATGTATTCCAAGCTTTTAGACATGAAATCAAACATCGAACAAACACATTACATCAGTAAAATGCATGTTCATACCAATGAATGGCTTACCTTGCAGCAACTTAGCACCTATGGCATTATGCATGAGCATTTGAATGCATGTTCATGACATCAAACAAGGAAAAAACAAGATAAACCCTAATTCTAACATGTGAAAAGGCAAACAAACAAACAAACATGTGAAACAGAGACTTAGAACCATAAATACAGGAAAAATGATCTAAAAATGAGGTATACATGTGAAAGAATAAGCAAAAACAGACAAAACAAAATTAGGATTTTATGGTCAGGTTCATGTGCATGCATGAACAACCTTGCGTGCACATAATCAAGCCTGCGTGTGCAGGCAAGATTATGCGCATGTGGGTTTCTGCCCAAAAACCCTAGAAACACAGCAAAGATTTAAACACTAAATCTAATATCCTAACAAGCTTTTTAGACATACCTAGACTACATAAACATATTAAAACATATTATAACAAGAAACTAAAGCAAACAAAAAGATTAAAGTGCAAAAAGGAAAAGAAAAGAAAAAGAAAAGTTTAGACTACATACCTCAAACAAAAGCTCTTCAAGCTTGAATTTTGACCATTCCCCTCAGTCAAATTTATTCACGATTCAATAAAAGAGTGATTAGTAATCTTAAACTCAAATATCAAAGCCAGAAAAGGCCCTAATCAAAATAAAATTGACTTGAAGATGTTTTGTGAAAAACTCCCTCTTTGATTCACTATTTCAAGTGAATCTTAATGTTTTCCCGTGGGATTTTTGTGTGTTTTGAAAATATATCATATAAGGCTACTTATAGTGTGAAAATAAGGGTTTGGAATGACTCTTAGACGATGTGGGATTCATTCCAAACCTCACATTAATGCAAAAAAACTTGCCTTGTTTACTTTCTAGAATTTGCTATGCGTGCATAGGATCGTGCTTGCGTGTGCATGCAGAAAGCAGCGTGCACAGGTCGATTCTTGCGTGAGCATAGCGAGGATTTCCTTGGCCTCACTTTTCCCAAAATAGATTTATTTGCTTATTAAAAGTTATATTTTTTTATTTTAATATTTCTCAAGTCAATTTAACATTTGATTGGGCCTTATACCAACCCTGGATCTTAGAATTTAGCATCATTGAGGAATGGGGGCCCGAGTTATAAGGAGTACAAAATGCGGTGTCTACTAGTAGCCATGATAAAGAAGTCTTTTGCTTTTGTAAATAGAATTTCTTCTTCTTAGATTTTAATGATGGTGTATTGTATTAGACTCCAATGGCAACGCAATCCCACTCATGAAAATTAAATTAAAAAAGGAAGGGAAAAAACCCATAATTAGCAAAACAATGAAAAAAAAACTGAGTTAATTTATCAATATAAATTTTAGTCTTATATTGTATAGCAGTTTTCCTCAACCTTATCAATAATAGAAAGATAGCTGCCTAATAGCTACCTCCTCCCTAATTAGAAATGATAGGGATAAAATCCCCAAATAGATGGATATAAATAATGAGAGCAGACATTAGTGACAAAGTCACGAAAAGAGATGGTCTTGGCATTCTAAAAACTAGCGGACGGGTTCACAACCTGGACGAATGAGAGACACGATGGTTGTATTCCTTGAAGCAGATGGACGTGTGACATAGACAAAGAGGAGGTGCGACAAGTGGATCCTTCGAGGCAAATGGACCAAAGCTAGATGATATGCTAAAGCCACGTGTCACCTTCGTGGCATAAGTGGTCTCCAAGAATCCTAGAATGGAAATATCTTGCACTCCACGCCCAACTACAATCAAAGGAAGCCCTATAAGGAAAGGATCCCGTAAATTACTAGTATTAATAGGGATCTTCTCTACAAGGAAATACCCTCTCCACTAAGAAATTAAGATCAACTCTGCACTACTATAAAAAGCCCAAAACCCTCACAAATTGAGGTACGCGTAATTCTCCCAACTTTAGCACTCTAGAGTTGTAGAAATTCTCTCTAACTTAACCTTCAGAGCGTATTTGGCCGGTATCACACTGGTACTCTCTACAAGGTCTTCTTTGTTTCTGTTTCGTAGGTTTTGTCTAGAGCACGTAAGGACTATGCAGCTCACTAATGATTTTTGGCATCATTAGTTGGCATCGTCTGTGGGAAAGAAAACAATAGCAGCCGTATTACCACTTCCTAGACAAAGAGTTTTATGTTATTCACTTGCTCAATGGCAACCAACAACAATCACAGAGATGAACCATGCACTGCCCTCGAAAGACAAGTACAAACTCTAGTCGTGGCTATGGAACACCTTACTAAGCAAAACCATGACTTGGAGGAACAGCTGTGCCAAAGGGATGTTGGGCCCAACAGTCACGAAGAGGAGCAATAAGGCACCAGTGCTGAAAGAAGGGAACGAGAAGGACCAGAAGGCAGCAATGCCCCGAGCAAATAGGAGCAACAAGATACCAACCATCCATCTGTCGTAGATACGACACCACTGCATATAGTTGCAGATGATGAAGGAAAGGATGGACTTCATGATGAACGCTCTTAGGGGATGGGTGTCGAACAACTTTGACGAATTGGTCCACGAAACAAACTTGCCCTTTACTTCACCCGTCACTTCATTCCCCCTTCCACCAAAGTTCCATATGCCACAGATAGAAGCCTATAATGGGTCTAAGGATCCCTTAGATCACCTTGAGTCATTCAAAACCCTCATGCACTTACAAGGTGTTGCGAATGAGATCATGTGCCGAGTTTTCCCAACAACGCTGAAGGGTCCAGCAAAGGTATGGTTCAGCATGTTGATGCCTAACTCTATCAGTACCTTCAAGGAGCTAAGTGCGTAGTTTGCATCACACTTTATCGGGGGGCACCAGTATAAGAAGTCCACGGCATGCCTAATGAGTATTAAGCAACGAGAGGACGAGACACTGAGGTCTTACATAACACGTTTCAACAAAGAAGCACAGACGAAACTGATGACAAGATACTTGTCGTTACGTTCACCAATGGATTACGGAAGGGGAAGTTTTTGTTCTCTTTATACAAAAACAACCCAAAGACCATGTCAGATGTGTTTTATCGAGTCACTAAGTACATGAACGCTGTTGATACCGTATTTTGTCCGCCCTCGATTTGCATGTCGGAACCCCGAAAATTTCAAAAATATCATTTTCTCTCTATGGGGCCATGAGAACATCTAGAACGACGTGGCGCAACCCGTTTGGGTATCAGAGTACCCGGAGTGCTTTTTTTTCGCTAAAATAACCAAAATGCCCCTAGTTAGCCCTAGGGTTAACCAAAGGTCAAACGTGGTCCGAACTCTCACAAAACAACGTTTTTCACAATTTTACATCAAACCTGAGCTTCTCGAAGATTTTTGACCAAGTTTGAACCGAAGTCGCTCCTAAGTGGGCCCAAAAACCCTAATTTTGATCTGGTTGTCAAAACGGGTTGAAATCGACGCCATTGCATAGATTATCAAATCCTCATTCCAACGCGTAGATTACCCAAATCCATACTTTTTGAGGCCCTTTGAGGTTGGCAACCCTCCAAGGGCCGCCGCCTTGAAATTTGCGCCCAGGGCTATAAATAGCCCCAAGCACCCCCAAACCAAGGAGAACACACTTTTCTCTAAAATTTTCCTTCTACCCAGCCTCTCTACACATTTTTTCCTCTCTTCCAAACACCCAAAAAACTCCAAAAACACATCAAAGTCTTTTGATTCTTCCCTCTTCACCAAGAACACAAGGTATTGCTTTTGTACCCAATCTTCCTTTTGTTGGTTCTACATTTAGGATTTAGGGTTTAAAGATGTGTATGTAGCTTTTTTGGTTATCATCCACACCCCTAACCTTTTTTTTTTTTTTTTTTTTTTTTTTTTTTTGCATTTATCTTATTTGTTTTGCTTGAATAACATGATTTAGTGCTTTCTATAGCATGCTTCTTGCTTTATGTGTGTTCCTTACTTAGATCCATGTGTTTGTATGCTTTATGCCATGTTTTATGCCTAGATCTATGTTCTTACATGCTTATATGTTTAGATCTACATGCTTAGGGTTTTATGCCATGTTTCCTTTGTTTCATTCCTCTTTTTAATTTATGTTGAAGTTAGGGTTATGTGCTCACATGCTTGATATCATGTCTATGGTTATGCTTTGCTCAAATCTTTTGTTCGTATGCTTTTCGCCATGTTTTATGCTTAAATCCGCATTCGTACATGCTTATATGCTTGAATCCTTGTTCTACCATGCCTATGAGCTAGCTTTCACATGTTCACACGTGTGTTGCCATGCCTATGCCTAGATCTATGTTTTCATATGTTTGTGTGCTTGGATCTATGCTCTACTTGCTTTATGCAATCTTCCATGTGCTTGTATGCCCCGTGTCATGTTTAAGTGTGCCTAGACCTAGGATATGTTTGTCATGCCCTGTGCTATTGTAGCCATTTTGTCGCTTTATCTTTCTTTCTTGTATTTTGTCATCGTCCATGCCCCTTGGCTCACATCAAAGAGTTTGGATCATCCTTATCTGCATGTCTATGCTTGCTTGTTTCTATGCGTTATGCTTGTGTTAGTTTCTCTTGTTCTAGGCTTTGCCATGTTTAACACCCACAGCCGGTTTGTAGTTGTGTGGTTAAATCTGACGCCCACGAGGCCTTGTCTGGATGTAACCATTTGGGATGCATCGCCACGATGCCGGTTGCTTCGTGCATACCTTTCCCCTTTTTCGCTCTATGCGATGATGTGCTTACCATGCTTGTTTATGCCACCTGTTGGCTTTCTTTGCATCTTTACACGCTTGCTTACATGTCCATGCATGAGTCTTCCTTGCTAGTGTGTCTTCCATGCTTCAACACAATGAAGCTCTGGACACTCAATCTAAACCAACATATGTCCCTTGCGGACATCCCCTTTTGTTTGCTTTCTTGCTTGTTTGCCCTTTTGCTCGTTTGCTTGCTTTCCTACTATGCTTGCCATGCCTATCATGCTTTTTTGCTTTATGCCTCTTTCATATACTCTTTGCGTCTCTTCTCCCATCACTTGTCTGCTAGTTTCTTGTCTTTGCCTTTGCATGTACACACTCGGAGCTAGGGCACGATCTCCTAAGCGTAAGCAAAAAAGGCGAGGAAGTAAGCATGTAAATTTGGGCCAAGCGGCTAGCTTCAGTAAATATAGGAGTTTAGTCTTTCCCTTTTGGTTATGTACCCTTTCAAACCCCTTCCTTCCTCCTCCCTTTCTCTCTTAGATGGTTTGTATTAGGTATATCATGCCATGTACCATTTGTCCTCATCTCTAGAGCATGGTGACCCCTGTTTATATTCCTGCACCTATATTTTAGGCCATGCTCTAGGGATGTGGGCATTTACTTTCCTGCTCTATGTGCTTGCATTGTGCATGATGTATGTATATATATACCTGTTCGTCCCTTCTGGTGTGATTGTCATAGTCCGTGCAAGCGATGCCTAATTTCCGCCACGAAAGTAAGGTTACTTGTCGCCAAATTTTCGTTGTAGAAATCTAGCACTTTGCTCGAATGCCTTAGGAAAGCATAGATTGGGACCACATCCATTCAAAAGACAAACCTCAAAGCCCCCATGCATGCAAAGCCTCAAAAGCCAATGCTGAAGTCATGTTTTTACTACCAATTTCCGAAAATTAAGATTTTATCAAAACAAAGGACTATCCTTGGACAGGCGTTGTGGGGTGCCTAACACCTTCCCCACACATAACCAAACTTCTGCACCTAAGAATCAAGATTTTTTGCCATCCACATTAAATTAGGAAAAATTCCATTTTTCTTAGCCTAGGATTGGTAATAAAATCAACTAGAAACAAGTGACCAATCACACCTTAGAAAAACCCAATGACTGGTGGCAACTCCACTCACCTTTGGTAATCACCTATAATTTGGCCCAAGTTCTTGCCATAATACCAAAGGTAGACCTACCTTCCTCCAGAGAGAGAGAGAGAGAGAGCACCCGAAACTCTGCACAAAGCACGCACATGCACCATATCACACATCGAGAAGGGCCCTCTAACAAACCCCCGTGCGTGCGGGAGTTGTCGCCACGGCGGGTGGTCAAACGAAAGCACGGTAGTGGCGGTCTTTCCACTTAGCCAATCGAGGCCAGGCGCCGACAAATGTAGAGGACGTGCTACTGGCCCAAGAGGAAAAACCTAAGAAGGAGAAAAGGCAAGAAGATACACAGCAGGATAGGGAATGGAAGACGACTAAAACCGGAGACTGAAGGGAGGATAGGCACTCCAAACCCCCCACTGGAAGGTTCGCAAGCTTCATCCCGCTGACTGCCCCAATTAATCAAGTCTTGATGTAGATCAAGAACGATACGACCTTGACATGACCTAGCAAGTTGAAGGGAGATCCCAGTAAGAGATCTAGAGACAAGTATTGCCACTTTCATCGGGATCATGGTCATGTCACATCTGAATGCTATGACTTGAAGCAACAAATTGAGACCCTTATCAGACAGGGTAAACTAAAATGATTTGTCAACAAAGAAAGGATAGACCCACCACAAGAACAAGTGGTTTGAAAGGAGGGCGAGCACCCCAAGCCACCTTTAGGGGACATAAGGATGATTGTATGGGGCACCACAGCATCTGGTTCGTCCAGGAAGACGCGTAAGACTTACCTTAGGATAGTTCAGAACGTTTAGCTGATGGTTTTGTTCTAAAGATGGCACAGGTCGACAACCCCATAAGTGGGTTCTCGGAGGAAGATGCTCGACGTCTACACCACCCCCAAGACGATGCACTAGTTGTTAGCATACTGGTAGGAGACTACAACACTCACCGGGTCCTAGTTGATAATGGAAGCTCTGCTGATATCCTCTATTACCCGACATTCCAACAGATGAAAATCGAGAGAGAACAGTTCGTGCCAACCAATGCACCACTCGTCAAGTTTGAAGGAACAAAAGTATACCTTCTTGGTGCAGTTATATTGCCCATGACGGTTGGTAATTACCCTTAACAAATTACTAAGGATGTTACATTCCTTATCGTCGATTGTTCATCTGCTTACAATGCCATACTAGGCTGGCCTACACTCAATTCATAGAAGGTCATGACTTCGACTTATCACCTGGTGATCAAGTTCCCTATTAAGTACGGAGTAGGAGAGGTACATAGAGACCAAGTGGCAGCACGTAAGTGCTACATAGCGATGTTGGAGATGGACGACCACTTACAAACCATAAGCATGCAAGAGTAACAGACGGTTGCAGAGCCCGTTGAGGGGTTGGAGGAGATACTTCTCGATAACTCCAGACCTGAGCGAACAACCAGGATCGGTACCCTCGCCAATCCGCCAGTCTGTCAGGCACTCACGACGTTCCTAAGAGAGAACCAGGATGTCTTTGCCTGAAGCCATGAAGACATGTCTGGGATCGACCCCAACAGCTGCCTGCTCTCTCCTTTTTCGGCACTTCCCAGTTCACAACAGACCTGATCTTCTCTTAATCCATCTGCATCACACCCTTGCTGATCCAATGGCCAAGAAAGAGCATTTTCATCTGAGCATCGTCTCACGTACAGCTTCTTTTCCTACTACACTTGAAACACTATACTCAGGGTTCCAAACCTTTTCCTAACGGAAAGACCACTATTGAAGGAAATTCAAACTCACTCTTAGTATCGATTCTGAGAAGATTTTTGCCCCACTAGCAAAGGTTACTTTTATAGGGCAATCATGGTTCACAGGTTGAACGTGTCACTCTTGTTCTCCCCTATCCAATAGAAGAAGAGAGTATTTGCCTAGGAGCGAGACAAGGCTATAGTGGAAGAAGTTCGCAAATTACAGGAGGCAGAATGCATAAGAGAAGTATACTATCCCGACTGGCTGGCCAATATAGTGATGGTCAAGAAAGCCAATGGAAAATGAAGGACGTGTATAGACTTCACAGACTAAAATAAGGTGTGCCCTAAAGATAGCTATCCACTTTCGCGGATCAACATCTTGGCAGACTCAACAACAAGACATCAGTTGCTGAGCTTCATGGATGCTTTTTCGGGTTACAACCAAATCAATCAGGACGAGACTAATCAGGAGAAAACTTCGTTCGTCACCAGCCAAGGCCTTTTCTGCTACAAAGTGGTGTTGTTCGGTCTCAAGAACACAGGCGTAACATATCAGAGGCTCATGAACAAAATATTTGCACATCAGATTGGGAGGAATGTCCAAGTCTACATGGACGACATGCTAATGAAAAGTTGAGGGGAAGACGGCCATTTGGATGACCTTAAGGAGACCTTCGATACCCTCCACTCATATAACATGAAGCTCAATCCAAGCAAATGTGCATTTGGGGTAATGGTTGGAAAATTCCTAGGGTTCATGGTGTCTCAGAGAGGCATTAAAGTCAACCCAGACAAGATCCGGACCATAATGGAGATGGCACCACCTAGGAACATAAAAGAAGTGCAAAGCCTCAACGGCAAGGTAGCAGTGCTGAACAGGTTCGTGTTAAGGGCAACGGACAAATGCCTACCTTTCTTTTGCACATTGAAGAAGTCCTTCGAGTGGACGGCCGAGTGTCCGACAAGTATTCGAGGACCTAAAAGCATACCTCTCTTCCCCACCATTGCTAAGCTCTTCCAAATTTAGGGAGGAGCTATTTCTTTACTTAGCCGTTTCCCCAGCTGCTGTCAGTGCAGCCTTAATCAAAGAAGAAGACAGGGTGTAGAAACCCATTTACTACACTAGCTGGGCAGTCCAAGGCGCAAAGGAGAAGTACCCTCCAATGGAGAAGCTAGCCTTTGCCTTAGTGACTGCAACTTGCAAGCTCAAACCATATTTCCAAGCCTACATTGTGGTCATTCTGACAAACAAACCTCTACGAAAAGTAATGAGTAATCTTCAAGTTGTTGCATAGATGGTGCTATGGGCAATTGAGTTGAGCAAATTCGATGTACAATATTACCTACGCACTGCCATGAAGGGACAGGTGGTCGCTGAATTCATTGCGGAATTCACCAATATGGAAGGCCAGGGGGTAGAAAAGCATCCTCAATGCGACTCACAGGTGATCACGAGCTAGGTAATCGGCGACTAAGAATGCAAGGGAGAAAGGATGAAGTACTTGGAGCAAGTAAGGAAGCAGGTAGGCGATGACCTTCAGGCCAAGTTTGTTTAAATCCTAAGGGAAGAGAACGAGTAAGCATACCGACTTGCCAAGACTGCATCAGCAGAACATGTGCCCGTCTCCAGTAAAGTACTTTCTTTTGTTCAGCTTTCACCCTTGATAGATGGCGTCGGTGCGCAAGAAATAAGCTCAAAAAGCAACTGGACCACACCGATAATGTCATACTTAAAATACGGTATGCTACCCCAAGGTAAGGAGGCCGCAAAAAAACTAAAGGTCCAGACGACACGATTCGTCCAAATAAAAGATGTCTTGTACAAGAGAGGCTTCTCCCGACCGTACCTAAGATGCCTAGGCCCTAAGGAAGCAGATTATGTTATGAGGGAAGTTTATGAAGGAATTTGTGGGAACCATTCAGGGTCACAATCGCTAGTGCACTAGTTGATCCGGGCAGGATACTATTGGCTTACCAAACAGAAGGATGCCCGCTTGCGACAAGTGTCAGAGGTTCAACAACATCATCGACAACCAATAGATGAGCTCACTCCAATGACCGCCCTGTGGCCTTTTGCTCAATGAGGGTTGGACATCATAGGCCTATTCCTAACAGCAATAAGGCAACTAAAGTTCCTAGTGGTCAACATAGATTACTTAAACAAATAGGTGGAAGTTGAAGCCATAGCCACCATCATGGAGAAAAACGTATGTAGCTTTGTTTGGGGAAACGTCATCTGCAAGTACGTGATACCTAGAGTCTTGGTCTCGAACAATGGGAAGCAATTCGACAACGAGCCATTTAGGGATTTTTGCTCACAATTGGGGATCAAGAATCACTACTTCTCACCCACCCACCCTCAGGCCAATGAACAAGTTGAGGTCACGAATCGATCCTTACTCAAAATCATCAAGACTCGGCTTAAGGGGGCAAGGGATATATGACTAAACGAGCTGCCAAGTGTATTGTAGGCGTACAGGACGACGGCCAAAACACCTACAGGAGAAACACCCTTTCGACTAGCATAGGGGAGCAAGGCTGTTATCCCCGCTGAGGTCGGACTCGCCCTTTCGAAACCATGTGCCTACAGTTGGACCTAATGGAAGAGGTCAAAGCAACAACCGAACAAATGTTAGCACAATACGAAGACCTCATGGCCAAGCACTATAATTCCAGAGTCAGACACAAGGACTTTCAAGTTGGAGATCTCGTCCTGAGGAAGGAAACAAGCACTACAAGAGATCCCTCCCACGAGAAGCTAGGACCTAAATGGGAAGGACCCTACAGAATCACTTCGTGGTAGAGGAAAGACACCTATCACCTAGAGACACTCAACAGACAAAAGTGTTAGGATATATGCCCTTAAATCCAATTGTATGATGCTATGTATGACATTATGTTGTGATTAATAAAGTTGTTTTATTATTATTATTATTATTATTATTATTATTATTATCTAAAATAATGATAACATGAATATTTGGATATTATCATATAGCCCATGAGATGCATAAGTATGTGATTTATGTGATTTAGTCACAGAAGATATAAATCACAAGTTCTTTGTAAACTCAGAATTTTAGTTCGTAGTCGATGATGAAATTGGACATTTCATCTGCGAAAACTATAACATATCAACTAAAATGATTTGTCTTAATCATGGAAGTGGAGACTTCTAGTTGATATGTTGACATGTTGACATGTTTTAAGAATTAAGATATATTGAACCGGGCTGCTGTGAGATTTATTATTCTCCTAATGACTACCAAATAAATAATAAATCTCATGACTTCTATTTACATGAACTCTTAATCCTGAGAGAATAATGGACATAATCATGAAGTGTAGGTTGCTTTGATATATCAGGAGTGAGATCTAAAGTCATGATCAAAACCTCTGTATGTTGGGTAGCCACATTTAGTATTGATGGAACATATATTTTCAAGATGGAATTCATAATCTCTTAACGAAGATATAAAATATTCCCTTGAGATAAACTAATGAGTTTGGTTATTCAGAATGTTAGGCCTAACTACTTTAGTAAGAAGTTACTAAAGTATATATTTATGAAATTGGATTTCATAAATAAATGATGAACAACTAAAAGGATTATACCGGGTATTCAAGGATTAAAATGTAGTAATATTCAAAGTGGTAGTCTACATTCATGACTTTGTATTACTACGAATATTTTATGAAGGGGTTGCATGTCTAATAAAGTCTTGGGATATAATTTATTAATAAGGCCTAAAGTACAATTATATTTATATAGTGGTATTAAATATAATTAATGGTAACTTTGGACTTGTCAAGAGTTGACAGAAAAGCGCAAGGCTCATTGGAGCTAGAGTCTTATTTGTTCCCTTTTGGTCACACTCCAAGCCACATACTAAAGCTCAATTGGAATGGCCCAAAAGGCTAGTCCAATTAGATAATCAATTTAATACAAGGAGAGAAACATATAGAATATAATAAGAGCTTTTCATAAGGAATGAAATGGTTTGTATATGAGTGTAAGCCACTCTCTTATTATCCCCTTGAAAACTGATTAAGAGACCACACTTCTTGGGCACAAGTGGAATTGGAGTGAAGATTAAAGGTGTTCCCAAGTACTTCTAATTTTTAGTTTTGCATTTCATCGCACCAAGGTACACTCTCTTGTTCTTATATTCTTAAATTTACATAGTACATGTTATCAATTGCTAATGAAGTTGATCCGTTAATTTTTCACTGCGTATGTCTTGTATGCGATACAAACATGTATTTTTCCACCAATTGGTATCAGAGCAATCTTTATTTTCCAATTAGTATAACAAGTTTTGTGAGTTTTGGAATTAGAGATAGTAATTTCATAATGTTAGAAGATTCTACATTCAATTTTCTGCACGGTTGTTGAAATTACTGTTTTATAAAAACCGATATTGATGTTATAATGTTATTCGAGTTTGATATTAAGTATGTTAAATTGAACTTTAAGGCTATAGCATCAATGGAATTCAGTTTTGTTCTCAAACTCAATCTATTGTGTTCATATGATGGTACTTTGTTCATGAAAACCATTGAAAACTACTTAGTGAAAATTCTGGAAAATTCAGTTTCACGAGTTTCGACTGATCGAGAATTCCCTTTAATCAATCGAATGTTCCTTTTCAATCAATCGAATAGGAATCGAGAATTGATCGAGTCAACCCATGGGTTTATGTTGAATTTATTAAAATTTCGACTGATCGAGAATTCCTTTTGATCGATCGAATTTGCCTTTTCAATTGATCAAACAGGAATCGAGAATCGATCGAGTCATCCAGATTGTTTATTAAAATTTTCTTCATGATTTCAATCGATCGAGAGATACATTCGATTGATCAAAAGTTGTGAGTTTTGAATTTTCACTAAGTGTTTTCACATTTAAAAGTGCAAGGCTATGTGTAATGAGATTACGCATGTTTTCTAATTAAAAACCTTTTTCTTTTAAAATATCTAGTGGGAGAGAGATACAAGGGTTAGATCTCATGGCCTCCATTGTCAGTTTATAGTAGTGTGATTAAGCACCTCGCCTTGGTGTATATGCCTTGCTCCCAATGGAGGGTATTTAATTCATGGTACTACAGATTAAACTTCTTAATGATGGATGATATGTGTTTTTACATTAAGAATGACCACGCTACCATGGAGTTACTTAATGACTCACATAGATTTTAGGCAATGGTGTACGCTAGACTAAGTTAAATGCTAACCTCCCTATGGAGCTATGTCATTATTACTTAGAGGCTAAAGGAAATACGGCATATTATTAGTGTTTGATAAGGGTTATCATGATAGTACTAATAATGAGAATGTATCTCAATCAGTCATATTGTTTATAATTTACTTGCTACCAAGGAATTTTAAACATGGGATTGGGTTGTCATTGCATATTTTATATTATGGTTTTATTAGGGTTCTATACTATATGTTTATATGCTAAATTGATAATGTCAAATTTTACTTATTATATTCATGTTTATTATTTTCAGATTTAAATCATAGCATCTTTTAGCCCACTTGTTGCTATTCTTAATCAAAACAAACTGACTGGATCCAACTATGTTGACTGGAAAAGAAATTTGGACATTGTTCTTACTGCTGAAAAGCACAAGTATGCGCTTAGTCAACCTTGTCCTAAATTTCCATCATTAGATGCTCCTTTTGAGGAAAAATAGCGATATGATCGTTGGCAAAAATCTAATGAGATGGCCAAGTGCTATATCCTAGCATCTATCTCAAATGTTCTACAGCATCAAATGCAGGATGTAGAACTAGCTTCGGACATAATGCTAAGTTTGAAGGAGATGTTTGGTGAGCAAGGCCGTTCTGCAAGGCAAGAAACTATGAGGCAAATTTATATATACCAAAAGGGCTGAAGGTACTTCAGTGAGGAAGCATTGTCTTAGGATGATCTCTAATCTAAATACACTAGAAGTATTAGGTGTTGATATTGATGGAGAATCCCAAGTGGATATGATACTCCAATCACTACCAGAACCATTCAAGGAATTCAGACTTAATTAAAATATGAACAAAAAGATTTATTCATTGTCTGAATTAATGAATGAATTAGTAGCGGTGGAAGGCATTCTTGGTACATCCAATGTTGATGCTAATATGGCTGAAGCTTCTACTTCTTAACCTAAGTTGAAAAGCAAGGGTAAAAAGAAGAAGAAGAAGGACTTCACCGAGCAAGATGGTAAACAAATTGTCTTAGGAGTTACTAACAAGAAAAAGAA
Source organism: Quercus lobata (assembly GCF_001633185.2). Lineage (NCBI taxonomy): Eukaryota > Viridiplantae > Streptophyta > Magnoliopsida > Fagales > Fagaceae > Quercus > Quercus lobata. The sequence goes on along the minus strand of NC_044913.1, from coordinate 34,168,518 downwards.
AAAGGAGTACGCCAAAGGAAAGTGTTTCCATTGTGGCGAGAAAGGTCATTGGAAGAGAAATTGTCCAATATTTAGAGCTGCCAAGAATAAGGGTATGAAAAGTTCATTCCTTCTTGAAATATATTTAGTACAAAATCCCACGGATTCCTAGTGTGTGGATTCAGGTTATACTAACCATATATGCAATACTTTGCAGGGGTTCCAGGAGACCAAAAGCTGAATAGGGGAATTGTTTCTTACTTTGGCTGATGAGAGCAGGATTCTAGTTGTAGTTGTTGAAGTGTTTAATTTAGACTTTGATTTTAGAGTTTTAATATTGGAAGACTGTTTATATGCACCTAATGTTCGTAGAAATTTAATTTCTGCAACTTATTTAGGTAAACATGGATATTGTGCTATCTTGAAAGACAATGTTGTAATAAACAGGATTCTAGTTGTAGCTGTTGAAGTGTTTAATTTATGCTTTGATTTTAGAGTTTTAATATTGGAAGACTGTTTATATGCACCTAATGTTCGTAGAAATTTAATTTCTGCAACTTATTTAGGTAAACATGGATATTGTGTTATCTTGAAAGACAATGTTGTAATAAAGAAGGATAAAGTGTTTATCTGTTCTGGCAATATTGTTGATAGTGTTTATATTTAACTCCTGATAAACATGAATTATATAATTCTAAATTAGATAATGACTCTCATGTAAAATCTTAAAGAGAAAGTTTCCCTCTGCTAATGATGCATATATTTGGCACTTGCGTTTGGGTCATATTAATCCAAACAAAATTCAAAGACTGATCAAAGATGGACTCTTAGAGCCATTGGACTTTAATGAATTTCCAGTTTGTGAATCTTGTTTTGAGGGTAAAATGACCAAAAGACCTTTTATGCAAAAGGTAGAATAGCCCAAAAGTTGCTTGAATTAGTTCATACGGATGTATGTGGTCCTATGTCAACCCAAGCAAAAGGAGGTAGTACCTCATCACTTTTACAGATGATTACTCAAGATATGGTTATGTGTACCTAATGAAATGGAAGTCCAAAGCTTTTGAAAAATTCAAAGAGTTTAGGGTTGAAGTTGAGAATCAATTGGGTAAACGCATAAAGGCCATTCGATCTGATCGAGGTGGTGAATACCTTCTTGGGGATTTCAATGATTACTTAACTCAAAATGGGATTGTATCCCAATTGACTACACCGGGAACTCCCTAGCAAAATGGTGTAGCAAAAAGAAGGAATAGAACTCTTTTAGAAATGGTGAGGTCCATGATGAGTTACTTAACTTTACCAATTTCCTTTTGGGGGTGTGCCTTAAAAACAGTAATACATCTTTTAAATTTAGTTCCATCAAAATCTGTTCCCAAAACACCAATGGAATTGTGGAGTGGACGTAAGCCTAGTATGAGATACCTCCACATTTGGAGTTATCCAACACATGTGCTAAAAGGGAAGCCTGATAAATTGGAACCAAAATCAGAAGTATGTTTGCTTGTGGGTTATCCAAAAGAAACCAAGGGTTATTTATTCTATAGTCGTAATGATAACAAAGTTTTTGTTAGTACAAATACTAAATTTTTTGGAAAATGACTATATGAATAATTTTACTCCTAGAAGTAGAGTTGTTTTGGCTAAAATGAATGAACCTATAATTGAACAATCAATGGATGAAACTAGGAATGATGTGGTTGTATCGAATACACCACAAAATATTACTCATGAGATGACTAGTACACAGGAGCCTCGTCGTAGTGGGAGGATTTTTAGGCCACCTATAAGATTTATAGGTCTGTGAGAAACTTATGAAACTATCTCAGAAGAGGCTGAAACTGATCCTTACACTTATGAAAAGGCAATGAATGATATAAATGCACATCATTGGCTCAAAGCTATGAAATCTGAATTGGATTCTATGTATTCCAATCAAGTATAGGATCTTGTAAAGGCGCCTAATGGCATTAAACTTGTTGGTTGCAAATGGGTTTACAAGAGGAAGAGAGGGATAGATGGAAAGGTTGAAACCTTTAAAGTAAGGCTAGTGGCGAAAGGGTATTCATAAAAGGAAGGAATTGATTATGAAGAAACCTTTTCACCAGTAGCAATGCTTAAATCTATCAAAATTCTCTTATACATTACTGCTCATTATGATTATGAAATTTGGAAAATGGATGTCAAGACTGCATTTCTAAATGGCAATCTTGAAGAAGAAATCTATATGATGCAATCAGAAAGTTTCATAGCAAAGAACCAAGAGCGTATGGTATGCAAGTTGAAAAGATCCATTTATGGACTTAAGCAAGCATCTAGGTCATGGAACATCAGATTTGATCAAGCAATCAAGTCATTTGGTTTTGAACAAAATATTGATGAACCATGTGTGTACAAAAGACATCGAGATAAAGTAGTAATGTTCTTAGTGCTTTATATTGATGATATTCTACTCATTGGAAATGATGTAGGGGTAATGTCATCAATAAAGGTTTGGTTGTCAAGTCAATTTGATATGAAGGACTTGGGTGAAGCTAACTTTATTCTAGGGATCAAGCTTTGGCGAGATCGCAAGAATAAGATGTTAGGCTTGTCACTAACTAGGTATATAGATAAGGTTCTAGAACGATTTAGCATGCAAAACTCCAAGAAATGATTTCTTTCTTTCAAACATGGAGTTCCTTTGTTTGAAGACCAAAGGCCTAAGACTCTTGAGGAAGAAAATATGATGAGACAAATTCCATATGCTTCTGCAGTGGGAAGTCTCATGTATGTCATGCTATGTACTAGACCAGATATCTGTTATTCAATTGGCATAGTCAGCCGATATCAATCAAATCTAGGACCAAAACATTGGCAAGTTGTAATGCATATTCTCAAGTATCTACGGAGAACGAGAAATTATATGCTTGTTTACTGGTGTGAGGATTTGATACCTATTGGCTATACAAATTCAAATTTTCAATCAGATTTTGATTTCAGAAAGTCTACTTCAGGTTGTGTATTCACTTTGGGAGGTGGAGCCATAAGTTTGAGGAGTGTTAAGCAATCTTGTATTGCTGACTCCACCATGAAAGCTGAATATGTTGCTACTTATGAAGCGGCAAAGGAAGCTATTTGGCTCAAGAAATTCCTTTCTAATCTTGGTATTGTGAGAATTGAGCAAGTTCCTATCACATTGTTTTACAACAATAGTGGAGCATTTGCACAATCCAAAGATCCAAGGAATCGCAAGAAAGGAAAGCACATTGAAAGAAAGCACCACATCATTCGAGACATTGTTGCTCGAGGAGATGTAGTAGTAGCAAAGATTGATAGTGCAAATAATCTAGCAGATCCCTTTACTAAAACCTTGTCCCAAAGGACTTTTGAATCACATTTGGAGGGAATGGGAGTTAAATTAGTGCACAATAGTCTTTAGGGCAAGTGAGAGATTGTTAGGATATGTGCCCTTAAATCCTATTGTATGATGCTATGTATGACATTATGTTGTGATTAATAAAGTTGTTTTATTATTATCTAAAATAATGGTAACATGAATATTTGGACATTATCATATAACCCATGAGATGCATAGTATGTGATTTAGTCACAGAAGATATAAATCACAAGTTCATTGTAAACTCAGAATTTTAGTTCGTAGTCGGTGATGAAATTGGGCATTTCATTTGCAAAACTATAACATATCAACTAAGATGATTTGTCTTGATCATAGAAGTGGAGGCTTCTAGTTGAAATGTTGACATGTTTTAAGAGTTAAGACATATTGAATTAGACCACTGTGGGTTTTATTATTCTCCTAACGATTGTCAAATGAATAATAAATCTCACGACTTCTGTTTACATGAACTCTTAATCCTGAGAGAATAATGGACCTAATCATGAAGTGTAGGTTGTTTTGATATATCAAGAGTGAGATCTGAAGTCACGATCAAAATCTCAGTATGTTGGGCAGCCATATTTATTATTATTGGAACATATATTTTCAATATGGAATTCATAATCTCTTAACAAAGATATAAAATATTCTCATGAGATAAGTTTAATGGGTTCGGTTATTCAGAATGTTAGGCCTAACTTAGTAAGGAGTTACTAAAGTATATATTTATGAAATTGGATTTCATAAATATATGATGAATAACTTAAAGAATTAAGCCAAGTACTCTAGGATTAAGATATAGTAATCTTCAAAGTGGCAGTCTACATTCATGATTTTGTATTGCTATGAAAATTTTATGAAGGGATTGCATATATAATATAGTCTTGGGATATAATTTATTAATAAGGCCTATAATGCAATTATATTTATATAGTGGTATTAAATATAATTAATAGTAACTTTGGACTTGTCAAGAGTTGATAGAAAAGCCCAAGGCCCATTGGAGCTAGAATCTTATTTGTTCCCTTTTGGTCCCACTCCAAACCACATACTAAATCCCAATTGGAATGACCCAAAAGGCTAGTTCAATTAGATAATTAGTTTAATACAGGAGAGACATACAGAATATAATAAGAGTTTTTCATAAGGAATGAAATGGTGTGTATGTGAGTGTAAGCCACTCTCTTATTCTCCCCTTGGAAACAGATTGAGAAACCACACTTCTTGGACACAAATGAAATTGGAATGAAGATTAAAGGTGTTCTCAAGTACTTCTAATCTTTTGTTTTGAATTTCACCGCACCAAGGTACACTCTTTTGTTCTTATATTCTGAAATTTACGTAGTACATGTTATCAATTGTGAATGAAGTAGATTTGTTAATTTCCGTTGCGTATGTCTTGTATGCGATACAAATATGTATTTTTCCAACAAAAAGTTGGACCATCATGGAACACCGAGCACTTAAAGAAATACTACCAGTAAACGACGACATGCAGACCACTCCTCATTTCCAATTTATTTCATTCTTGTTGTTTTTATTATCTACAGTACTTTTTAGCCCAAATGATAGCTTTTTATTTTTTTAGAACAATTTTGCTTATGCACATGTTTATCATAATAAGAAGAGTTATTTAGATATATCATGCGCATATATACATCTCTACAAAACCACATCTATGACCAAGTCCTTAGGTCGACAGATGCACCCTAAGGACGCCTTAAAATTTATTAAAGTCCATTAGTGGACAAGTGCATCCAAGGGATGCCTTAAAATTTATTAAAGTCCATTAGTGGATAGATACATCCCAAGGGATGCCTTAAAATTTATACAACTCCATTAGTGGACGAGTGCATCCAAGGGATGCCTTAAAATTTATTAAAGTCCATTATTGGACGGATACATCCCAAGGGATGCCTTAAAATTTATACAAGTCCGTGAGTGGACGAGTGCATCCAAGAGATGCCTTGCAATTTATTAAAGTCCATTAGTAGACGGATACATCCCAAGGGATGCCTTAAAATTTATACAAATCCGTGAGTGGGTGCATCCAAGGGACGCCTTGCAATTTATTAGAGTCCATTAGTGGATGGATACATCCCAAGGGATGCCTTAAAATTTATACAAGTCTGGACGGGTGTATCCAAGGGATGCCTTGCAATTTATTGAAGTCCATTAGTGGATGGACACATCCAAAGGGATGCCTTAAATTTTATACAAGTCCATGAGTGGACGGGTACATCCAAGGGATGCCTTGAAAATTAATTAAGTCCATAAGTACACCCCAAAGAATACATTGAAAATCTATATGGACGGACATATCTCACTTATAAAAAAGACGAATCATTCCTAGATAAATCTAAGCGAAAGATCTAAAACCTACCAAGCCAATGGGCATAAAATTGAAATCTTTTAGATGGAACAGAAGCAAATAAACTTAGAATTAAAAACCCAAAAAAGTTAAGGGTAATGTTAAAGTTATACAACCATTGTTTTTCAACATGATTTCAATAAATAAAAATTTACAAAGGCTAAGGTTGGTCCACTGGAGGTGCTTCGTCCACAACCGTCCCTGGCTTTTCCTCATCAATAGGACGACTCTCGTCTTCAATGGACTTAGTATGCTCATCCTTAGAAGCCTCTTCTCCGTCATCTTGAATGATGGGTGTAGGGTCCTCCTCAAAGAGCTCGTCCATGCCCTCTTGGTAGACGGTCCTAGCCAGAGTCTGGGTGACATTATCAAGGGATACCTGAGACACGTTAAGGTCAAGGTAAAAAGCTTTCACCTGGCGGAGGCATTCATCAAACCCGTCGAAGTACCAATCACTAAGCTCCTTAAGGTAGCAATCGGAGTTTCGGAACTCTGCCTTCCCATCAGCTTTAGCACGACGAACTTGCTCATTTAGGTCGATAATCTCCCCCTCTTTATCTAGGAGTACCTTCCTCAACTCGTCCGCATGGTTCTCCGACTCCTTCAGAGCCTTCTTAGTCAAGGTCAACTTTTGGACTTGGACTTCCTTCCAAGCGTTAAGCTTATTCAGCTCTGCCTCTACAACCTTAACCTTCTCCCTCAGACGATCAATCGCTTTCTCCTTGGCGAGGCAACGGTCCATTAAATCCTTCATCATCAGCACCCCCTACAAAACGTTAAGAGACGTTCAGAACCAAAATATTCTAGATTAAGAGTGAAAGGGAAAAGTGACGATCGTATACCTGAGCCAAGCCAAAAAGGCCCATCTCCCCCATAGCCTTAGTGGCATGATTGCCTAAGTCCTCATAATCATCGTCCTTAATAATGGACGACAAGAGCCCCACCGTGCGATGAGAGTCCTCACAGAGGATAGGGTACGCTTCTCAGGAGTGGGACCTGGGGCCGTCATCAGGCCTTTGCCAACACTATGACAAGGAGGAGGCACTTGAACGAACCTTGACTTCTCCCCGACGGTGGCCGTGACCACCTCCTTGGGTTTCTTGGCCGAACATCACCCTTTTCTGTGGGCTTCCGCTTTAAGAACGGCTTAATTGGCGTTGTCCCCTCGGTAGGGGGCACCTCCCCGTCCTGCTGCTTCTTGGTGCATTCAACGGCATTTTTGCAGATAAGGTCTTTCCTTTTGCCTTTGTCCATTTCTGCATCAAAGGGGGATGGAAAGAAAGAATTAGACAAAATTCAAAAAATAAAAGATTGAAGAATAAACCAAAGGAAAGCAACGGACTCACGCTTGCGTGCAATTCGATCATAGCGACGAGCGATGTCTGTGGGCTCAAGTCCTTCACAATACCAGTGAATGGTAGCAAAGGTAACGAGCTTTTTCTAGGTCCTCTATTGGAGTGGGATACAAAAGATTCTCTCCAAAAAATTCCATTCTTCAAGAGACACTTCTGGACGGTCCTGAGCTGCAACCAAAATAAGCATTACGTTAGAAAACAGTAAATATGTTTAAAGTGACAAATAAGCTCCAACAAACACATACCAGATAGAGGCAGTATGCCCTAGGTTCTGTCAACGACGGGCATATCATGATGTTCGTCAGGGTGACATACCCAGTTCTCTCACTAGATGAAGAAATACCAGTTCTTCCAATTCCAGTTTGAGTCTAAAGTCTCGTACACCAGCCTTGGGGACAGTTTCCTTGGAAGGAAACTGTAGATACCCTTGGACTTGAGACGACTCCCCTTGCTCAATATCCCATACAACACCTCGGCACCAATGAAGATTCTCCAAGCATTCGGAGCAATCTGGGTGATGGCTAGACTTAGGTATTGAAGTAGGCGACAGTGGAGCGCGCTCAAGGGAAGCCTAAGCCGAGCCTTGAACATCTGCTTGTACATCCTAATGTCAGGAGAGTCACGGCAGTAACATTTCTTAAATTTACGTGGTAGATGGATGGAGATGTCAGCAGGGATTTGGTACCTATCTCGAAGGGTGTTGAAGTGTTTACTTTTGACGGACGAGCTAAAATTGTTAACCGTCCACATCAAGGGATGGACGAAGTTCCTAAGACCATCAGGACCGACAACGGATCAGAGTAGGGACTCGATCTCCTCGTCGCCTGAGACTTTATCCGTGTAACTCCCTAACCCATAGACGAATCCCTTTCAATGTATGTAGCATCGGGGTTGGTTTGACCTAACAGGTACCCTTCATCGTAGCCCGCTCCTTTGCGGACACACGATTGTTCACTCAATGCTTCACTAGACATCTATTACACCTACAAGTGACGGACAAATTCCTAAGACTCTACAGGTCTATATACACGATCGTCATAATAGTTTCAAATTTAAGAAAAAGTAGAAGTATACAGGAAGAAGATACTTACAGGTATACGGAATGAATAAGAGGACGGAAGCATGGTGGACAAATGCACTAAGATCACGAATCACGGGAATCTCGCAGGCAACGGACAAGCTCTAACAATGGAAATTAGGAGCAAAAGATGGAAATGGGAGAAAAAAGCAACATATATATATAGAGGTAGTTGCGCGAAAGACAAAGTGATGCTTTGATCCAAGTAACCCACCACTCAAATGATGTCACGTGTCCCATCAGCATTTATGACTCTTAATTACCCTGTCAATCAAGGTACAACTCCCTAGAACTAGGAGTAATCGTCACCCCTCGTGTCTGTCTAGAATATTGGGCAACAAACCCGTGGAGTGAGAAGGCAGCTGATAGGGATAAAATCCCTAAATAGACGGATATAAATAACGAGAGTAGACATTAGTGATGGAGTCACGAAAAGAGGCGGTCTTGGCATTCTAAAAACTAGCGGACGAGTTCACAACCTGGACGGATGAGAAACACGATAATTGTATTCCTTGAAATAGACGAACGTGTGACATGGACGAAGAGGAGGTACGACAAGTGGATCCCTTGAGGCAAACGGACCAAAGCTAGACGATCTGCTAAAGCCACGTGTCACCTTCGTGGCACCCACATGTCACATTTGTGACATGAGTGGTCTCCAAGAATCTTAGAATGGAAATATCTTGCACTCCATGCCCAACTACAGTCAAAGGAAGCCCTATAAGGAAAGGATTTCGTATATTACGAGTATTAATGAGGATCTTCTCTACAAGGAAATACCCTCTCCACCAAGAAATTAAGGTAAGCTCTACTCTACTATAAAAACCCCAAAACTCTCACAAATCAAGGTACGTGTAATTCTCCTACCTCTAGCACTCTAGAGTTGTAGAAATTCTCTCTAACTTAACCTTCGGAGGGTATTTAGCCGATACCATATTGGTACTCTCTGCAAAGTCTTCTTTGTTTCTGTTTCGCAAGTTCTATCTAGAGCACGTGAGGAATGTTTAGTTCACTGATGATTTTTGGCATCATCAATAAACAAAGAAGAATATCATCAATCATGTAAAGTAACATTGATAGAGGTCAAGCCCTTCTAGGGTGAAAATATGGCATGGATAATTTTAGGAGGAAGTATTTATCTGATTTCAAAAGGTGGTCAATAATATATTGAAAATAGTCTATGGTTTTTGTTTGTTAATCATCGTGATTGATACCTGTCAGGTGTCCGCTGGAAATTCTAATTTGACTCGTTATACATACAAATATCAACCAACAATCAAGATTCAAGACACATTAGCGAGTTTGATACCAAATGCTTGTGTATTAGATAGCAGTGGTCGCTACTAGGGCAGTTCAGGTGAGAGAGAGCCTACTAACAAAATCATGTGTTCTTTTGTATCATACATATAACAAAAGTAACATATTCAATACTTCATAGCATATGTGAATTGTTAACATATGCTATGAATCTTTGTTTTGCTATCTATGTATGATGTCAATGTATAATTGATGGAGGAAAAAAATTTACAATTAAATGATGCATTCCCTAACATAAATCCATCCAATAAATTGTCTATGTATGTATGTATGTATGTATGAGTAAACTATCAAAATTCATATTTACCACTGCAATTCAACTACAACCTAAAAACATAAAAGTAAAAGAGAAAAAAAAGTTACCCACATAGATCAATAGCAAGAGAGGGTACATACACACATTTTATCAAACACTTGGTGCAGACGAACTGATAAGGATGAAAAAAGACAAAAACAAAAACTTAAATTTAGAGGAAAGATAGAGGAAAAGCAAGAGTACCTCAAAAAACAGAACCAAGACCATTGATAAACATGGAAGACCGAATGGTGGGAGCTATGGCTTGTAAGTAAGGTCCAATTTGCAAGGGGCTAAGTATAAGAGGATTCTCTTTTTTGAACTGGATTTTTATGTGGCTCAAAAATACCCTCATTAATGAAGGATAACTTTATTTAGAAATAGGATCATAAATGTCAAATAACAAATTACAGTTACTGCTTATCTCTAAAATTTATCATTTTTATTTGTTTGAAAAATAAAAAATATATATTTTCAAATTATAATATATGCAAATTATCAACCTTTACCTAGAAAAATAAGAGAGCCTTCTGAGTAAGCGCAACGCGTGTGCTTAGAGGCTAGTATATATATAAAACTGTGGTTTAATATTAGATACTTACCATAGAAAAGTCATCCTTACAGCCTAACCTTGAAAAATAAAAAACTTGAGAGGTAATGGGGATTTAAAAACAAAATAAAATAAAGAGATTGGTTAGAGAACCCACAGGTTTAGAGAACCCATTAGTTTCAGGATTGTGATTTAATATTTGATACTTGGTGTTTCTAAAAATCTGATCTTGAAGAACTGTGAGATATCAACAGTATCTAATAAAAGAGCTGAATAGAAAACGAACTGAACAAACAAATTGAAGAGTATCAAACATACAACTATATAACTAATTAAATTATTCCATGGACCTTCCAATTCTCAAAATAAAATATAGAAAACAATTCAAAATCATACCTTGCTGTGATTATTCAAAGAGCAAGACTTTATTTATAATATAAGATTTTTAATCTAAAAGCAAATTTAGATTCCTAAGAAAATTTGGAGTTGGAATAGAAATCTTGATCGGCTAGTATGCGCATTGCCAATGTGAGCAAAAGAGGGAGGCTGCGTTAATACTTAATATTAAAGATATTAGCTATTCTAATTATTCCACTTTTGATGTTGATTTAAACTCTAAAGCTTGCACACAAAAAATCAGAGGACAAAGATATTAGCTATTCTAATTATTTCTGTTTTGCTGTTGATTTTTCAATATCACATCGGAAAATAAACTGATTAAGAAAAGAATTAGAAAAACCCAAATGGAAAAACGAAAAACAAAAGAGACATGCTGAGCTTTAGAGGCACGAGTTGAGGTAAAGCATAGATGATGTTATGGTTGAAACTTGAAAGTCAAAATAGCAAAAACTACACAATTGTGTCTTTTGAAGGGAAGGGAAGGGAGGGAAGAACATGCATGTTCTACCGTTCTATAGGGTTTAAGCTTAGAAGATGTTTCAAACTTACAACGAATGGTTAGGTTTTAAAAATAAGGGCATTAAAAATTTATAAAGAAAAGAAGAATGACGTGTTGGGTATTAATTCTTCAATGAGTCGCTTATAAAATCGAAAAAATTAAATCAAATTAATTCAAATTAAAAATATAAATAAAAAATGCTGATATGAAAAATTGTAAAAAAGTCAACCAAAAATCAAAAGTTTCAGTATATATATATATATTAAGTCGAAATTGATTATGATGTCAATAACAAAAGGTCTGAAACTGTATTTATAACACTACTCTAAACCACAAAGACACAACGAGTAATCTGTAATTCAAAAAATACAAAATCTCTTAATTTAGATGGAAACCTCAATTTCATTTTGGGGTTAAGTAGAAAAATTAAGAATTTATGTCTAAATTGTGGTGATGAAGCACATCAAAGGTATAAATTGTAATTTCAACACCCCAAAAAAACAAAAAAAGATAAATAAATAAACAAACAAAAAAAGTGAGGTGAAAGAATTTGGACAAAACGTGGAGCAAGTGGAGGTGATACGGACAGGTAGTGAAAATAGGAGGACACGTATCGGCATGGTGTTGGACGAGCCAAATCCAAAGGGTTTAAAGAAAAGAAAAGAAAAAGGCAAAGCTGAAATTGCGAGAAGAGCTGAGTATCGGAGAGTTGGCATAAAAAGAACAAAACAAACAAACCCAGTGAGACAGAGACAGACAGTCACAGAGAGGTTGACTTCAAGAGAGAAAGAGAGAGAGCAGCAAATCTCATGAATGATATGGACATGGTTTTGCTTTCTATTAACTCTCTATCTATTTTTTTTTTTTTGCCAAGAAAATGAAAATCTGATTGATTGATTGATTTTATATATGTTTATGTTTAAAAGTAAGAAAGACTATATATAAATGTGTAAACTAACTTGTTTTTGTATTTGTAGGGTGCACAAAGAATTTCCCTCAAATACCAAACTCTAAATTAGGTATACAGCTTTTCATTCCGTACAATGCAAAATGCATTTTCCCTAAAAAAGTGAATTTATCTGTTTTCCGAACTTGACGCCTATATTTGATGGGATGATAAATATGTTTTTGAGATTTTTATTTTTATTCTTATAATTAAAATTAATAATGATTGTAGTAGTACTAGGCTAGAAGACGAAGAAGAAGCTGGATGGGTTGAATCTCTGTCGACTCAGATTCATTTCATTTCATTTCAATTCCCAAGGCCTCTCTTTTTCTCTTCTTCTTTCCTTTCTTTCATTCAAAACATAATAACTATTGATTGTCTTCTTGCCATTTTTCTTAGTCAATTTTTTTTTTTTTTTTTAATTTTTATATGAGGAATCCATGACTGTTGCTTTCTTTTAGTTAATATCATATTGGCTTCTTTGTGTCAATTTTCTGTTTCTTGCATTGAATTTTAGTTATTTCTTCTTATGCTCAAATTCATAGCAAAAAAAATGCTCATTATTCTGTTGCTAATAATATGCATTCCCATTTAAAGATCTTTTTCTTTTTTCTTTTTTTTTTCCCCTCAGCCATCATGAATTCTCTTATTTATTTATTGGAGGTTCGTTCAATGTTCACTTTGCATATAAGACCACACCATACTGCTCTGCTTGTCGGATATTAATTTCTGTTTGATATGATTTATGAATACCGCAATAAGATGATGATGATGATGCTTGTATTGTATTGTATTGTATTGTATTCATTTTCCCTGGCTTGGGGAGATGGGATCTACTATTGGTGTTATTTCAACTGAGAGTGAGAGTGAGAGTACGCACATTTATTAGCTTGTGTAAGCTGCTGCATTGTTAAGATTTGTGTCGCTCGTATTAGGCCTTGTGTCTTGCACCCACCCCTATTGAATTTGATATTTATTATTGTAGTATATACTTTTGCCTAGACTTCGCCAATCAGCCTAATATGCTTGCCTAGATCCTAAAGATGTAGACCCCAACGTCAGCAGTGGGTGATATTCTTATTTCCTTTAGCACCTGTTGCAGCTTATTCTAGTTAAAATTAGGCGTTCTTCTTTATAATAATAAAAAAACACTATAGTTTGTTATTTGTGAGTGATTTAAATTGTGCAGACGTTAAAATTTTGAATACAATTCTTGAATAAAGTAGCTCTATCAAATTCTGCTTTAAAATATTGGTTCATGTTCTTAACTTTGTGCTGTTGACATGGACAGGCACAATCAAAGATGCATTGTGGCCTTCATATGACCAAGACTGATACTCAGAAAGTTTCAGAGGAAGGAAAAGACTCCTTATCAAGAAAATTTCAACAAGAACTTGGTTTTAGCACTTCTTTAGAGGTCTTAAATATTTGTGACATTAACTGATTTGGGTCTATACTTTGTTCTTTAATTTTTTCTGAATAAAATCTCTGACTTGTTTCCATGGATTGTAATCTTCTCTTCAGGATCGTGGAGTGTTTTCTATTGCAAGGTAAAATGATTGTGGTCATTATGTCTGATTGTAGCTTATGTATATACATATGTATGTAATCATTCCTTCCAATAATTGTGGTCTCAATTCATTCTTTGCTTTCTTCCACTGGTAATTCTTTAATAAAATTTCACTCATCAGACATTGCTATTTAAATTTGATCCATCTCTTTATTTCTTTATCTCTCTTTGAGGACTTTATCCTTCTTGTTGTTATAGAGCAATTGGGTTTTGCTGTAGTATAAATTCTTCAAGAGTTCATGCACTTGTTTAGCTAATAAAGTGTGTATGATACCATATTGATCCTGCCTCGGGGAGCCTGCACCTTGTTAGGTTTTTACCTGTGCAAGTAATCCCTCCTTACAGAAATTTATGACTAAATGAACTGTTTGTTATTTGAATAATCTGATATATTCTCCTTTTTTTTTTTTCCTCCTAATTAAATCTTGACTTTATTTCTCTTTTCCATTTATTATTCATTTATCACTTTCTTGTGGTTAGAGAGCTAATATTGTTGTATGAGTGGTACTATTGGATTATACTCTTCTAGAAGAATCTAGAATAGTCTAGTGGTGAGGCGTCCCCACTAGTTGTCATTCTCAGAATATTCTTTAATCATTTGTAACTAACTCTCCGATATATATGGATTTTAGAAGATGATGACTTGAGTAGATCTTAGGATTTGAGTTTTTTTTGTTTTTTTTAATGGTAGGTAAGTTACACATGCACCCAGTGGGTCTTTAACCCTCAACCTCACCTTCCATCTAACAGTTGCAAGGGCATGTGGTGCCAGTTGAGCTAAAGCTCATTGGCAGGATTGAGATTTTTCAGCTTAAAGATATTTGAGCCAGGAGCCTATGTTGTGAACTTAGGCTTAGTGTAGATTAATTCCAAACAGGAGAACTGTGGAAATAATCTTTCTAATTAAATACTGCAGTTCCTGATTGCTGCATCGCTGTGGCCATTTTTTAATACAGATTTTCACATTGTTCTGCCGCTATATTGTAGCCAATGTGTGATCTTCTCTCTCCTCTTGTTTTATCAGGTGTCCTATTCTTACATTTCTTACCCTTGAATCTGATGGACACTGGAGGATTTTTGCAGTACCGCTGCGATGTCCAGATCATACTAATCACATGGGATCTGGAGTTCAGGTAAATATGGACAGTCTGCACATGGTTTCTCCGCCATCTATTAGTTCATACAGGGATCGACAAAATGTGTGGAAAGGACCTCCAGCTGATGGTACTTACTCTGTGGATTCATATACAACCAGAAGCTTTCCTGGGTCAAATGTGCAACGACAATCTCGAAACAAGGCCTTGACAAATAAAGCAACTAAATTGAATGAGCTTTCCAACAATTCTTCTCATCAGAATTCGTTTATCTGCAGCAACTCCCCAGGCTTGAACCGAAATGGCTCAAAGGCTAATAGTTCATCTGATCTGCCTATTGACAGTTCTCAACTAGACAAGGCTGTAAAGAGAAATTCAAGAAAAAAGGCTAGAAAGAAGAAGAAACAGAGTATGAAGCTTTTGAGTGACTCTGGCTCTACTGAATTGGAAGTCCTCTCTGAGGAATATGCCCATGGAAGTCCAACTTCTGAAACCTGTGGTAATACTGATTTGGGTCATAGGGATGGACCATTATCATCAGACAATCTGTTTCAAACCAAAGATTCCATCTTTGATGGAGTGGAGCATACACATTGTGTACAGATTAGCTGTTATGATGATATGTATTCCAAAGGTTTGTCTGATATGCATGACTCCTTAGTGTTGGATTCAGTTTCTGTTGGTTCAAACAGTGATGATAACATTCACGCTGTTCATGATGTACAGCAATCTGAAAATGAAAGTTTCGGAATTAGTGTTTCTGAACCACCAGGTTTTAATTCCAGTAAGGAATGTCTCTCTCATCAAAGCTCATTAAATTGTGTTGTGGATACCAAAGATCACACCGAGAGAAAAAAATGTGGTAGTCAAGTTGGTAGCTGTAGTGATATGCAAGTGGTTTTACCTGGCAAGAGAGGCAGGCAAAACAAAACATCCCCCACCAGTTCAAGTGTCCACAGATTTGGAAGTGTAAGAAATATGCATGGCCGTACAGGGAAAGAAAACAATCATTCTATATGGCAAAAGGTTCAGAGGAATGAGGCCAGTGGATGCAATGGGGAAATGAAGAAAGTTAGTCCAGTTTGCTCACAGATTGATGTCACATTGAAAGAGGCTCCTTTGCTTAAAGGAATTTCTAATGATGATGTGACTTTGTTATCAAAAAGTGTAGATAAGAAACATTTAAAAGGTAAAATTTCTAGGAAGTTGAAAAGAAAAGATATTCCAGCTACAAAACAAGACTATGGTTATTCCAGGAAGGGTTCTCAAATTGATAAGGCCAGCTCAAACTGTTGTCCAAAAATTATTATGCAACAGAATGAAATAAAAGATTTCTCATCTTGGCTGAATGATCAAACAGGATTGAGCTGTGCTTCAAGATCTTGTTCTCAGAGCAACAGAGCTGAAAATATGACATCCGAATCTGTTTACAGCACACAAGTACATCCAGATGAGTTGGAGCCACCTGAATGTAACACTGTTTCTAGTACCGACAATTGTACTACAGGAAATCAGGAAAGCTCATTACCAAAATCATGTGACTCAGATCAGTCAAATCTGCTTGAGGTGAAGTTTCCCGTGTACCTTCCTCATCTTTTAGTTAATGAAGTTGGCCCAGTTCAGAAAGAAATTTCTCTTGCGGAATACAATAAGCCAAGCCACGGTATTGGATCTATTTCACAGAGATGGATACCAATTGGGATGAAGGATCCTGGCTTTACCAGCTCTGCTAGATCTGACTGCTCATCAATGGATTATTCTGATGTGCCAGCTGCTGAATTGAAAAACACTGTCGAACGTAAAACGGCTTCCAGTTCTCAAAATCTTGTTTCTTCATTAAATGGAGTAATGTGCAGGGGTAAGAACTCAGGAGATCTAAGTTCTCATGAAGATGAGGGTCATACTCAGAAATTGGGCAGTCAAGATGCATGCACACTTAAAGAGCATAATAACAAGCATGTTGCAGGTAACTGCTTCACTGTTGAATCAAAAGATCAACATGCATTTGAAACCAACTCATATAAGATTGCACAGGCAGTGAATAATTCCTGTAGGGCACAACTAGCATCTGAAGCTGTTCAAATGGCCACTGGTTCTCCAATTGCTGAAATTGAAAGACTTCTTCATTTTTCTTCTCCAGTTGTTTGTCAATCTTCCAGTTTGATAGGCTGCCAGACATGCTTGAGGGACCAGGTTGGGGGTGTGTCACTCTGCAGACATGAGATACCTAATGTTCCTTTGAGATGCCTGTGGCAGTGGTATGAGAGACACGGGAGCTACGGATTAGAAATAAGGGCAGAGGATCATGAAAATATGAAGAGATTGGGTGTTGATTGTTTTGCTTTTTGTGCTTATTTTGTCCCTTATCTGTCAGCAGTTCAGCTTTTCAGAAACCATAAAAATCATCCTATTGATACTAGCAAAAAAAAACCTTGTATTGATGTTCAGGAGGCATGTGAGACTAGTGAAACATTGGAAAAACCGTCAATTTTTTCAGTACTTTTTCCACGGCCTCGCACAAAAGACACAGGTGATTTGCTGCTTGTAAATCAGGTGCATGGTTCAGAACAATCTCCAGCTTCTGATGAAGATGATGACACTGTTCAATCAGTTGACATGACATGTTCCAGAGATCTTGAGCCACTTTTTGAATATTTTGAATCTGAACAGCCCCAGCAAAGACTGCCCTTATATGAGAAGTAAGTATTTTTTATTGTTGTGTGTGTGTTTTTTGTTTTTTGTTTTCTGTTTTTTTTTTTTTTTTTTTTTTTTTTTTTTTTTTTTTTTTTTTTTTAAGATTGACAATAAACTCTATTGCAAGTGGAACCTTCTCTTGAGTTTAAGTGTTTATGAGGTTGTGTTCAAGAACCACTAAATAATTCATGTACAAAATAACCAATGAAAAATGTTGGATTTTTAATATCTATACGTTTCGTATTTAATTATGATACACATTTGCACCTTAGGTAGACTTCACACATACATGAAGTTAAATTGTTCCATTCTTTATTGTTTTTAGAAAGTAATTATGCACTATGTTTCTCATGCTAGTTGACATGACCCCATGCATACTTGATAATGAATCAATAATTTGTTTATTATTTTTCTCCAATAATTTATAAACTATGTTAAAAGGAACTTCCAATGTAGAACATGAATTTTTCCCTCCCCCCATCCTTCCCTCTCTGTCTGTTTCTATGTATTTGTATTTTGGTTTCTATGTTACAAGATCTCACTTTATCTATCCTTTGAAAATTTAGTCACCATGAAAATTTTTATCTGGTTTGGTCCTTTGTCATATAGTGCAGTGGCATGAGCATATTAAGTTTGGATCAAATCATCTGATAAATTTTAGTTGAAATTGTTTAGTCATCAAATTTAACCTATCAAATAAACTTATAATATGTTTTTTACTAACTTTACTTAGGGAAGGTTGTTTAAAGAATGGGTACGTAAGAATTATCTCATTCAATTTATCCAAAGAGAGGAAGAAGGAAGCAAAAGAAATATGTCATTCAATCTGTTATTTGACATCTTTTTAGCAAAGTTTCTATATTTGAGTTAGCCAATTAAGAATATTTGGTTCTTGTTTTCAGATTGATCTTTATTCTGTTTCTGTTATTTCAGGATTAGAGAGCTGGTTAGAGGTGATGGACCTTCACATTGCAAAGTGTATGGGGATTCGACTAAACTAGACTCCATAAATCTACAAGATCTGCACCCCAGTTCGTGGTTAGTGTTAGAATATATTCAGAGAATTTAAAGTAACCTGTTCCTACTCAATGAAACAGAACTTCAAATTTTAAATTTGTTTCAGAGAATTCATTCAGAGAAAAGTACAATAAATTACTGATTCTGATTTAAAATTTGAATATTAATTTTGCATGCACTCTGATCTTCAGGTACTCTGTCGCATGGTATCCAATTTATAGGATTCCGGATGGCAATTTTCATGCAGCATTTTTGACTTACCACTCACTCGGCCATTTAGTTCGTAGAAGTGCCAAATTTGATAAGCCAAGTCCGGATGCTTGTATAGTATCTCCAGTTGTGGGTCTTCAGAGTTACAGTGCTCAGGTACTCATAATGATGCTGCCAACTACAATAATTAACTTCATTATATTGTTTCTGTGAGTGATTTTAAAATATTTTAAGAAAGCCCTTATGTCAGTAACAAGAACTTTCAATGCCTTTGGTTCCCTAATTAAATTCAACCATGTGGCTTATTAGCCAGTGCAATACAACTACGTGACTTATTGGCCAATCTGCTTCCTTGTGTATAGTTACAACTTTCATCGCTACATGGATGAATTTAATCAAGTAACCTAAGGTACATCACCTATAGGACTGTACCTAAGTTTTACCCTTATAAAAATGTCAAGTGAAATTCCATTTATTTTAATTCAATGCATTTTGTGCCCTTAAGTTGTTGCCTCTGTTGTCTCTGAAAGTGTGTTTACGGTATTCTAAGTTAATTACCCTAACACACATAACGTAATATATATATATATATATATATATATATATATATATGTGGGTGATTACAATGATATTTCCATTTTGTTCCTAACTCAAGCTTGGATGTATGTATATCATACAATCCCAGCTTGTTACATAATAAATCCAAACAACTCTTACACAAAACTTTGGTAAACATATTAGCTATCTGGGCTCCTATCAAAATATGGCAGTGCTAGATGCAACACAAATATATAATGTACAAACATGTTATTCTATTATTGCTTTTAAATTAGTTTTAGATATGTTTTCAAACATTTTATTGTTACTTATTTTTAAAACCTAAAATAAACAATTATGTCCAAAAATAGATAAAATATACCTAAAAAAATTTAATTGTCATATCCTTGATGCGTCGTATCCTTGTTTTTCAAGAAATGTTGTGTAGTTGTGTCGTGTCATACCTTGTATCCATGCTTCATAGCCCAATGAACACACAACACCAATACTTTCTCAAACCCAAATGCCATCAAGAGATTTGTAGATCTACCAACAATAAAAGATATCGAAGGAGCAAAGGGAACACAAACCGGCTCTCTGGTGTCACAAAACAGGAACTCAGCACTTACAGAAGACAGAGGGATTGATAAAGTAGTCATAGGTACAATCGGCACCTGAGAGCGACTTAGCAACCGGTCGTATGAGGTAGACAGCGCTAGGAGATGACGTTTACTGCGGTGAGGGCTGGGCTTTGAGATTCCAACAGGTTCTAGTGTCTCCTGACTCATGCAACTCAATTTACTCGGTTTCTGGAGTCAGGTGACTCTATAGTCTCTATTTGGGTGGTTGCAGTGTTTGGCAACTTTATTAGGGCAGTCGTTGGTGAAGGGCTCTGGGGGTGTTGGTGGTGGTCCTTTAATGCTTTGACACCATATTATCTTTGAAAGTATGTTTAGGGTATTCAAAGTTTAATACGAACTCATAAGTTTTTACTTATCCAAAAAAAAAGTTATTGCCATTGCAAGTTTCTTTTTGCCATCAATATCTATTGTGTTCATGGTTCATGTAGATACGCATACTTGCATTGCATTATTTAGTATTGTATGTAAATCTGTTAATCTAAGCGGTGCACTTTATGGCTTATGAACAGGGTGAATGCTGGTTCCGGCTTAGGCAGTCTGTGCTGAGACAGACAGCAGAAACCGCTGGCTTAAAACCCTTTGGAATCCTGAAGGAGAGGTTGAGGACACTTGAGGAGACAGCATCTCTCATGGCAAGAGCTGTTGTTAACAAAGGAAATATGACCTCCATAAACAGGCATCCTGATTATGAGTTCTTCCTCTCTAGGCGACGATAGAGACCTTTTTCCAATTTTCATTAAGTAATTTCTTCTATTTATCAATAAGGTTGGCTACATTTAGATAGGATCTAGCCCCAAATAGGGTGTGAGAGAGGCTTGTTCTGTTTATATTCTTCATGTTTTTCTCCTTTAGTGGTGGAAATTGTTCCAGTTGTATATAACTCGTGGGTATCTTTTTAACTTTACTACCCTTCCTCTAAAGGAAATGTAAATCTCAGGACTTATGTGTAGACAGGTAGACAGTATAATGCTGACTTTGATTTAGCAGCTTCTTCATGCTGTAAATGTGCTCTCAATTCAGAGTTTGGCTCTCCATTGATTCGCATTCAATCTGCGCATATGCCAGCCTGATTATTGATTACTTCTTTTCCTTCCTCCTCTAGCAACCCCCCCCCCCCCCCCCTTCTTAAACTGCGCAGAGAAGTCTCACTCTTTGTTGCATTGCACTAGTTCTCATCTTCTCTGGTGCTAGTTGTCTAATGTTCAAATGTGGAAACAGGTTTGCACACAAAACCAGCTAGAAAAGGAATGAAAACTACTATGCTTATTGTTTTCATTTGGAGAATTTTTCATGATGCTTTACATACATGTACTAGACTGACCAAAAGAAAGAACTCAATACTAACATATATATTTGCAGCAGATGTGGATGTAGGCTATTTGTTCTTGAATTGCAGCTTAGCTAGAGTTGTCTAGTTTGCATTTGTAGTCTCGCTATTCTATGATTCTCCATGAATTTTAATTTCCAAGCTCTTCGGATGGATATTTTGAAGAAAGTTTGGCGACACTTTACAAGTTCATGATACCGACTAGCCACAATTTGAGCAACAATGTGAGCGTTTTGTACGTTGCCAATTACAACAGAAAACACAGGTTTTTAGAGCTTAAATGTGTGCAACCAAATGATTTCGACATTTAAAAAAGTAATGATAATGAAAAAGTAATAATAACAAAACATTTAAACTTAACAAAATTTGCATTAAATGTATACGTACTTATAGACACAAATATCTTCCCAACACAACTCCAAAAAAGAAAGAAAAAAAAAAATTAATGATATAAAACATTTAAAAAGTCCAACAAAATTTGCTATCTCCTATATTCATTTTCTCATCTTCTTCGAAGACTTCCCATTTCTGAGCTTTAAGTATCTGTCCATAGCCTCCTCACCATCGTCTCCTCCTTGCTTCTCCTTCCTGCCTCCTAAATCTTTCATACGCTATCAAAAAAATAAAGAGTTAATTAATTAAATAATATTATTAAATAAGCTCACGAAAAAGACAAAGTTCTTTCAAAATATGGCAACTCTAAATACATTTTAGAGTAGCGAAAAACTTTGGTAATGGCAGAAGAGGTGTCCATTTAAACCAACAACCGATGCACTCAACCAACCTAAATCACACCAAAGAGCTAGTTTGGCCCTATAGCTGAAAACTTCCTCAAAACTTGAAACTCCAAAGGAATTGGTTCAGAGAAAGTTTTCACAAATTGACAAAACTGAACCAACCCAAGTACCCGACATTTTTTTAATATATACTAAAATATTGTATATTTAAAAATAAGCACAATGGACTCTTATCATAAAAATTAAAATAGTAGTCAATAAAACTAATGCCAAGTACAATTTTTATTTATAGCCTAAATGCTAAAAATACAAATTAATTGTCTGGCATGATACACTTGGAGGCAAAACAATTTTTTTTTTTCCTTGGTGAAAAAAGGGCACAAACTGAATATATTATACTGGCCCAAAGGCCCCAAACTGACAAGCCAAACTGGTCCAAACCAGCCACCTACGAATTGGCTTGTTTGGTTATTTCAGTGTGGTCGACCTGGTTTGGTTTGGCTAAAAGAAGCCTTCAAAACAGATCAACCCAATCTGCGTAGAATGTAAAGATAGAAAAAGAAGTCTATAATATATCACAAACATAAACACCATGGAGTGCTAAACAGTTTGAACAAAGAAGTTTGCAAATGGAAAGGCCTGAAGACCAAATTAATACTTGGGGTGGATGCCAAAATGATTAAATATTTGTACATTATTCGTTATCAAAGTATTCTTTGAAAAGAGAGTGTACACATCCTTTTATGTATCCCCTCCTTCGTTTTCTAATAAAATTATTTAATTACCAAAAAAAAAAAAAAAAAAAACATCATTAGTAGGTCAGGAAATCAATTCCAAATAACTAAACCAGGAATATAAATAAAGATTTGGGAATTGAAAGGGAAAATCAAGCTTCAAGAACATAATGTGATGGAAAACACCTCCCAAAAATAATAAAACCTACAAAATCTCTGAAAACCGTTAAACAGTTATTAGAGATTTATTAGCAATGATCACGACAAAAGACTATCTCAAGAATCATTTACATGCAGAAAATTGTAATCATATAACAATCAGACCACATATAAACTACACTTATTTGAATTTTACAAAACTCAGTCACAGTGGAAAGAGCTAACCTGATGCAACTAAGATGATGGATTTGAGAGACAATCTTTGGAATTCTACCCAACAGAGTCATAATAAGGGAACCTTGAAGAAGGGATTTGATCCCTCCATGTGCTTACATCAAAACTGGGACCTTGAAACTGCAAGGTTTCAACTTTCAAGGAGGCAGTCTAGGTGTAGGTTTCGCTAAGCTGTAGAAGTGGTGGAAGGAAATGAACAAATAATAAGGCATTGTATCGTCTGAAATCCTAATCAGGAAACTTTGCTTGTACCTAATGGAGACTAGTTCATGTGTGGGGATTGCCCAAAGTCTTTCAAGGCGTCTTTTAGTCTGTTTGAACGCACTAAATGAAATTTTAGAAAATTAGAGGTCATAGCTCGACTTCAAATAAGCGTTAGCTTCTAGTTTTGCTCAACTGCTCATATAGGCATGGTACTTTCTGAATTCCTAATCAGGAATGTTTGCATGTACCAAGCTGACAGGGTATTGCCAAAATCTTTCAATGCATCTTTAATCTGTTTGAACACGCTCTAAACATTTTTTTTTTCCTGTTGATAGGTAATACGTAAATATTATTAATAAGGAAAAGATGAAAAGATAACAAAGAACAAACAGAAACAAAGAAGGACAAATAAACGTTAAAGAAAGCCACCTTTTTAGTAACCTTTACTTTACAAATGCCCTTCCAAGGGAAAATAGGAGTAACATCTCGAATCTCAGTGTCAAACTTCCCACTTCCATTGAAGCTCCAACAAAGACTGTCACAACCACCACCCCTAGGAATCCGAGATTGGATCAAATGAAAAAAGGAGAAAGAAGATGCTAACTCCCAATCATTAAATTCCCTATAAAACCTTAAATTCCAAACTCTGTCATTTCCACCCACTGAAGGACTCAAAACATCAAAAATACAACCTTCCTTAATGGCTAAACACAAATAACTAAGGATAAAGAGTTATAAGATAATTGTCCCCAATCCACTGATCATGCCAAAAAAGAATATGAGAGCCATCACCCACCACAAAAGACAAGTGCTTAGAAAAGTTCTCCCAACCTTAATTGATACTTCGCCATAAACCACACCCATGAGCCCCTCTACAAACTCTAGTACTCCACCCCCATTTCCCCTCCCCATATTTCATGGCAATGACCCTCTACCACAAATGGGTAGTTTCATGGCCATACCTCCAAAGCCATTTTCCTAGTAAAGCCTGATTAAAAGACACCAACTTCCGACTTCCCAAACCACCTAGCTCAAGCGGTAAACAAACCTTTTCCCAAGCCACCAAGGGGTATTTGAAACACTCCTCTGAGGAACCCCACAAGAAACTCCTCTGAATGCGTTCTAACCTAATAGCCATGGGGCCTTAGGAACAGTAAAAAGAGAGAGATAATAAATTGGGAGACTTAAAAGTGTACTTTTCAACAAAGTGAGCCTACCGCCCTATGACAAATAAAGATGCTTTCAGCCCAAAAGCTTCTTCTCCATTCTCTCCAAAATAGGCTTCTAGATAGCGGCTGTATTATACAAAGTACTAAATGGCATTCCCAAATAATTCATAGGCAAACTGCTCACCCTACATTGAAGAATGTTAGCCAAAGTCTAAATGTTACCTCCCCAATAGGGACAATCTCACTTTTGCCCCACATTCACCTTCAAACCAGTAAAGGCTTGAAAACAAGTCAAAGCCAACCTAATAGAGAGCAATTGCTCCCTAGAAGCATCACAGAAAAGAATGGCATCATCAGCAAAAAGAAGATGGGAAATACGAATGCCAGTAGTATTAATAGGTCCCACATGAAAACCCTGAAGAAGACCACCTTCCTTAGTTTTCTTCAAAATCCAACTTAAAACCTCCATGATCAAAATAAAGAGGAGACAACAAATCACCTTGTCTTAGACCTCGTGAGCTACCAAAGAAACCAACATTGAGATCCATTAACCGAAACTGAGAAACGGACAGTAGTGACACATGCCTTTAACCATCCCTTCCATTGAACCCCAAAACCCATCCTCTCCAACAAATAAAACAAAGTGTCCCAATTCACATGATCATAGGTTTTTTCCATGTCTAACTTACAAACCACTCACGAAGTACGATACTTCAGTCTACTATTAAGACATTCGTTAGCAATAAGCATTGAATCCAAAATTTGTCTACCACCAACAAAAGAATTTGCGACTCAGAAATAAGTTTGTCCAACACCGTCCTTAATCTGTTAGCCAACACCTTAGATAACAACTTATACACAGCCCACTAAACTAATAGGCCGGAAATCTTTAGTATTCAAAGCATTATTTTTTTGGGTATTAAAGATAGGAAAGAAGCATACAAAGACAGTTCAAACTCTAAGCTCCTAAGAAAATGGTCAAAAAAAGGCCATAACATTATTTTCCACTACACTCCAGCATTTACCAAAAAAAGCCATAGTGAAGCCGTCAGGACTACGAGTTTTATCAACCTCCATCTCTTGGAGTACCTTTGCCGCCACCTCCTTAGAAAAATCCATCTCAAGAGAAAGCCGCCCATCCTCCTCAATATTAGCAAACTCCAAACCATCAATAGTAGGACCATACACTACTGTACATGCCCATACAAATTTTCTAAAATTTTACAAATTTGCTACAATAGCATCTAAAAAAAATTCTTATTATATTCTTTCTTTCCTCTGACTCAACACTCTCTCTTTCTTTTCTCTCATCTCTGGCATCTCTCTCTCTCATTCTCTCTCCCAAATCCTCTGATTTCTTTTCACCAAGGCTCCATGGCTAAAGCTAGCTTCTCCTCCACCACTCACCACCACATCTGTGGTCCCTCCCTCAGAACCCAAACCCAACTCTACCCTCTCTTTCTCTCGCCCAACTCATTGAGCCGCACCATGGCCTGAGAGCTTTGAGCTCCACAAACTATTGATGAGATTTTATTGCTGTGGTGGCTGAATTTTCCTGGCATTGGTCGTGGGTCCAGCGTGTGGGTGGTGGCTGGGTTGCTGGCCGGTGGGTATGGGTTTGATTTTGGGTCACTGCTCTTTCTTTCTTTCTACATATGGCTAAATGCACAAATCTGTGGTGTTAAATCCTCATTGTTTTAAGATAAAACCAGGTTTTTTTGAAGTGGGTTTCCTTTATTTCCTCAACCCATTTAAGGAAAATTAAGGCTTTTGCATTAGTGCTTCAAATCTTTTTTTTTTTTTTTGTTTACTGCTGATATGGTTCTGGTGTGTGTTTTTCTTGTTACAATCGGAAAGAACAAATGGGTCTCTGCAAGGAACCTTCTTGCTTTTTGTTAATGAATGGGTCTGTGGATCTATAGATTTGAAAATACCTCATTTTTTAAAGCTAAAGTCTTGTTTTGGTGAAGTGGGTTTTTATTTATTTTTGTGAATATTAATTGGCATTGGAGAGGGAAAAGAAAAAAAAAATCAAGGCTTTTTCCAAAGTTGCAGCAAGGCATGTAGTGCTTTGTTGAAAGAGAGATGATTCAGTTGTTGTTTATGGTTTTGTTTGCTGTGGTGGTGGGTAGTTGTTCTGGGTTTGGGTTGGTGGTGGGTGGTTGAGAGAGAGAGAGAAACGGAGAGACAGAAATTAAAGAGAGAACAGAGATGAAGAGAGAAGAGAGAGATTTTTTTTATTATTTTATTGAGTAATTTATATATTTTAATGTGTTGCTTGTAAAAATAAAACTTAGGATGTTGGGTGTGTTGTAAAATGGTATGGTATAATAGATAAAGTAGCTTTTGAGATGATAAAATAGGATATTTTTTAGAAACCGGATGCTAATGCTCTTATATAAGGATTCACTCTCTTTGTCATAGGGTCTAAGTGAGTAGACCATGGTCATAACATTCTCAACACTAACAGTCAGTATGACAAACAGCAACACGGACACAGACACAGACACAGACATAGCAATGTGTCAATTCTTGAAAACTAGGACATGACATGGTGGGGTTACCACAGCTAATTAATTAAATATACATATCAAAATCTTTAAGAACATATCTAAAATTTAAGGAATCCTTTTTCAATAATATATATATATATATATTTTCTCCTAACATAATGTGTACATGCATGCATGAGTGACCTTGGCATGTCCATGGACACGCTGGGGGGTTTTGAATAGGCCGTGCTTCTTAGCATAAACCAGACCACAAAGGCATGGACTGGGGCACGTTTATCCCAACCCAATTATTGGCACAAGCACTCTTAATCTTCATAAGTTGTTGAAAATGAAAACAATTAAAAAATAAAATAAATAAAAAAATCATTACCACCCGAGCTATTCTTTGGGCCTCTGTGACGCGCTCCATGAATAGCAGGACTTCCTCTTTTTGACAAGGAAACTGTGATATCTTCTTGCCTGAAACACACCCAAAAAATATTTTTAGTTTTTGAGACACCCCCCTTTACAATGCTTCACCACACAAATGGCATGTGTTGCCTACCAATATCATTCTCTATCTGTACAAACCATTCCCACTCATACTGATTCACTAAAGAGACTGCAACGCCCGATCTTCCTGCACGAGCAGTTCTCCCCACTCGATGGTTATAAAGCTGTGGACCACTTCAATCAGCAAACCAGAGCATATAGAACAAGCAGGAAAATACCTACTAGCATAATTCTTTCAATAATAAAATCAAACACAATTACGAGAGAGGATATCTGCATACACTATTTCCACAAATATTTTATAAGTAACAAAATTTTATTGAATTCGAGGAGATACTTCATGTACATAGAATGTGTGCACAAAATACTACAAAAAAATTACATAGTCAAATTACATGCGAAAAAAGGGAAATAAAAAAAGTCTCATAGCAAATGAATGCTTGGATAGTAGATTGAAGAGTAGTATTCTAGGTGTGATTGTCAAGTTGGATATTGAAAAGGCTTATGATCATGTAAATTGGAGTGCTGTGTTTTACCTTATGGAGAGGACGGGTTTGGGGGATAAATGGGGGGAGATGGATGAAGGCGTGCATCTCTACAGTACATTTCTCAGTGCTTATTAATGGGTCCCCAGCTGGTCTCTTTGGTAGCACTCATGGTCTTTGTCAAGGGGATCTTTTATCTCATATTATTCTTGTTGGTGATGGAGGTGCTAAGTAGGTTATTGAAGAAGACAGAGGAGGGAGACTTTCTTAGGGGTTTCCAAGCAAGTCCCAATGCGCGAGGAGGTTTGCGTATTTCTCATCTTTCTTTTTGCTGATGATACTATTCTTTTTTGTTATGCATCCAGGGAACAATTATTATATATTCGGATGGTGTTGATTTTCTTTGAAGCTATTACAGGCTTGAAAGTAAATGTTAGTAACAGTGAGTGTGTGCCAATTGGTGAGGTTGGGAATTTGGATGCTTTGGCTCGTAATTTAATGTTGTAAGTTTGGTTGTTTGCCCATATCTTATTTGGGAATGCCTCTTGGGGCTCATTTCAAGGATGCTTCAATTTGGAACCCTATTATAGAAAGGATGGAGAAAAAGCTCTTAGGTTGGAAGCAGCTATATTTGTCAAAAGGGGGTAGACTTACTTTATTGAAGAGCACTTTGTCGAGCCTTCCAACTTATTATTTATCTTTGTTTACTATTCCACAACATGTAGCAAACAAATTAGAGAGGATTCAGAGGAATTTCCTCTGGGGGAGATCTGACGAAGTTTTTAAATATCCGCTTATTGCTTGGGATAAGGCTGTTTGGCCGGTGGAGGCAGGTGGCTTGGGGATTTGGAGGATTGGGCTTTTTAACCAAGCCCTGCTTGGGAAGTGGCTATGGTGCTTTGGGAAGGAAGTTACCCATTTATGGCATCAAGTTATTGCCGCCAAATATGAGGAGGTTAGTGGAGGTTGGTGCACTAGAGTTGTTTGAGGAACACATGGTTGTGGATTGTGTAAGAACATTAGTTTCTTTGGTCATGTGGTGTATGCAACTAGAGAGGGTATTCGTATTCAGTATTGGTACGACCCTTGGAGCAGTCCTATTTCTTTGAAAGAGTTATATTCAGAATTGTTTGTTTGTGCTGTGGTACAATAAGCTCTGATTTCTGATCTGCTTTTATATGCACCAAATGGGGGAGGTAGGAGTTGGAACTTACTTTTCTGTCGCAACTTCAATGATTGGAAGTTGGGGAGATTTTACTCTTTCTTTGAGCATGTTTCCGCTAGAATACCAAGGGGGGAGGGAGATGATATCCTGATTTGGTAGTTGAATCGTAGTGATATTTTTTATGTGCACCCTTTTATAATTCTTTATTGAAAACCCCTTCTGTTTCTTTCCCTTGGCAACGCATTTGGTGTTTCTTTCCCTTGGCAGAGCATTTGGTGTGTTAAGGTATCTAAAAGGGTGTCTTTCTTTTTATGGACAGTTGTTAGGGGTGGAATTCTTACAATAAATAACCTTGTTAAGAAGAACTTGCCTCTTATTAATTAGTGTTGCCTATGTCGGTGTAATGAGAAAACTGTGGATCACCTTATGCCCCATTTAAGTTTGCTCATGCTTGTGGAGTGAGGTCTTCCTTATGTTTGGGGTTCAGTGGGTGATGCCGAATACAGTTGTCTCTCTTCTTTTTGCTTGGAGGAATTGGTTGGGGCCTTATCTTCAAACGTTTGGAATATGATACCGACATGTCTTATGTGGATAGTATAGAAGGAATGCAATACCCGAACTTTTGAGGACATTGAGAGACCTATTGATCTGTTGAAGACTTTGCTAACTAGGACTTTTTTTGAGTGGTCTCGTATTTGGAGTCTTATGCATTGTATTTCCTTGTCTAATTTCCTTATTTTTGTTAGTTCTTCCATTTGATTTGTTTGTATTCTTTTCAAATGCAGTGAGTTTACAATCGTAAACACATTGCACTTTTGCTATCAATAAAACTCTTTATTACCTATCAAAAAAAAAAAAAAAAAAAAAACCTACATAAGCTTTACTAAAAGTAAACCTTTTCCATTTCTCACAAACTCCAACAACCCCATCACCAAACATTTCCCCCATTTTCTTAGTACCACACAACCCCACAAGAACCAAGACAAAAATGAATCAAAATCCCCATCACCAAACATTTCCCCCATCAAAATCCAGCTCACCTGATTGCATTGCAGAGCTAACTGGTTTTAGCTTTTTTTAAAATAAATAAATTCCATGAGGCATCCAGTCAGCATAAGTATTTTATTCCCTCCATTTGCTACCTTAGATTTTCGTATCCACCACTTAACAACAATAACTTTTTTAACACAAGAACAAAAGGTTTTAAGGACTAAAACGAAATATTTGAAAGGTTAGGACTATTTTGAAACATGGGGTAAATGTTGAGGACTAAAGTGGTAATTAAACCCAAAAAGAATATAGTAAATAGCAAAAGGAATCTAGAGAGGAATTTAGAGGTGCTGATCTAAGAATTTCAATGAATTATACAGCATTTTGGTGACAAAGGTGGAGAAGCATATTTAAAAAATTGCTAAAATTGGTAAACGAAACTAGAGACTTGAACTGTGCCAAGTGTATCAAATATAAGGATCAAAGAATTTTTAGTAAAGGAAGAAGAGTTTAAGGAAAGATGGAGGAGCTATTTAATGGAAGTCGCACAGAATTGAGGAGAACTCAATAACTGTATTGAGATAGAAATCATAGCTATATATGAAGAGTTAGGGTGGCTGAGATGAAAAGAACAATGAAAATGTGAAAAGTGGATCACGATGGAAATCCTATTTTAGTTTGGAGGTGGAGGTGTGTTAGTAACCCAGTGGTTTTTTTTTTTTTTTTGGATAGGTTAATAATGAAATATTATTGAGTGGTTCTTAACGGGGATGGATGGAAAGTGTAAAGGACTTGCATGGGTTTTGACTAAATTGGAGGCAGTCACCTTCCAAAGAATTATTAACAGAGAAAGACAGAGAGAGAATAAGAGAAGGGAAATGCACTAAGCACAATTGGGTCATTCTTTACTCAATGCCTAATTGTGAATTACAACCATCTATTTATAGGAGGTAGCTCTAATCTCATTGGTTCACTCGGCTCAAGATAATTGGCACGTACTCTAAGAATTAAGTCATGTGTAAAATGTTTTACATGTGCTTAATCCCTAACTCCTAACTAACTAACCAATCGAAAAGATGGAATTACAACACTGATTAGAAGATTACAAAAATTACACTTATTGAGTTGAGTTGAATAAAAGCTAAGAAACAATCAAAATGGAAAGCATTTATGTAAGTATGTTACACCATAAAACAGGTATACCCCTGCTCTTGGTCAGCACATAGGTAGCAAGCCTAACCTTGTAGCTTGTGGGAATATCATAATTGATAACCATATCAACAAGTTCAATGTCAAGTCCTCTACTTGCCACATCAGTGCAGATAAGAATATTGCACTCTCCTGCCTTGAACTGATTTAAGGCTCCAGATCTCTTCGACTGTTAAAAAAAGTCCCAAAATATTACGGCAACGTAGAAAGGGAGAATAAATTAAAGAAAGAAAAAAGATAAAAGGAAAGAGCTAACCAACATACTTAAAAAGCTACAGATGGAAATCATTTTTACTTCGGTTAAATAATATATATTACCTGGGTCATTTTACCATTAATTGGAATGGCCCTGAGACCAAGATGTCGAAGCATCATAGCAAGAAAAAGAGTTGCATCACAGGTACGAGTGAAAACCATTGATGTACATCCAGACATCTCAGTCAAAATATATACAAGGTAACACTCCTGCAAAACAGTAAATATGAATATATGTACCAGGAACAAAGACCAACATCATACAACATAAGAAACTCTACAAAAGAAAATAAAATGCATGCAATTAGATGAATACACCTTCAAAATGCATGCCACAAACACACTTTCTAAATTGTTAGTGCGATACACTTCACTCTTAAATGATTGTCACTTGCACTAAGAGTTGCACCAGAAACATTCTTCACATCTAATCACTTAGCCACTTCTTTACTCGCAAAGAAAAATGTGTATGTATATATAAGGTCATACCCAATGCACAAATACCCCACTTCTATACAAATTTAAGGAGAGGATATAAAAAGAAACAAACAAAAACAACTTGTTACAATAGCCATTGCAATCATATTGTTTTTCGATCCACATAGGGTTTCACTATCTGCTAGAAGCCATTGACAAAATTAATTAGTAGCTAAATACAACTTGTTTATGTCAAGCCTCGAATTTCTGTATATCCAGAAACAACAAATCGCCCGAAATGAAGTTGTCCACACTATTCAAAGAATCAACTTGTCAAAAGTATTCATTAACAAAAACTATTTAAAGAACTTCTGATTGTACAAAAGAAAGCTATCTATATGATCTCTTTAGTTGGCTAAGACCTCAAAACTTCAGCCCTGCCTTATAGGAGAGCATAAACTTCAGGTCTACCTCTCATAAAAAAGCATTTGGTGAAAAAAAATGTCATTTTTCCAATGATCTGGTACATGGCTTCAGAGGCAACCTTCAGCACAAAAGACCAAACTAATTCTTGTACATTTTTCATGAACATTTCCACTATCTTTCTTCAACATACTCAAGAACATAAGCATGCTCAGTTCAATGTAAACAAAATAATTCCCTGATAATGAATTCAAACATTTAACTCATTGGCACTAATCACCAGCCATAATACCTGGCATAAGTATTAAGTCTTTAATAAAACATCTTCAAAAGAAGCTTAACACTGAGAAAAGAAGAAACCTTAAGTGTGTGTAGATATATTTTGGATAAGCGAAATAAGGAGAAACCTTGTATTTAGCTGGCAAAAGGCAAAACTGCTGCTTTAGCGTGTCAACAGTAGAATATTTTGATGCTGCTTCAATCTGAAATCATTCAAAACTGATAGCTATTAGAAGTCACGACAAAAACTATGAACAATTGATATAAGCGTAAGAAAGATTATCATTACCTTCACAGGATTTCTTAAACAAGCCCTTTGGAGCTTCTTAACCTGAAACATCATGAATAAATAGAACATTATGTGGAAGACTAAAGAAATTATACCTTTTTCATATACGATTCACCTGTGCAGTGTGAATCTCCAGTATAACTTGTCTAGGTACCACAAAGACAATACTTGTAACAGTGTTGATGTAATACTAATGAGTGGCAGGTGTCAGAAGAACCTTTTAACAACCATATGGTGTCTATAGCATTAACAATTGTTAGAATATGTGTACTGCCCACATAATAATTTTTATAACATGCGTGCTGTAAGGCACCAAATATCTTCTCCGCTGGTGTAAAGTGTGTTCTACAGGTCATCTAAAACCCTACCAAACTATCATGCCCTGATCAGCATGAAATGTCAAAATGTTTTTCCTCAAAATTTCACTTCATTTTCATGGAAACATTAGTTCCATAATGAGTTTCTCTAGAAATATCAGAAAGGGATCTCATATTTAAGGAAGCAGAATATCCAGGATTCACTATAAATTTACAACACATATATAGCTACCACCCACAGCAAGAAAAAATTTAAAAAGTACATCCTTGATGACAGATATATCTTTTAGGTACAGCAGGATATTTAAATACATACCTTACTGGTCATAGTGGCAGAAAATAGATATGTTCTCCGTTCACGAGGAATAACATTCAAAATTTCATTAATTGGTTTCTCGAAGTCCTCATTCAACAACCTGTCAGCCTCATCTAGAACCTGCTCAAAGTGTAACCCAATCATGCAGCTTAAACAAATGATTTCATAGACTAGGCAACATCATTTGAAGTCCTAGCTAACCAGGACCCTGTTTGATTGGTCTTGGGCTTGGGTTTTACACATTATACTTCCATTGTTTATTTATTGCACTCTATTAGTTTCTCATTTTGATTTGATTGTAATTGTTTTAGATACTTCATGTTCATTATCGTGAACATAGGGTTGTTGTTTCTTTATCAATAAATTCTTATTACTTATAAAATGAATATATACTAAGCAACACCAAGGGTGCCCTAACAGTTTTTTTACCAGTTCTAGCTAGATCAAAGATATAGAAATCTATGAGTTTAGCATACTATATAAGCCACCATCACTACCACGGCAGTTGTCTGGCAGAGTAGCAAACTTTACCATGACTTGAGGCAGAGATGGACATTAAATGAGAAATAAGATGCAGTAAAGGAGATGCCATAGTAAGAAAATATAAAAGGATGAAATAAACAAAAGAAATGAATGGACCACTAGTAACTAGGGTATCCGTTTGGCATTGACTTATAAGCCAACTTTTTTTCTTTTAGCTTTTATGTACAACTTTTTAGAACCTCACTTTTTCTCACTTTTTTAAAGTACAAGTATACTTTAGCATACTTTCAATAAAAAACTAAGTAAGTTGTTCTCAAACGGACACTAGATCTAAATAGATTTGATTTTGTGAATTGCAAAGTGGATAGGAATATTACAGTGTACTTTGCACCACAATGTCTAGCCTATGTATACCATTACCCAAAAACTCTAAAGTGCATATCTCACAATAGAGCAACAAGTGCTCCACTGTTTCCCCACTACAACGACACATACAACACTAGCCAACTAAATAAAGACCTCCTCATGGTAAGATTAACATAGGTAAGAGTCTTACCCCAGACAAAGGACAGCATATTTAAGGACAGCATATTTGGGAAATTAACCCCTAAATACTCTTCCAAGGGAATGAAGATACATTGGTACCATGAATAGCCTTATAGAATTCAAATCAAACTTGCCACTCCCATTAAAACATCAGCACAATCTATCACTGACTGTAACTTGCCACCCCCTAGGAACCTCTGAAAAAATAAGGCCTAAAAAGGAATTCACTGACTCTAACTTCAAATCATGAAAATCTTTGTGAAAACACACGGATCAACCCCTATAACCCCTTATCCAATAGGCTAACCAAACAATCAAAGATTGGGGCCTCTCTGACAGCTGAGCAAGCAAAAAAAATCAAGGAACAAATCCTTCAGAGAGAGCTGTCCTTACCATTTTTTGTGCCAAAATCTTACGTGTGCCATCACTCAAAGGATACATACAGGAAGAAATTATACCAACCTGCTCTTATACTCTGGCAAAGACTATACCCACACATCCCTTTACTTGGTTTAGTACTCCAGCCACCCCTTACTTCGAAGTTATCACTTGATACCACAAAAGCGTTAGTTCATGCCCAAAGCGCCATAACTATTTCACCAATTAGGCTTGATTAAAACTCCCTATCTTCCTAATCCTTAATCCTCCTATCTCAATAGGTGAACAAACCTTATCCCACGCCACCACGAGTATTTGAACTACTCTTCTAAGGAACACCACAAAAAATTCCTTTTTATTCACTGTAACCTATTTGCCACAAACATGGGAATAGTAAAGGAGAGATAATATGTAGATAAGCGTGAAAGCATAGTAAGCCTCCCACCCTTTGACAAGTATAATATTTTCCAACCAGATAATCTCCAATTCTTCCTCATAAAAAGTACCATCCACCGCTAGACCTCTCATGTGATTGGTACCTGTGTGAGTTGGCCAATATGTGGAAGAACCATGTGTTCTTGTCGCTCTCCTTCAACCATAAATCTCTTGACTTTTGACACTAAGAGATCTCAAGAGTGGCTAAACGTTCAATGTTAGCCTTACCCTCATCTCTATGGCAGCCTTCTTCCACATCCAGACCCAATAATTCAATTAACAAATGCTTTTTCTTATAAGTAACATCCCCAAATTCCTGCTTGTTCCACTACTTCAAATCTTCTTTACTTGCTTTTAATTTAAGAGCTAATACAAATTAGGAGATCCAGTGAAAAAAATACCCATTCCACAAATTCTAAACCTTCTCCACAAACCCCTCCACTTTCACCCACATATTTTCAAACTTAATTGCACATTTCCCCCTTGACATGTCTCCTGCTACGACCGAAAGAGGACAATGATCTGACACCACTCAAGGTAGAAGTCGTCGTTTTACGTCCATGAAGTGTTCCTCTCAATCCACAAAAACCCATCAAAGCTCTTACACTATGTATATGAAACCCATTCAAGTAATAAATCCATCAAAATAATATTCTCAATAAAATTCGAGAAGTTGAACATGGCTGAGATAAAATTATTGCATCCAAGCCTCTAGATTGGATATCTAATTACACTAAATTCACCAGCAACACACCAAGCCATGTCCCATCTTTGCCTCTCTCCTTAACTCCTCCCATAAGCTATTTATGAGGCTATCATCATTCGAACCAAATAGCATGGGGCACTCCCACTTAAACCTATCCTCAACACCCTTCAACAAAGTAGACACTGAAAATAATTCTCACACGTGTCAATTTTCTCCAACACCCTTTTTTTTCCAATAGTAGTAACACCCCCCAACTGTGTCAACTGCATCCAGAACTGTCCAATCTACAAAAGGACTACCGCACCTCCATTCTTTCAACAGATTCTTCACAAAATCCCTTTTTTGGGGATTGTTCAATCCCCTAACCAGCCAAGTTAATATAAGCAATTTCATAATGTAAACTTAAAAAGCCCCGTAGCAATCACAATCTCTCTCCTTCCACTACTTCACCCATGAGGCCCGTCATAATTTGCTGAGGAAATCATACTTTTGATTCTGTGAAAGCTCTTTGATTTAAATTAGTAGACCGCCGAGAGCCACTAGAAGTGCCCATTGAGTACAACCTTCTTAAGTTGCCGTAACAAAGCCATATACTGTTGTTCAAACCGAGCAACAAGGAACCCCACAAATTTACTAAATCAGGCTTGCCACCCATTTAGAGGGCTCCTCCAACCCTCAATGTCAAACCCAACATCTTCCTCGCCTCCTGCGGAAACCAATTCCAAATTCTCCCGTAGGTCTATGTAACATAAAGGTACCCAGCTTGAGATGTTGCTATCCTCATCAATACACTGAGTTTCAGTGGCTTATGCTATCCTCCCAAGTAAGGCACTAGACATCAGAAGCCCAAGATAATCCCACCTAAGTCATATCACTACCCAGCCCCAATAAAGCAAGAAAAGGATTTTGACCCAATATATTATGTCAGAAAAACTATGCTGGGATATCCCCCGCCACCCCACTCATTGCCAAAGCTATGATACCTACTAACTCTAGTCCTCGCAACGTGTCACCCACAACATTGGAACCCAAAACCCCATCGGCTTCAATCACGGCCTCACCACATTGATCGCATCCTATATCATTGCAGGTACAAAAAGATTCCCCCACTTCCCACTGGTTCACGATGACACCACCATTCAATCGCAATTAATATTGTCGTGGGATTTTTCTGAAGCCAAAGTCAACCCCATGCCCTTCATGGGATCGTGCTTTCAGGAAGGCTAATCACTCCCTTGGGACTTACTATCAAGTATGGGTATTGGGCATGCACTCATTTGGGCTTCAACCACCCATTAAGATGCGCAACAAACATGGGTCTTTTTAGCAACCCAACGTGTTCTAATTTGTTGTTTGCGCCAAACTATATCAAATTTCTCTTCTCATCCGGTGCTCTAATGATCCTTAGTGCTTTATGAAGTTGAATTTCTATAAATTTAAAAATTATAGTGGGTCTACCGAAAGCCAAAGAAATAACAAAGTTTGACCTGAATGATGAAAGATAATCCCTATAATAAAGAAAGATTCTTTTTATTATAATCAATGATCCTTGGTGCTTTATGATTATGCATTTAAATTATGAGAAATTTCACTGTGCATATTTTGTTTTTTCATATTCAAGTCAAAGATTTTAATTTAACTTACAATTTCAAATAAGGATATTGATTCATTAACCTCATGTCAAATTGATTCCATACTCTTAAAGCTCCCTACAATGTATCAAGACTACCTATAATAAGTAACATAACGCATAGACCCATATGTACACAACATGTATGTATCTAAAAAAGAAAACTACATTGACAAGATATAAGTACCGTACCAAATACTTCAGTGTGCGAAGGGAAAAACCTTTCGTGTTGGAAAGATGATCAACAAGACGTCCAGGTGTTCCAACCTACAAAGGCATTTAAGAAAAAAAATCAAAATGAGAAGTGGATTGAACAGAACAGAAACAAAATAGCTGTAAAATTGATTTACCAAATTCATTGCACGATATACTGATTTAAAACTTAAAGAATTAAGTTCTTTCAAAGAATCCAAGCAAATTCAATGTCTTTATTTTTAGTTTTTTTTTTTTTTTTTTTTAAGCCTATAAATAGAACAACCCGCATATAGGAGGACACATATCCAATAACAAATTAATTACAGTAAAAAATAAATATATAATTGAGCAGCTCAAAATCTGAAACCTAATATGAGATAGAGTCACTAGAACTGAATATGTCAATATACCTCATCAATGCTTTGTAGACTCCACTCATTCAAGTAAAAAGTTATTATGGGTTACTAAGACAGCCCATCAACATCTACCACTAGTGATGCACAAATAAAAATAAAACCCCACAATACTAAGACACATAGCAATCCAATCCAAAGTCACAACCTTGCTGCAAAAAGTTGAGAAAAGCATAACAATAACCAAATCAAGCTGCGGAAAAACAAGCTACACCATAGCTCTAAGACAATAGTCTACAATCAGCCTGAACATGTTCAAGTTTATGTATTATAATGCACATCAAAGTAGAGACCAAGTTGAAGCCTTAAGAAGGATATTGCTAAGACAAATGCCCCAATCATGGTGGCTTTAGGGAGAATCAAATTGAAAGCCAAACACACAGCCTAATAAAATAATAATGTTCATGTCTTATGTTAATTTCTCCAATCTTCTTTGCTGTTAAATCACTATAGGAGAGTAATTAATGGGATCATGGATGAAGTCATTCAACATGTATCAAGTTTATCATAATCATCAAATTTACTTCCAAATCAAAAGCATTTTTGAAGTCATACAAATCAAAAACATAATCTTCAAAATTACTTCAACATTATTCATGTAAATTAGGTTGGATTCCAGCAATACTCAATGCAAAAACTACAATGGTATAAAATTGAGAAATTGTTATCAAAAACACAAAATAATTGTAAACACCCATGTAATTTGACAATCCAACATAAACAAAATGGAAAAACGAAAAAAATAAAAAATCACATTCTCAGTTATCCACCTTTTATACCCTCATACAAGATTTAAAGAAACCAAAGATATCAAACTATTCAGCCAATAAAACAAACACTTACAATAATATGTGGCCGGTTTGCAAGGTTGTTAGTCTGTTGTACCCTGTCTATCCCTCCAACAAGCTACAAAGAATTTGGTAAAGACGCTTATTAAAGAGATTGATTGATGTTAACAAAAATGCAAATTAAACTTCTAAAAAAATTACAAACTTAACAAGAAAATCTATTTAACAACAGTATTATACAAATTGAACCTGATAATCATAGCATCAAAAACTTTAGAAACCAAATAGAGACACCTCTCTTGGATATCCCCCATAAATGTTGTTCACTTATTTATTTCTAACATGCATTTTTTGCTAAACATCATTTAACCAAAGAAGAAATGAACCACGAAATATAGTCTTGCACCTCCATGAAAACAAAATTTATTACATTCCAAACTCTAGTTATGATTCATCTAACAACAGGTTATGGCATATTTTACATATTAAAAGCCCTAAAATTAGACTAGAGCAATCAATACCTTTCAGCATTAAAAATAAATAAATTAAATAAATAAATAAATAATTTATAAAGAATGAACTTGCCTGTCAATATCTCACATATGATGAGGAAACCGTAATAAAAGAATCAGTGACAGTGAGTGCAGTAGCTTACAGAACATCATTTTCCAAATCTATCTGTTTGATGGATTTTTTTTTTAATTGGCAAGTTACACACACCAGGTGGATCTTGTCACCCTCCATCCCATTATTATGGAAGGATTCATTTGAGATAGGTTATTGGAATTCAATTGATGGAAGTTAAAGCATTCAACTTTTACAATTTTATGCTTTATCCTTTCAATTTATAAAACTTATAGCCCAAAACCAGTGCTAACTTAGAAGTACAGCACTACAGCTACAATAATTAACCATTACAAGGGATAAGTTGACTAAATAGAATTGATTATTTCGTACTTATTAGCATAAATATGCTGCACACAATAATTAACTGTAATAAAGGAAAAAGAATCTCAAGAAAAAGTTTTTTCCACATGGAAGGGTCTGATGCGCAATAGAATATGCATTTTAATGTTTGTTTATTCATTTTAACAATTTTCATGTAATTTTTGAAATTTTAGATATAGGATTTTTTTTTTTTCTTTGATTTTATTTGCAGGTGTTTTAATGCTTTTCTAGTTAAATTGCAGTCCTTTAATTAGGATCTCTTTTTAGAATATTTCTACTTGTTAATAAAGTTTTATGAAACCTTTTAAGTTGGTCTCCAAGTCTATACATGAATTTTTTAATTCAGTTTGCTAAATAAAA
The DNA here is from genome assembly GCF_001633185.2 of Quercus lobata. Taxonomy (NCBI): domain Eukaryota; kingdom Viridiplantae; phylum Streptophyta; class Magnoliopsida; order Fagales; family Fagaceae; genus Quercus; species Quercus lobata. The sequence goes on along the minus strand of NC_044913.1, from coordinate 34,127,991 downwards.
TTTCAGAGGTTTCTTCTTTTCCTATTCTGGTGAATTCCAGGAATCTCCTTCTGGATTCAAGGGTCATTTTCTTGAAGCGGACACGTTTTGTTCACTTTCCATCCGCATCATAAATTCTGTTGTAATATTCATTGATTCTCTTTCTTTTCATTTTTGTAAGTCTCTTTCTTTGAAATTTTCTGGTGTACTTATGTATGCTTCCTACATGCTTCAGGTAGATCCTTTTCAGTAACGAAACCTATTACTTATAAAAAAAGATTGTGCCATCATGTAATGCAAATAGAAAATGAATAAGACAAATATAATCAGAAAACTCATATAATGTGTAACATGTCTATTTAGAAACAATTTTGGCCAAAAGCTCACCACAGCACACTTAACACCAATGCAAGCTCCTAAAGCTTCAAAATGCTCAGCAATTTGAATTGCAAGCTCCCTGAAAAAAAAAATAGAATAAGTATACGCAAAAGAAAGAAATCAAATTATTATCAACTAGCCTCCAAGCACGCGCTCACACGCATGCTTAGAGGCTCTTCTATTTTTTGTGTAAAGGTTAATAGTGTTTATTCATCATAATTCAAAGTTGCTATATTTTCCAATCACAAAAATATCTAGGGGTGTGATGATATTTATACCAAAAAATTATTTCACTCACAAATGCATAAATCTCATCACACCCCTAGATATTTTTGTGATTGGAAAATATAGCAACTTTGAATTATGATGAATAAACACTATTAACCTTTACACAAAAAAAATAGAAGACCTCTAAGCACGCACGTGAACATGTGCTTAGAGGCTAGTTTTTTTTTTTTTTTTAATTTTTATTATGTAGACGTATATTTATTTATTTTTTTACATTGGTATTTTATGAAATATCAATGGATCATTTTTTTTTTTTTTTTTTTGATAAGTAATAAAGATTCATTGATATCAAAAAGAGAGAGACACCCAAGTATACAAGGAATATACAAGGGTGAACATATCAAAAACGAACATTACAAAAATCAAGCAAATCCAAAATAGAAGAAAAAGGTTGGTTTCTCCACACAGAGAACCAGTCCAATAAAGTTCTGAAAAATAGAAACTTGAGATCAGGCATGGAACACTCATTGTCTTCAAAACACCCACTATTTTTGTCCTTCCAAATACACCACATCAAACAATGAGAAACAACCATCCATATATCTCCATTACGATGGCGACCAAATCGACCTTGCCAGCAAGCAAATAGCCCAACAACAGACATTGGCATAACCCAATAAACTCCAAATAAGCCAAAAACCATATCCCACAACTCCAAAGCAACTGGGCTATGAAGAAATAGATGATCAACAGTTTCACTATTACACTTGCACATATAACACCAATCCAAAATGCAAAACTTTCTTTTCCTTAAATTGTCAGTTGTCAGACAGTTCCCCAAGATAGCGGTCCATACAAAGAAAGCCACTCTAGAGGGAATCTTCTGCTTCCAAATGCTTTTCCAAGGGAAAAACTGCTCACTATGGCCAACTAGAAGATGGTATAGTATGCACTAACCGTGAACCCCTTACTCTTACAAGGCAGCCAACATCTCTTATTCTCCTTGATCCCCCTTACAAGAGTGCTATAAATGGTCTTGATGAAGCTGCTGAAAGCTTCCAATTCCGGATTATGCACATCCCTACAATAGAAAATGAATACATCCACCCTCACGCATGAAGTGATGACTTAAATTCTCTTTTATGGAGCTGTCTCTTGTATTGATCAATGTTTTGTAAAGATTTCATTTTCACTTTCTTTTGGGGTTCTCTTACATGTTTACTATAAGACCCATTATATTAGTGCTAATGTGTCATATGTATATGAGACTAAGGAAATATGCTTTCTCAGTATTGTTTTTTACTATTGTGACTGTCCGGCAGTTGCTAGTATTTTTCCCGTGCACATACAAAAATAGTTACAAAAATAGTAAAGAGAAGTAAACAAAATGTGCGAGTTGCATAGCTGCTATTGTGATTGCATTTGTGTGTAGCCTTCTCTATACGTTCTATGCACATTTTTAAAGGCTTTTTAGTTCCTATTTTTATTTATTTATTTATCTTTTCTTTTAAGGATTCCCTAATGGTTTCTATAGGCATATAACTTCAAATTAAAAGAAAGTAACTCAAAAAAATTTGACATACATGAATAACATGAAACTAATAGAAAATATTCAATGTCGTGGGCATATTTTATAAAAACCTTTTAAAGATTCAAGTGCAGATGAAGAATTTAAACAGAAACTTTATGTTAATCTTGTGAGACACTTTGAAACAACATCATTCGGAAGCAAAAAAAAAGGAAGAGAGAATGAAAGAAATTTCTAGACAGCCATTAACAGATCCCATTTGTCATATTTTTCTCAAAAAATTACATGTGAAATTGTTAAATTAAAATTAAAATAAAAAAATAAAAAATAAAAAAGAAGAAAGAAAGAAAAGTTTGACGTCAAAGAAGATAAATAAGTACAAACAAATAGAAATTGTCATGTAGTAATAGACAAACAAATACATATTGCGAAGTCAGAATTTCACGAAATAGGTGTTAATTGGTTGTTGGTAAGATATTGATGAAGCATGATATGAATAGCATGGCTGTGAAAGTAACATCTCATTATCACAAATACATGTTTGAGAGACATTTAATGTTATTTTATACTCTTGAGAATCTCTACCTTTGAAAAATTCTCTTCAAGCTATCATGAAACTACCAAATATGTCTTCGCCTAATTTATAGCCTTTTTAAAATAAATAAATAAATAAAAAGAAGAGGAAGAAGATGAAGGAGAAGGGGGAGGAGTATAACGTGAAACTAAAAGCAAAACCCGGATAACTAAAAGAAGTTAATAACAGTTGTTCATAAGAAGAAGTTAAAAAGTAGTTTAAAATTTTAAATTTGAGGGTAAAGCAATTTGATAGGAGTAAAACATGGGGGAGTGGTATTCAAGCACTTTGTTAGTAGTAAAATGTGGGGAATGGAATTCAAACGTGTTAGGGTTTAAAAAAAAAAAAATTAAATACCTCTTAAATATATTTAGTTCAAATTACTTTTACAGACTCAATTATTTTTTGTTTAGAGTAGTGCTTAATAAATTTTAGTGGTATTTTAGTCATTGCAAGAAGAAGATAATTAACTTTCTAAATTCTCTTAATATATAAAGATCTTAATATATAGAGAGATAACTTATGACTGTGGGAGTGATTGTGGGAGAGTGGTAGTTTTATTTGAAATTTTAGCATATTTTACTTGAGTTTTTAAACATGAAGTTATCTAAAACTTGTACTGTTTTTAAACTTTGAATTTGAAAGAAAAAAAAAAAAAAAAAAAAAAAAAAAAAAAAAAAAAAAGTGCCTAGGGTAGTTTTTTTTTGGATAAAACATGGGATTTTTTTTTTTTTTTTTTTTCAAAATAGGAACGTGATAGATAATTTTTTTATAGAACGTGGGCTTTTTTCATTAGGTTTTTTGTTTCTAATTTTTATCAATTTAAGATTTTAACCCATTTCTTATGATTTAGAGATAAAGATAAGTTTATTAAATAAAGGGTATTTTTAGAAGTAAAAAAGACAATAACTATCTTTTTGAATTTTCTTAATATATAGAAACAATTTAAACTGCTCTTAATCTCTATTTAGTAGTGTTTTTTTTTTTTAATAATTAAACATGAGGTTTTTTTTTTTTTAAGAATAAAATATTAGAAACGTGTGTTAGAATAAGTGGGTTAGAGGGAGTGTTCCTATTTTGTAGGCAATGTCTTTTCAAATTTATCTAAAATTTAGAACTTTTTAAATTAGTAATTTTACATATCTAACCCTACTATTTAAGGGCTACAAACTAGTAAATCTGAGGATATTTTGGACATCAAAATTGAGGAATCCAAACAGAGAAAGCCTTTTAAGTAATAGTATAGATTCAAACACCCTTCCTAGAACATAGAAAAAAATTATTATAAAAATAAAAAACAAAAAACATCAATCAACCAAGGATCAAATATCAAACCTTGTTGGGGACAGCACACAAGCAAAGAATGCTTGTGGAGATTCTAAAAGTGATTGCAAAATGGGAAGAGCAAACGCTCCAGTTTTACCAGAACCTGTTTGTGCAAGTCCAATCAAGTCTTTTCCTAAAATAGAAAAACCAAAATAGAATCAAGTACATGAATACACTACAAGAATAAAAGGAGAACAATGTGATAATAAGAGAATACAAAAGAGAGAATGAACCTTCAAGTGCGTGAGGAATTGCTTCGGCTTGTATCTTCGTTGGAATTTTCCATCCCAAATTATCACAAGCCTCAGCCAATTGTTCGCATATTCCCAAATCCTTAAAATTCTTGTCTTCTTCCATTCTCAATAAAAAAAATCAGTCTCTACATTTAAAAAAGCACAACCATAAGTGAGAGGCAGAGAAAAAGCCATTACAAAGGCCAAATATAAACACTTAATTAATAATACCACAATACATAAGCCCTCAAATTGAAAACGTCTATTTTTTTTAAGAGACAAAAAGAATAATTACCTTATTGTACAGTGGTGATTGGCCTAAGAGGGTGGTTGGTGGTAGCTGTAAAATAACCTGGATAGGATTAGGGATGGCAAAAGGGTTTGTATAATACGGGTCATGTATATACTTTTTCAAAATTTAACAATGAGAGCCTACATTTTGTATTTTAGCAAACCAGTTTTCAAAACACTCCACATCCAACTCTCTATGGAATTCCAAAAGAGAATTCATGTAATCAAAATATGCAAACCGAATTTTCTTTGACAAACAAACAAAAAGAAAGAATAACGAAATACATTATTATAAACTTTATCTAGCAGCCATGCATGATAAGATTTCATATGTATTTGAGAACAGGTGATATTTAACTAAATATGAGCATTCATAGGGTGGATAGATATAAACTAAACTAATGGAGTATGTAAAAACTAAAAAAATTGAAAAAGAAATAAGAAATAAGGATTCATGAATAATAGTAAACCAAATACGCACGTTTAGTTTACTTAGTTTCCTACTGTTACAGTTACTGGGTTTGTTTGAAACCAGCTCTGGTATGCCGCTGCTGCATCGTGATGAAGGATGGAGTTTGGGGGAATAACAAAAAAATATGAGATTAAAGGCACAGGTACAAAGAAAGGTTTAACAAAATTAATTAAACTAGTCACTAACCCATGCGATGCACGGGATAGTTTTTTTTTTTTTTTTTTTTTGATAAATAACGGAATTGTATTAAAATTTAAAAGAGAAACCAGGCACACCGGGAGTGTACATGAAAAAAAGTACATCAAACACTTAAAATACAAAGATCAAGCATTTCTAAAAAATTAGAACAAGGAAAAAGATTAAAGGACGAACTCCATTCCAGCAAGGTATGAAAAAGGAGAAATTTAAGATCCAAAATAGACCATTCCTTCCCTTCAAAACATCTTGAGTTCCGTTCTCACCAAATACAACATAGGATACAATGAGGGACAGCCCTCCATAAATCAATGCTCCAATGCCCATGGGATAGTTAAATAAATATTAAAACTATTTAGTTTACTTGAAGGTACTATGACTTGAAAATGATAACAAAAAACTTAGGATACACAAATGCAATTCATATATAGTTAAATCCATTACCATAAAAGTGCTCTTACATTTGCTTTGATAAGTACTAATAATTTTACAAGACAAAAGAATTACTACACAGTATAAACATATAAGTGCTCTTAATATAGTGACCTCTTAAAATTAAGCCTATGACATCTACCTAACCAGTTATGACTCCAAAAGTTCTTACATTTAGGCACTTTGAACAATCTTTTTTATATGAAATTAGTGAAAAATGTTCAAATCATCATCATTATGTGCAAGGATACAGTGGTAATGATATGAAAGATGGACAAAAAACTTCTTCAAATTAGTTAATGAATATAGGCCCAGCAGAGTAAATCTAGAAGACATTATGTCCTCATATTGCAATAAGCAAACTAAGATTATGATAATTGGTGAATGGAAAATGAATGTGGTGGCATTCATGAAACTAATTTATAGGTTGAAAGTTTCAACTCTCATATCTTCAAATAAGAGGCCAAATTTAATTTGAAAATTGCGTAAGAAATTTTTGAGCAAACCTTATTCTGGGTTCTTGCATCTATTGGACTTGATTCTCAAAACTTTTATTTCCTACCCAACACTTTTTTTTTTTTTTTATAAGTGTATTTCCTACCCAACACTGCAACTTTGATTGCAGAAAAGAAAGTTTGTACACCATTTAAGATAGAAAATTTTAAGTTTAAAAAAGGCAAAGGGAAATCACCAACCCAAGTTGAAGCTTAATCCTATTTATAGGGAAGATGCTATAATAACCTCTACTTATTGGGGCTAAAAAAAAAAACCCATTGGTTAAAAGCTTTTTAAGTTCCAAAAGTGGAATTTCCCCGATAGCCCATCACTATCATTACATCCCACAACCTATTAATCATCTACGGTTACTATAGTCCATCCTAGGAATGCTTCCTCCTCACCAACTAAATGGGACTTCAGGAGGAGAAATACCTCGTATACCCATCATTCAAATGGCTACCTGCATATATATAAGCTACACCCAATGCAGGATCTTTATCCAACTTATTTAAATTATCCATAAAATTCAACTCGGACATTTTCTCAAGCATGTGGAGTTCACTTTAAAGAACAGACAAATAATATTAAGAAAATAAATGATCTTCCCACAAATGAGGGAGATACTCATGAAAAACAAAAGAGAGGCACACCCCAAGAATTGATATATATACACACACACATATATAACAAAACCTACAAAGTAATCCACAATTGCAAACCAAAAAGATGGTTAAACCCTCTCATGTAATACCTAAGCAGCAAAACAGAGGTAACATACACTTTTGTCAAATGTTGATTGCAGATTTTCTAACCACCTAATTTTCTCGTTCGATTAATGTAACATTCATTATCAGCAGCTTGAGTTGACTACGAAAAGAGAGAAACAAAATCATATGAAACCTGAAACAAACATGTTCTCCAGAACCAAATAGGATTACAAAAACGTACCAAGCTTTAGAAGCCAATACTTGAGCCAGCAGAGGCTACGAACAGAGAGAGCAAGACTGAGAGAAGAGGTGAAGGGTTTGGCCGAGATGCTCTACGTTTAAAGCCAAAGAGAAAGAGACGAGCGGCAACGTGAAAAGAGAAGAGTAAACCTGGAGATGTGGTGGAATGGTTAGCTTTTAAATAAAAATAAATAATAATAATAAAGGCTATATTTCAAAACTAACCTACTAAGTTTCACTGCCTTTTATTTTAGTCCTCTAAATTTTGCCATCTGTCGTTTAAGTCCCCTAAATTTCAAAACACCCAAATAGACTTCCATTATCTTGTACTCAACTCTTGCAGTTATCGTTTTGCCCTTAATTAAAAATTTAATTTTTATTTTATTATTTATTTCCTAAAAAACATTAATTTTTAAAAAATCCAGAAATTAAAAAGAAAAACTATTTGGTAAACGGAGGGCCAGCTCAATGAATTTGGGAGCTCTAGGCGAAATCTTTAAATGGGGCTTTTTATTATATTTAATTATAAATTCATATATTTTTTTCAATTAAAATTTATTTTTCTTGCTTTTTGAGAGGCAAAATTACTAATTAAATTTTTGCATTCAAGTTCCGCTAACATTTCCTTTTCAATTGGTAATATGGCTAATCCACTTAATCTTTCTTGTGACATAGTTGATCTTAAATAGGATTTTATTAATTTTAATTTTGAAAAACTTATTTATGCGGAAGCAACTGTAACAGGTATAGTTAGTAATATTCTGAAAGCAATACATGCATTTGGAAAAGATTCTAGCCTCTTTATATAATTTAGTACATTAATTGGAGAGTTTTCATTTATTTGCAAAACTTTTTTTAAAACTTTTAGTTCTGAAAATAAATCTAAACCATCAATATCGAAATAAGTTTCATGTGTGAGAAAATATTCAAGATTAAAACAATTTTTTTCAAACTATACAATTTTTTGATGGGATATTATATAATATATTATTACTATTTGGGGGGCCTCTTTATCAGTGGGGGCCTTAGGCCACTGCCTAAATGGCCTTTAGCTTCAGCCGGCCTTGGGTAAACGTAAACCCACCCACACTACTCGTAAAATCAAAATCCCCAAAACTATTCAGTAAACCCACCAACAAAAAGACATGTCATACATGACTCACACAAACACATAATCACACAAGGTTTGCAAAAACAAACACACAAGATTCATGCAAACATGCAAGAATACAAAACATAACCACACAAGACTTATATAAGAAAAAGGACAAACAAACATACAAGACTCACATTAAACATCAAACAAACATGTGATCATAAAAGATAACAAGAGGACGAACACAACAACGTAGGAGGTACACAAACATAACAAAGCATACAAATACACAAGATGCTAAACAAGATGCTAGGGCCCAAGACAAAACAAGGATGGGCCCAAGGCCCAACACAAAGTAAGGAGAGGCCTCAGGGGCAAACAGAGTATGAGATGGGCCTAAGGCCCAAGACGGAACAAGGTCAAACACATTCTAAGAAAAGAAGACATGAAACAAGACCATCCTAAAAGGCATGGTAAAAATGGGAACCAAACATTTGATTCATTATGGATAACTTTTGAGATGTTCAATCATTAGAACGCATCCTCCTTGTGGATTCCACCTTGCCCCTAGCTTGACTGATTCACTTTTTTTTTTCTTTCTTTCTTTTTTTCTTTTTTTAACCCTAACTTTTGCTTAGGCCACCCTTACGGGTATTCAACTTAGCGGGCATTTTTTACTTCTTTTTTCTTTCTTTTTTATTACTTTTTTTTAAGGGCCTAACTCTTTCCTAAACTAGCCATGCAGGTTTTTAGCCTAGCAAGCTCTTTCGCTTTTACAAGAAACAAACAAATGAGATGCAATGAACAAGTACTATGACTTATCCTAAAAAAATCTTGTTGATTCAAATTCTCAATACATGAGTTACACAATTTACATGATGTGATGGGGCTACATCTCACAAGGTTGCCTATGTACCCAAAAGGGATCAAGCCTAACGTAGTTCACATGAATAACTTCAATTTATCAGAGAGGACTTTTACTTGGCTTATAATGAAGGTTTAGGTTCTTGGCTCACAGAGAATGGATAACAAATGCTTAAACTTACTTTCTTGAGGGTTATAACTTTGTCGAAGATTACTTTTCATCACGTCCACTTTTTTTTATTTCACTTCACTTTTAACTCTCTTTTTTCGCATTTCAATTCACTTTACTTTTTCACTTTCTTCATTTCACTTCACTTTAATTTTCACTTTTTTTTTTTTTTTTTGGTTTTTTTTTTTTTTTTTTTTTTTTTTTTTTTTACTTCCACCACTTTATTTCATGCATTGCCCCTAGTGTAGGGGGGTAATCCTTGACATGGGTTACTTTGAAAGAAAACAACTTTGAAGGCTCAAAAAGGGTGAGCAAAGGGAAATGTGTTTAGGATAGTAGAATAATGGTCTTTCTTCATCCCAATTTCCATTGTTCAATTATGGGCAAACATGCAACATCACATCTTGAGAATGAAATCAACTTGAAATTTTGAAAACTTATCATAAAACTCAAACCATTGCAACCCACTTTATTGATGAATTATAAGAGTGCATGAATTGAAAGACTCATTGAATTGAAACAATAAATACATGCTAAATTGAAATAACAAAGACACTTCGAAATTGAAAAACACTCTGAAATGAAAGACTATTGTGGATACAATAACAAAGGCTAAACTTCTCGATCAATCAACCTTAAGTAGGAGGAGGCACAACATTGTAGTCGGGGAGAGGATTACTCTTGATGTTTGGGAGGTTGATGGGTGGCTTAGGGATTTTTCCAGATTGAATGAGGTCTTCAATGTCATGACGGAGACGAATACACTTATCAGTAGAATGACCATGGTTCTGATAGTACTTGCAATATTCACTTGTGTTGTAGTTAGGGGCAGAAGTGTTTGGAGTATACATTCCAAGATCCAATGGCTTGATAAATCCTTTGGTTAATAAAGTTTCAAGTGCTTAGGATAAAGTCATTCCCAATGTAGTGAACTCTCTTCGAACATTTACAGCATTAACTTCACTTGTCTTACCACCATTGTTACCACTATTACTTGAATACCCTACCCCAAACTTCTTTTAAGGTTTTGCATCACTCTTCTCAATAAGTCCATTATTAATAGCATCCTCAACTTGCATACCAGCATCATACAAATCTACAAAAGTCTTCAAAGGAATTGTTGCAAGTTGGTGCCCATAAGTAGGTAGAATGTTCTTCATGACCATCCTCACTTGGTCTTTCTCACTAGGACGATTAGGCATCTTGGAAGCTTTTCTTCTCCACCTCATCAGAAAATGAGTCATTGTTCAATTGCTTTTTAGTCTCCAAGTCTCTAAGGCTCACATCCAATTGAACATTGTATGAATATTGTTGTGCAAAGGCTTCAGCCATCTTGTTCCAATCATTCATCTTAGCACTTTCCAATGAGCGATATCATTGTAGGGCTACACCATTAAGAGTTCAAGGGAAACACAAAATGTTTTGCTCCTTGGTAAGACCTAGAGGCTTCATGGCAAGAACATATTGCTTCAAATGATTCTTGGGATTTCTAGTACCATCAAAAGAGTCCATCTTTGGCATCTTGAACTTTGGGGGGAGTTGGACATCAGGAAATGGACACAATCCCTCAATATCAAGCATGTAGTCCTCCATACCTTGGGACCTCTTAAGCATACCTTTCATCTTCTCAATTTCTTGACTCATCTCTTTGGTTTCCTTTGACTTTTCTTTTTTCTTAGGTTCCTTATTGTTCTCAACCTCTTTTTCCTCAAAATAATCCTCATCAAAGATAGAGTCTTCATCTTGAGGTTCTTGCACTACCTTCTTCTTCTTTCCTTAAGCACCCTCAAGATGGTGAAGCCTCTCAATGATAGGAGCAGTCATTCTTGCCATAATTTCTTCCATCTTCTTCAAAATATCTTGGTCACTTGATGCCATTTGGTCGACACAAGTAAGATAAGTTCTTATGTGGTGATTATTAGAAGTTCGGGACCACGATGGTTGTGCAAGATTCTTTTTAGGAGCAATGATGGGTCACCTATAAGAGACTTATCCTTATGAGAAACTTTTCATGAAGATCACTAACAATAACTTTTATGTTCAATTCCCACTCAACCATGCCCCTAGAATTAGACCACAAAATTTAGACAAGACCCAAAAGAAAGAAACTTGAAGATACAACAATGAAAACACTAAAATATGACAAACCTTGACATGTGCCTAATGCCCCTAGGCAAACAAGAGTGGACCTAGGGCCCAAAACAAAAGATAAGATAAGGTAACAACCCTAGATGACATGACATGGACCTAAGGCTCTAAAACAAAAACAAGGATGGGTCTAAGGCCCCAAGACATAACAAAGATGGGCTTAATGCCCCTAGACAAAACAAGGATGGGCCTAAAGCGCAAGACACAACAAAGGATGGGTTTAAGACCCAAGACAACACAATGATGGGCTTAATGCCCCTAGACAAAACAAGGATGGGCTTAATGCCCTTAGACAAAAAAAGAATGGGCCTCAGGCCCAAGGCAAGACAAAACACGGGGGGACCTAAGCCCAAGACACAACAAAGGAAAGACTCAAAAAATCAAACAAAAATGGGCTACTAGAAAGGGCCAACCTTTGAAAAAAAAATTTATTACTAAAGAAAAACTCAAAAGATTTTGTTGGGAAAATTTTATTTTGAAAGAAACTCTTTTCTAAAAACTCAATTTGATTTTCTTTCTTTTATTATTTATTTATTTATTTTTTTTTTTTACAGAAAACTCACTTCTTTTTTTTGAAAACCTTTTAAGGAATTTATAATGATAAAAAAAATCTCACTAAAAACTCACATTTTATTTTGAAAGCAACTCTTTCTTGAAGAAAAATATTCACAAAGAAACTCACTCTTTTTAATTTTTTTTTGAATTGATATATATATATATATATATATATATATAAAATAAAAAACCTAATTGAAAACTCGCATTTTTTTTTTTTTTGGGTGAAAACTTCACACATTTAAAAAAAAAATTAAAAAAAAAACTTGAGAACTTGAAAAAAAATTTGGTTTTATTTTGAAAACATAAAAGACTATAAAAAAGATTGACCCAATTTATTAGCCCAACAAACACTTCAAACAAAGCACACATAATTGGGTAACCCTACATGATTGGGTTTGAAGCTCATCTACATGTGGGTAAGCTCTATAAAGCTAAAGGGATAAATCAATAGGTCACTCACAACTAGGTGGGCCATGATTCCAACTAAGGGCCTAAGTGGACCTTTGTGGATTGGTGTCAAACCGTTAACGTACTCAAAGCCTATCACAGGCAATGGCACAGATTGTGAGTGGTGGGATGAACTTCAAAAGACTTTGGCTTGAATTGAGTGTACTCATCTTCCCACTCATCACCAACCGAGGTGAAAGGGACAAAAAAACCAAATGAAGTTTGTGCAAACAAGTATTGAATAAGCCTTTATTAAAATTAAGAAATAAGACACATTGGAGTCAAACTCTCTATCCCTAGTGGAGTAGCCACCGTGGGTGCAACGATTTCCTCCTTAAAGGAAAAGGGAGTATGCCTCGACCGAGTGTACCGAAGTGGAGAAAAGATGGAGTTGCCACCTCCATTAGGTCTAGGAATCATAAATATAACACCCTTACGTGGAAGGACTAATCTTACTAGTAGAATATGGGTTCGGAGTTTAGGAATGGGGATGGGAAGGTGTTAGGCACCCAACCCCACCCGACCCATGAGTTAACTTCCAGTCTTTGTGTCTTACATTTTAATTTCATTAAAGGCTCATTCAATATTGTTATCCATATCCACACACACTAGCATACATCTAGCAATCAATATGGCATCAATCATCCCAAAACCCTAACATACATTTATTATGGCAACTCATATCAAACCTAGCATACATCTATCACGCATATCATATCATTTCATCCAAGGCAGCCAACAAACAAGATATCACAAGGGTAGAAACATAGACATGGCAACAAGGTATTAAAATCAAATATAACTCAAACATCTAAACACAATATCCAGGCATCAAACAAACATATTCATTGTGTTCATCATCCAAAACGCATGACTTACCTCACTTACTTTACTGCATTATATCACATATGCATTAATGGATGGACATGTGAATGCATGAATGTTCATGTGGTTCATCAAAGCATAAACCTTAATTATCAACCCAACAATCAAAGCATGTGAAACATGTTATTCTACTAACCTTAATGCTAAAAATGTGAAAACTAGACTCAATAATATCTAAACATGTGATTATTTCTAACCAAAACAAATAAAATAGTAAGAACCCTAAATTTGGGTTTTTGGGCATGAGTATGCATGCGCATACATGAAGTATGCATATGCATGCCTCGAGTATGCGTACACATGCTTGAAGCATGTGCACATATACCGCCCAGAAACTCAGTTTTAAAGTAACAACAAAACAACAATCAAACAAAACCTAGCATGCTTCTAATACAAAACTAAACAACCTAATCTAACAAAAAAGATATCAAAGATAAACAAAACAAAATCTATTCCTAAACATGCATTGGATCTTATAACAAACAGGAACAACACTTAACACATCGAAACATGTTCATCAATATATCTAATTATTCAACTCTCCAATCAAAGCATGATAAGACACAATAAGAAAAAAATTAAACAAATAAAAACATATTTCTAAGAATATATAACATATAAATCAATCAAGAATAACAAAAACAAGAATTATAAAAGATTTAAATTAAGGAAGAGCCATGAAGAGAGACTCGCATTACTTATGGAACACAGCTTGGTTTATATTTAACCAACCCCTTAGTGCCTACACAACAAGATTCAATGATAATCAAAGGGAATCAAAGTATTCAATAGTTCATAGGTAATCACATCTCAAAAATAAAAATATTTTGAAAAGATTGTCTGAAATTTTTTTTGAAAGAGATTAGAAAGTAGTTTCTGCCCTAATGAGTAATAAAGAGTGGTTTTGAAAAGCCAAAAACGTGCTCAATGATGTGTGTTCAGAAAGTTCAAAGTTAGAAAAGAGTTTTGGAAGAGTTTAGGTGAAAAATCCACTCTCTCTAGCTAGGGTTTGAGTTTGGAGGCTTAAAGTTGTATTTATATTTTTAAACTAGGGTTTTCCCACTCATTTAGAGGGTTTTGGATGTCCCCAGAAACCCTAGTTTTGACAACTTTGATGGCCCAACTTCAAACAGCCATAACTCACTTGGTAAATAGAAATTAGGAAAACTTTATGTTCAAATTGAAGCCTAGGATGTTTACTTTCCAATAAAACTAACCTCACTCAAAATTTATTTGTGGATCAAAAGTTATGATCAAAATAGTGAGAAAATGTCATTTTTCGACATCATTTTCAAAGCGATTTAAGAACTTTTGAGTTGTGATTACTTCCAAATTATCAAAATAACTTCAATTACCTCCTTTTGTAGACATGTCAAGCTCATCATTGAGACCGAAGACTAAAATTTATTAATGGGTACAAAATGCGATGTCTACAGAGGACGCGACTTCCTAGGCACGAGGAAAAAGGGTAAGGATGCTAGCAAGAAGACGCAAGCCCAAAAAAGGCAATGTTCAGTAGATTAGAAGGCCTAGCCTCTTCGAGTGGTTTCCTCTCTCTCTCTCTCAACCTTTTCTCTAGAACCATGTACTGGGGTTTCCTTTCCATGTATCCTTTATCTTTCCAACACTTTGCTTGGGCTGCGTTCTTTGGGTATGGCAATGTTTGATTTACATTTCCTGTACCTTGCTGGATCATGCCCTTAGAACGTTGGCAATGTCTGTTTTACCTTTCCCGCTCTATGTGATAGCATTATACATGATATATGTATATCTATATAGCATTACTCTTTTAAAAAAGAATCAAAAAATGGTTGGATTTACGTTTTGTAATAAGATATAATAAAATAAGTATATTAAATAGGAACATTGTGTTTTTTTTCTTTTTTAGAAAGTGATTTGATAGAATTTTTTTCTTTGGTAGTTTTTTAATATTTTATATGTACTGTTCCAATGTTAGATGACATCACATGAGTAGGTTTTATTTAATGTTTTATCTTAGTCTCTATTATTCCATCTTTTACCCATTTATGATTTTTAAAGCTACGTATAGGCCTGTCCACGGGTCGGGTCGAGTGGGGTCAATTTTGGACCCAACTTGGAATCAATCCACCAACGTCAGATGGAAGGTGGAGGGACTTGAGAAACCGATTATCGACATCAATTGGTCAAGTCGATTTCAAGTTCGGGTGAAGGCCACTGGAACCTGCAAAAATCGCCGGAATCTTCAAAAATTCATATAATTCTGCAAAAATTCTTTGAAATTTGTTGGGATTTGGGCGGATCTGGCTAAATCTCACCAGATCAAGTCAAGATCTCGCTAGATCTCCCCAAAACATAGCTTGATCTTGCTATATTTGACCGAATTTCTTATATAGCATCGGTCGAGTCAAGTGGCTCAAGTTTTGGAGAAGTAAACTTGCCACTCAACCCACCGATGTCAGTTCTTAGAGGTGGATACTTGCACCGCCAACCATCGGGAGCTTCAATTCGGGCTGGAATTAGGTCACATTGGGTAGTTTGGTCGGGTTTTAGAGTGGTGGTCAAGTGTGGACACCCCTAGCTACGTATATAACAATTTGATTTTCATGACTCCTGTAACAAACGGCTATTTTACTTTTAGTTTAGGAAAAACGCGTTTACTTCCGTACCAATGGAAACAAAACGTTGGACAAAAGTTTAATTCAATGTTATAGATGTACTATACATGTACAATACGTATATTTACTAACTAAATAATAGATAAAAAAAAAAATTAACTTTGTGAAGGACAATTTAGATCTAATTACTTGTCCCGGAAAAAAAAAAAAAATCTAGGCTCTCTTTATTTTGTTGTAAATGTTTCCTGCATTTTATTATGTTTGCTTTATTATAAAATTTGGTCAAACCTGAAAGTGTTTCTGCTGACTATAAAATCTTTTGTAAAAAAATGTTGTAAAACATTTTACATTTAAAAATTTGGCAAAACATTTTACAAAAACACATAGTAGCTTTCCCCTCCCATCAAGTGGCTAGGTGGCCAGTTCGGTATCAATGATCCAGTTGCCAAAGCCTCCAATCCAATGCCAATAGTTCAGCCACTAGCAGCTGAGCCACCGATTTTAGTAATTTGTGTTTGAAAAAAAAATTAAATTTCACATCATGCACCTAAAAATATTTACATCTTTTTTTATAAGATATTAAATTATGTAAGGATGTGGTGTTAAAACCTATGTTTTACCCCTCCAATCCCAACATGTCATATCATCTTATCACATATTTAAGAATAAACGCAACTACACTCAATCAATTATAATACCCATATATAAATCCAACCAAATTGAGAGTTTATTGAAATGTTATTTGGTATGGTAAGATGTATTGAATTAAAGTAAAACTAGTCGCAAACCCACGTGATGCGTGGAAATATACAACTATTTTGTAACGTGGTATAATGTATGATTTATTTTATAAACGTATTGGAGATATCATTTTTAAAATTATGGATGTTCCCCCTACACACACACACTCTCTCTCTCTCTCTCTCTTTATGTTTATGTGTCACCTCTCCAATGGAGGAGGATTCTATTTATACAGGTAGTGCCATCCCATTAACGAGGGGATTGAGTAGAGAAGATTGAAAGATACTTGTCTCGTCAAGGGTTTCTTTCACTTTTTAGAGAGATGAGGGGGTAAAGAGCAATGTTCAAGCCAATCATTTAGTAATAAATGCAGTCATTGGTATGTGGGAATATCAGTTTAATGTGAAAGTGACTATTGCTTGATCTAGGTGCTACTATCCCTAGTTCGCCGGTTGTACTTTCCGCAAGACTTTGGATATCCACTAGTTCTTCCACAGTTTGCTCATATTCATTGGTCATAGGCTGAGGTCATGATATTCCTCGGCCATGTACCGATTTGGAATGGAGATTATTGTTGGGGTGGTCTCTGTGGCCCAATGAGAGCTCCCCACATTCTTTATTCCATTCCCTGGGGCTTTTGGCCCATGGGCTTTTTTGCAAATAGTCCACCCTAAACAGAGATATTGCTCGAGTAAATGTTGATTGTTTCTTCTTCTCCTTTTCTAAGTAAGAACTGAATTCCAAATCCTTCCCCTCATCTTTCACCATTGCACCAGGATAGCCATGGTCTTTCTTTCCCTTCACTGATACAGCAACTATGTTTTGGAACATGTACTGCACTATTGTAGCTTTCTTTCACTGCACCCTCCCTCCGCTTTGCCCTAAACTCTGCATTTGCTTTTAGATACTTGTACGTTTGTTTGCTCCATCACAGACTTGGCGCTCTTGTGACCGGCTGGGTTTCTGGTTCTCTCGTGGTCCTCATTATTCCTGCGCTTTCATTACACACAAAACATGGACTCTTGAACTTTTAACATCACCAGTAGTATACTACTATACTTATTTTTGTTTCTTGTACTCTTCTCTAGTAACATTCTGATTATGCTATCATCACCATTCATTTTGTGTTTTCAGCAAGTTGTGGACAGAGAACAATTCCTACAACCCTCCTATTGTAATGTGTGCATGGACGTGCTTATTTATTTTTCAAAATTTTTTACGTTTCAAGTGCCACACTGCAATTACAAAAAGGCATAGTTGCCAAGCAAACGATTTCCGGGGGAGAATCATTTTCTTGAAACAGCTTACAAATGTCTGCTGCCCTGACAATTGAATCCATGGAAAAGAAAGGGCGCATACATAATTCTAGTGCATGGAGAAGTTGGGAGAGATAATTCAGCATTCAAAATAGAACAGTTGTAATTCACGACCTGAGCAATTTACCTATAAAGAGGAATCAGACAGCAACTTTTCCTCCACACCAGACGCCAACTCATGAAGGAAATTTTTGTTTCTTTGTTATATTTCAGTAACAAAAATCAACTTTAACTCCCCCAAAACAAAGGGTTAAGGCTGTGGCAGTATAACCAGGTTTCAAAGATCACTTACAAGCCTGTGAGCTCCTAGAGCACTATGATTCCACTGGGAATTAATATACATCATTTGGTTGAAAACTATATTGGTGTTTCCTAACAATGACATTAGAATCTTAGGCGGTCCAATCTTCATCACTTCCCTCAGCATCCTAAACAAGATAATAATGAATGAAATTAGCAAGATCAGCAAACTATATAAATTCACACATTCTTCAAAAGACTAGTTGTAACACTGTTGCAGCGTCAATGGCTATCACAGTAACAGTTCAAGTTCAGTGCCAAAAATCAGTTATCACAACCTGGCTTCAAACAACAATACATCAGCAATGACTGAAATTTGATATATAGTTGTTTACCATTGACATTGAGACCAAATGTTTGCAAATGCAATAAGATATATATATATATATATATATATATATATATATTTCATTCGAAAATCACCTGTGAAGAGCTTGAGAATTGTTCAATTTCATCATCTTTAATCTGCAAGGTTCATGAATTCAAAGGTTAGCAAAGAAGCAAATCACTTGATTGAATCCCCCCCCAAAAAAAAAAAAAAGGATCTAAGAAAACCCATATCTTAAGCTCTTATAATAGAAAAGTCTGACCCTTGAAAGCTCTCTATTGCACTCACCACAAATGCACATAACGCATAAAAGACACTGCTTCCAAGCAGCACTGGGTCTCCACCGTGGTTTTAAAATCAGTATGGTCAAAGAATTGGAATAGAGAGTGGTTCTCGGTTTTATGGTCGGACCGGGGTTGGACCGATAGTCGAACTGATGAAAGTATATATATATATAGACAGCCAAACTCAAGCCCACTAGAAAAAGTATTTTAGTTATTCTTTTATTTTGCAAATAACAAAAGTCACCGGTGAGTAGCAATATCATTGCCCACTTGATATTTCTTTCCCACCACATATCCTACCTTTACACGTCGATACTCCACCCACCACATACTTTGAAATCTTACATCCACAGCTTGGTTAATTAAAAGGTCTGTACTTCTAGTTTCTTCTTTCACTTTTTTCTAATTTTTCATCTCTTTGCCTTCAATACTCTCTCTCTCTCTTTCTCGTCAATATATGTGCATCAGTGCATGTGCAAGTCTGCAAGAGCAGCAAGCAAAGCTCTTAAACTGAAGCGGACATATTGTACCTGCATCTCTTTGGTTTGGGCTTCCTCAGTTCTTCCTCAATTGAGTCAACTCATAAATAGTAAATCTGATGTTTTTTGTGTCAATGTGAGCATCCTAGGCTTCACAGCTCTAGACTAGACAACATCTTCAAAGTCAAAATCTCTCTTCTTCTTAAATCTGAAATAAAATTTCTATCTTTTTTATTTTTTTGTCAAAAACACAGTGGCTGAAGTGTTAATGAACAAAGCAGCTTAAAACCGGTTTAACCGTACCGGTTTCCAGTCAAACTGGCGGTTTTCCGGTTTTCCTTTTTTTTTCCTTTAATTTCTGGTTTTTAACAATAACTGGACTGGATTAAGGTCCAGTTTCCGGCTGAATTGGTCGAACCGGCCGGTCCGGTTTGGTTTTTAAAACCATGGTCTCCATTACTAAGTGCCCCACATCAAGAATCCAAAAAGTACATTTTCGACTTGAGCATAATCAAGACAAGCCAGACAAAGCAAACATCAAGATCAAAGCTGGCAGGCAACCAAACCACACAAAAGGAGGATGATCAATTGACGCAAGGGCTATGAAACAAACTGAGCCGAGTACTAAAATTTTAGAATTGTTCATTTAATCTTATTTCATGAGCAGAGCTCAAGCCTATCAACAAACTAGATTACATGTTCAAACTTGATTCATTTTCTTATTGAGCAAGCTCGAGTATTCACGAGATACTTGATTAACTTATTATTTTTCCATATAAGTAATCATCATGACTAAAATTTTTTACATCGTCACCAATTTAGACTAAAACTTAATAACTAATTTAATATTGAAATTATATTATTTGAGTTGATTAGATAGAATGATTTAGATTTATGAACTTATAAGATTACCTTGTATTCACAATGATTAAATATAATTTTTATTATGAAATGAACTATTTGATAAATCGCTAGTTCTCCCAAAAGTTTAAACTAATAGGAAATTGTGAATTTAATCATTAACTATAATTCTAACACTTTCCCTCACATGAGGATCCAAATTTCTCAATAAATGGGACCCAACACATGTGATTTTTAATATTTTATATGAGAGGTAGAGTAGAGACAGGAATCGAGTTCAAGATCTCCTACTTTGTTACCATAATAAATTACCATTTCTCCCATAAGCTTAAACTATTAGGAAATTATGAATTTACTTATTTAACTATAATTCTAACACTTTATACTATTAATAAATTACAAATAATATTTTAATATCTTATGAACTTATATATACACTTATACAATCAAATATCAAGTTTACATAAGTATTGTTGCTAGTGGTATTTACATGTTCGGGGTAATTCTGTAAAAATATACTAAATCTATTAGTATAAATACTAAAAGTCCGTTTGGGAACAACTTATTTAGTTGAAATTAAAAACTTTTTGCTGAAAGTACTAAAATTAAAAGGTAGTTGAAATTATACAATGAAACCCATGAATAATACCAAAAAAGTGTAATGGGACCCATGAATAATAGCAAAAATAAACTAAATAGTAAAAAAAGCTAGTTTTTTAAGCTAATACCAAACGCAACCTAAGTATGTGTTAGGTTAAATTAATTAACCCTAAACACAATTCTCGTCACTAACATGGTATGAGAGCACACAAACACCCATTGCCACTACCACTAACACTAGCGTCGACGTTCCTCATTGCTAGCAGTATAGTAATAGCAATCCCTGACTCCAACAACTGCAGTCACTCCCAAAAGAAAAAGGTCCCCTTCAAGACTTCAACGAGGCTTCTGTTGCCATTAAGAGAGTACCACCACTCGTTTGTACCCATCGTGACTCCAATGAGGTTCTTATAGTCATTCCAAGACCAAACAGTGCCGTCATGACCCAGTTAAGTTACTAAGTCAAAGACCAAACAGTGCTGTCACAACCCAGTTAAGTTACCAAGTCCGACTGGCCTGTATCTCAGTATTTTGCTAGCTTTGTGTTTGGAGTTTTGTGATTGGACAGTATTAGTGACTAGTTGGTGGTTTGTGTGTGGGACAGTAATGCTGGTGGTTTATTCCATTGCTTGGTGCTATGAAGTCCAAAGATGGTAATCCAAACCTAAATTTTTGTTCTCCTGATATGCTTTCCATTAGAGTCTGCCTACGGACATGCCTAAACCTACACCCAATTTCACAACATACTCGGATGTGAACTTATGATTGGATTTCACTACTTACACATGGGACCACTATTGCTAAAACAAAAATTTAAGTGCCCCAATCACAAGGTGACACTAAAGTGTATTGTGGGTTTGGGTGTGTACTTGGATGTGTCTCTAGACTTACCCTTTGAATCTCTGCCTCTTTTGTAATATGCAAGTAATATGTCCTTCACTCCTCCATAGAGAATTCAAATGATTTTGATTCAATATAAAAAAAAAAAATAATAATAATAATAAAATAAAAAAAATAAAAAAAAAAACAAAAAAAAAAACAGATTCAACATTTCATTAGAAAACCTGAAAGTAGGATGCAAACTGAAAACTAAGAAAAACTGAAAAAGACTGAGAAAATCTATGGCTAATTCGAGGTAGCCAGGCCTCATTTATGACTAATTCAAGGTAGCCAGGCCTCAAAAAGAGAAAATTTTCATGGTCTCAAAGTTCACCTAATGGTCCAATAAAACAACAAACTGCAAATTATTAATGTATAAGCAGAAACAATAGTACAGGGAAAAAATAATTTTATAGTATATGTAAAGAACTCAATCTTTACCTAGGAAGCACCTGCATGGATACAGGAGCCAGTGCGGGTGTGAATGCAATGCGGCAACACAGTAATTTTCGAAAAAGTTGGACACGGGTGCAGTGGGGATATGTTTATTAATTAATTATATACATGTGTGTGTGTATATATAAATGTAATTTCAAAGCTTACAGAATTTGTTTTATAACAAATATATTATTCGTTTTAAAGTAATTGTTAAAAATTATTTTAAACCCATATATGTGTGTGTCTATTGTCTATCTAAATAATGAAAAAAGAATTGTAAAAGAATATAATTACTTAGCTTGATAGGGTTTTAATTCATAAAGGACCAATTTGAAAAGAAGCACATGTGGTTGGTGGAGAAGATAAATGCAAAATAAAGATAAACATACACACAGGACACACCCACGGACAAAACAGGTGAAAAGGGCAAGAGGAAAATCCTTAAGAGAAACAGATCTGGCCTAAGGAAGAAGAAGAAGAAGAGGGAGGAGATTGCGTGAAAGGAAGAAGATGGAGGAGATCGCCTAAGAAGAAGAAGACAAGGAAGGAGATCGGTGTGAGAAGAAGAAGAAGAAGAGGAGGAAGGAGGAGATCGATCGGCGTGATAGTACTGAGAGGTTCAGGTTTTCATCTTTTTCTTCTTTTTTTCTCTGAGACCGTATCCCACCATGTCCCGAACATATCCGGGCTTTGTCCCGACCGTATTGGATTAAAAAAAAAAAAAAAACGTGTGGACGTGCGTGCAGCCGCATCCTACATCGCATACGAGTCTGACACAAGTACGAATACCATTTAGCCGCACCTGTGCAACCTAGATCTTTACCAATCCATCTCCTCTGATGTTAAAACGAAGAAGAAACAAAGAGATTGTATGCACGTCAATCACCCTCCCTAGCTTACCTATAGCCTTTGATCTTGTGAAATCACAAATTTGGGTTGTAAAGACATCCCTTTGAGTGAATCTTTTGGTAGACTTAAGCCCCGCTATCTGATTCTAGTACTATTGCATTACCCTCTAGTGATAAATATGCCTTTTTCACCTCTATGAGCGGTAGAGGTTGTTGTGGCATCTATGGAGATCAAGATAATGGAGGTTGTGAGAAAAGGGGAGGAGGTCATGGTAAAGGACATGGTCCTCATAAATGTACATATTTTCATGGTGAGAATCATATGGTAGACATTTGTTGGGATCTTCATTGGAAACCTATTGCACATCAAATTAGTTTCCAGAAAGAGGAGAATGTTCACAACCCTTTTCAACCAAGGGAGTCAATTGTGCACAAAGGCCATTTCGGTTTGGTCAAGGGAACGATTTGTTTTGGTACATGTCATTAGTAGTGTACCGTTTCAAGATTACCACTACATATGTGTGCGTTTATAAACATATAATTCAAAATCCAAATTTTATGAGCTCAAATATTAACCAAAGTACATTAACCCAATGTTTTTTTTTTTGGATAAGTTACATTAACCCAATGTATTAGCTTAAATATCATGTTTTATAACATTTTCTTTATAATGATATTTTTAATTGTTTTTTATTGTATTGGCCAAAACATCAATAGTAGCTAAAACACTCAAAAAATCTCTACTACAACCCATTCAACCCACAATTTTATTTGGTACTTTTTAGAGGAGTACTGGCACCGGTTTAGTGGCTAGTACAATACTAATCGCCGGTACAACCAATACCAATACGGTATTGGCTACCTTGATTTCAACTGGCAAAGTGGTGTCCATTCCTAAGGAAGAGTATCATCACCTTGTGTCTCTACGATCTCAGTCTACTACATCCTCTTCTACTATTGCTCACTCTCAAACACATCCTCCCATTGTCACTCAAGATCCCTAGGTCATATATTCCAGAGCAACTGATCATATGACTAGTAATCCAGGTTTGCTCTCTGATCTAAAGACACCTTCTAATCTTACCCCTACTCTTTCCTTGTCTTCAATGCTATATGATATGTTCCTTGGCTTCCACTTAGTCTAGTGTCTATTAGCAAACTTACCAAAGCTCTTAATTGTGTTGCAATATTCTTACCTCATATTGCACTTTTGAAGATCTCAAAAAGGGAGGGAAGTTTGGTGGCAGACATGAGTCTAACAATCTTTACTATCGAGATTTTCATGATTCACCTCATTTAGTGTCCCTTCAATCATCAATCTCGCCTTTTTAGCATCATTGACATCTTGGCCGTCCCACTCTTTAGAGTTTGAACTTGTTGGTCTCATCATGTCGTTAAATTCAGTCCATACAATGTGAAGCATGTCAATTAAGTAAGCACCATCGGTGCCTTTTGTGTCTAGACGTGAGAGTCGAGTCAGCAATCCTTTTCACCTAGTTTATTCAGATATTTGGGATCCCATAGAAGTCCCTTCATATTTGGGTTTAGGTATTTTTTCATGTTTGTTGACGATTTCTCTCAAGTCACTTACCTTTACCTTATGAAGGAAAGGTTAGAATTGTATTAAATTTTTATATCATTTTATATGTAAATATAGACTCAATTTTGATGCTTTCATTTGTGTTTTTAGATTTAATAATGCTTGTGAATATTTTCATATTGCTTCAACTCAATTCCTTGATGACCATTAGCCTTCTTGTACCCATACCCAACAACAAAATGGTGTGGCGGAACATAAATTGAGACATTTGTTGGAAGTCAAAAGAGCACTCTTATTTCGTTAGTATTCTTAAAGCCGATAGAAGTGATGCTATTCTGACAGCCTGTTATCTTATCAAAACATCAAACTCTGAATTTCCAAAACAAAATCCTAGATCATGAATAACTCTGAATTCAACCAAGCTCTACTAAGTAAATGGCTATGGAGGTATGGTATGGAGACAAGTCACCTTTGGCGGCAGGTTATTGAGATCAAGTATGGGAGGGAGGGTGGTGTACAAAAGAAGTAACAGCTACTTATGATGTTAGTCTTTGGAGAACCATAAGACAATGCTGGCCTGCTTTCTTTAAATCCATCATCCTCAAAGTTGGCAATGGTAATAGAATTAAATTTTGGCATCATTTGTGGTGTGGGGATTGTACTCTTCGGGAGGCATTTCCGGAACTCTACTACTTTAGTTGTAACAAGGATTCCTATCTTGCGGATGTCATGTCCTTTCCTAACCAGAGACTTCACTGGGATCTTCGATTCTATAGAGAGCCCCAAGATTGGGAGATGGAACAATTTGATATTTTTTGGAACCTTATTCATTCTATGACTTTTACTGGTGAGGGGCATGACAAACTTTGTTGGAAGTCAACAAAGAATAAGGGCTTTAAGGTAGTGAATACTACTTATCCCTCTTTTCGAGTCCTGACACTTTTTTTCCTTGAAAACTTGTGTGGCGCTCAAAGATCCCTCCTAGAGTTGCTTTCTTTTTCTTGGATTGTCGCCTTAGGCAAGATTTTGACCCTTGATAGATTATGGAATAAGGGTGTCCCTGTCATGGATTGGTGTTATATATGTAAAAAACGTGGGGAATCGGTAAACCATCTTCTTCTTCATTGTCCCTTTGCTTTCGAGCTATGGTCTATGGTTTGGGTCCTTTTTGGTGTGATCTGGGTTATGCCTCAGAGTGTGGCAAATATATTCGCATCTTGGCAGGGCCCGTTTGGTAGACATCGCAAAATAGACTTGTGGAGGGCCATCCCACATTGTGTATTATGGTGTCCTTGGCGTGAAAGGAACATTAGATGCTTCGAGGGAATGGAACGGTCAATTGTTGAGATTAAATCTCTCCTCCTCCACTCTTTGTTTGATCAGTGTTCTGTTTTTTGTTCTTTTTCATGTTCTAATCTTTTTGTTATGCTTGATCATTGTAGTTTACGATCTTGATGTACTCCTATCCATGTACACTCCCAGTGTACCTAGGTCTTTTTTATTGATGATATTTCGTTATTTATAACCAAAAAAAAAAAAAAAAAAACCCCAAAAAAGCATAACAAACCCTTATTCAAAAAAGGGAAGAAAAAATAAACCATCAATTAAAATGCATTTGGATTCAGATTCACTAAACCATTTGGGATAAGTGCATCTAAAAAGTATTGGATTGACACTATGTCTTGCACTTCTAGGGGAGATACATCTCAACCATGGGGGGAAGTTGTAGGAGGTGCTGAAGAAGGGGATGAGGGAAAGAAGAGGGGTTAGGGGAGTGAGAGAGACTTTTGTTATATATATATATATTTTGGGTGGGGGGGGGGGGGTTTGCTGAAGAAGGGTGAGGGAGATGTCATTAGGGAATTTTCATATAAAGGCTTAAAATGACATAACACAGTAAGATAGACGGTTTTGAACTTGGGACAAGTAATTAGGAAGCCAGCGCCTTCACCACTAAGCTACAACCCTCATTTGTATATGACTCAACTAAATATGTGACTGGAACCAACTTCCACCCTCCTAATTTAATAAGATAGTAACAAGACAGGAATACGCAAAGCATAAATTTGAACCAAAACTAAAAAAATAATACCTCAACTTCCTTTCTCTTTCCCGTGATACTTCCTCCTGCAAATTTAGAAACACCAATTCATTAGCTTGCCAAAGTTGACATATATAAAACACCAATTCATTAGCTTGCCAAAGTTGACATATATACACATCTGGTAATGACACAACTCATGCATAGGAAATTTCGAAATGAAGCATTGATAAACATATATAGAAATGTAATTTTCTGAAAGACCACAGAATCTGTAGGAGAGAGGCCTGACAATGTTTATTGTATAATCCTGGCTCTAACACCATCCACAACTATAACCAGAACTGCAAATAATGATCTGGTCATCCTGCTTTATTTTGAAAAAAATGACACCTTATATTCCTACATGCAAAAAACTAAGTACACCCAGAAATCCATGAAAACAGATGAGATCACAAATATAGGAAAGTTAAATAATGTCCACTTAGACTGAAAACTAAGCGTTAATACAAAAAGATAACCATCCCCATCTTCATCACAACACCAAAGAAGTCACAAACCATTAACCAACTTGAAGAGAGGCTAAGCAGCCAGCTCGGAAACAGTCTCAATTCCATCAAGACACAACCACTTAAAATTTCACAGATGATGCTAATAAAATCAAAGTTGCTTATGTTGGACCTGCTGAAACTTATCCATGCACACGACCAGTAGAAGTCAACCACAACTTTGTCAAGTCTAAAACTAAATTGCATATCCATGTCTGTGTGATGATTAATGAATGCATTCTCATGAAGTCTACTCCTTATGTCCCATATTATTGGGCTTGGATCTAGTTAACTACGCTCGAGGGCCTCTGAATCCCATTTTGCACCAAGGTCCATTGACTCAAATGAAAGAAGCCCAAATCTGTTCACACCAAGAAATTGACCCAGACCTGTCGCAATCTCAGGGAAGAGCCACCCCAAGGTGGTAACAGCAAGCATCCAAAGGTCATCATGGGTGGGCACCTAAGGCAAACAGATATTTCGGGAGCCTCATTGAAACAGCAAGGCAAGGAAGCTCTAGTTATATACGGTCATCGAAATTGTCATATATGGATAGTTGTTCTATTGTGAACCAAGATATTTTACTGAATATAAAAGATAGTTGATTTGAGATGACCAATCTCCTGAACTTGAGAGAGGAAATAGACATTTTTTGTTAATTTTCTGCTTAATTCTCATTAATGCATTTAACGTACATAAATAGCCAAGATGAGATAACCTCATCAACAAATCCTAAAACAAAAGAACTAATACTACCCTAAAACATAGAGATCAATTTGAATACAAATAAATAACAATACTAATCTATCTAGGAAGCCTTATTCTATCACTATACTAAATTGAAATAATTTATCTAGCACCCAGGTGATAACATGTTTCCCATTGTTTGATGTGGTGTTTTTGGAGGGAAAGAAAAAGTAAATGCTTTGAAGATAATGAGAGAACTATGCCAGATCTCAAGTTATTCTTTTTTAGAACCTTAATGGACTGGTTGTCAGCATTGAGAAACCATTCTTTCTTTTCTATTCTTGATTTACTTGATTTATTGCACACCCCTATATACTCCATGTGTACTTGGGTGTCTCTTTCTTTGATATCAATAAATCTTTATTACTTATAAAAAAAAAATTAAAAAAAAAAAAACAGAGCTCTAGAACAGCAATGTATGGCCCTATTGCATAAAATTAGAAAAAGGCTAAGCTGCCAGCTGGGAAACAGTCTTATAAGTTAGACCTCCTGGAGAGAGTCCTGTTCCTGGCTTCACCTCTTCTCCTACTGGGTTTTGCTTTGCAGTTGCCAAGCAGAGCTCATTCCGGTTCTCAAAAGAAACAAAGTGGGTAGAGGGGGCTTACAGTCCAGTATGTTGTGAACCTTTGTGCTGCCTTGATCCCAAGTGTGCTCAGAGAGTGGGGGCCATTCAGGTAGGGGGTATTGAGGATGATTCCAAATGGGTGGAGAAAACATCGCATGGATTCAGTAAATTTGTGGGTTTTCCTATTGAAGGCCTTGAACAGCAATGTATGGCCCTATTGCATAAAATTGGAAATGGTAGGAAAAACCATGTACGGGAAGCTGGCTTGCATAAAGCGGCCAACACAGGTTCCAAGGGAAATTAGGAAGTTAAAAAATTTGGTCTCACTTGAGAGCTATGATTGGAAACAGACATCCAGCAGTTGAGGATTGGACATTGAAGTGGGGCAAGGCAACTAGAGTTTAACTCATGAAGCTGCAAATTTTATTGTAGAATGTTAGGGGTTTGAATAACAACACCCCCACCCCACCCCCCCCCCCCCCCACCACCAAAAAAAAAAAAAAAAAAAAAAAAAACAGTTGTTCTGAACTTGTTAAGAGAATAGAGGTGTGATGTGGGTTGTTTACAGAAGACCAAATTAGATAAAATGGACTCACAAATAGTTAGCAGCTTGTGTTTTATAGAATGGGTGGCACTCAATTCTATTCATCTGTGAAGCATGTACACGCCAAAATGGGCAACAAGTTGGTGTCAGACATGAGAACGGCACCCATATACTCTATCCAATTGAATGAGCTCTGACCACATCCCCCGGCATGCCAAAAAAAAAATAAATAAATAAAATAAGCTTTGTAATAGATTTTAACTTGGAAACCCCTACTTGTACCAGTAAGCCAAGTCACCTTATCCTCTTCTCTTGGAGTAGTATGGACGGCGTATCCTATCTCTAGAAACTGGACCATGGACTCCCAACTCCCAATCATGCAAAGATCAAAGAAAACAACATTCCAAAAAAAAAACTCTAGCAATCACACTAGAATTGAATGCTGGAGTCATTCCCTGCCTTGAACTGAATAACACTCAAAAACTTGGTCCATGCATTACTGATATAATCCAAAGACTCACCCCATGCAATCATATAGCAACAACCACCATCACCCCATTACATTTCATATTTATAACCTAAAATCTCTTTGATGCAGGACAACCAAAAATTTGCAACAATAAAATTGAAAGACTGAAAAATAAAGGGATAGGAACCTAAGAGTCAGCACCAAGGGAGGAAAACTACAAGCAGTCAACACGTAGTATCAGTTGGAGTCAGCACCAGACAAAGAAACTCAAAACAACTTTTTTTCATTCGTCAAAATCATCTCCAAAAGGATTACAATAGTTTGCTCATATAGGAAACTAAACCCTAAGCCATAGGCTTTTAATAAAAATACCCTAGACTTTAAATAAAAATTCGAATTAACCTAATAAACTACTAGGACCTACTAATAAAAATACAATTGATGTCCAAAAATATTAAAAAAAAATACTAAATTATAATAAAATCCTCCATGTGCATCCCGCATAACTCTCTTCATAGGCTATCCTACTCCTCTATATACCACTATAGCCACTTCCCCAATAATGCTTGGCCAAAGACCACCAAATTCTTAATCCCCAAACTACCTAATGAAATAGGATTACAAATCAGTCATTTTCACCATGTGAAGTTTCTGCTCCTCCCCCATACCTCCCCAAAGAAAACCTTGTTGAAGTTTTTCCACTATGTTTGCCACACCATTTGGCAAAGGAAACAAAGATAGATAATAGGTCAGAAGGCTAGACAATGTTATCCACTATCTTGGATCAACAATCTCAGATTGTAATCAACTAGGATTGTAGTGACTGTAGTAACTTTGCGCATAATTAATCTTGAAAATTAGTAAAACGAAAGAAAGAAAAAAAAAAAATCCCTTTATGAGTATGAAGACCTCAACAAAGAAGACCAGCTAATGACTGTCATCACTTAGGCAGTTGCATCAGGTAATGCAATTAAGTAGGAAATATTGGCATTAAAAACTATATTTCAATCCTGCAAATTTCGTGGTTGGCTGGTTATTTTTTGCACTGCTCATCTAATGGTGAGACCCATTTCTTAGGGAAACAATGGATTATTATATTGTTGACGCAGGACAACCAGAACAAAACTAAACAACGGAAAAATAAATAGATATAACCTAGGAGTCAGCACCTAGGCCTTACTTGGAGTTAGCACCAAGCGGGAAAATCACTAGGAGTCAGCAGCTAGGGTAGACCTAGAGTCAACACTAGACTAAAGAAATACCAAACGGCTATTTTTTTTCATTCATCAAAATATCATCTATCTCCTCAAGGAGTACAATAGGTGGCTTATAAAAAATTGCTAAACCCTAGTTTAATTGGCTAGGAAACCCTAATTACCTTATTACAAAAATAACCTTGCTTCCAAATTAAAATACTAATAGCCTAATAAATTACTGGGACCTAAAATATAAAAATACAATTGACTAGCAAACATCAATAATATTAAGTGTGTGTTTGGCTCTAGCTTAAAAAGCTAGCTTATTTTACTATTCAGCTTATTTTTGCTACTATTTATAGGCTCCATTGCACTTTTTGATACTATTTATAGGTCCCACTATACTATTTCAGATAACTTTTACCTTTATTTACAGTACTTTCAGTAAAAAAAATTTCAGTTTCAGCAAAATAAACGGATTCCAAACAAACTCTAAATAATAATTTTCTTACGTCTCTTGCATAATTCTTCTCTGGTTGGAGAAAACTCGACCTCGAGTTCTAAAGCATTAAAGGATTAGGATGTTGACAAGTAACACTTGCTTCGAGTCTAGAATCACCTTAGGGAGCACAAAGAACAGAAAAATCTTGAATTCCACCATGTCAAACTCTTTTGGAATAACAAAATCAATGTATGGAATCAACACAATCTTATCTTGAACCATTGCAAGCACTCAGTTATCCACTTTCTCCACTTTAGCAAACTGTTTGTCTTCATACACCATAGAAGGCTGATCAAAAGCAGATTCATTAGCTTCCAATATCACATCATGTGCACACTCTAACATAATACTCTCTTTAGAAACTATCTCTACACCTTGCTGCTCTTCAATAGATTCGTTTCCTTACACGCATGTTAAAGTAACACTTGTCGAGGCATGTACATCCTTGTCAACATTAGGCTTTGGTGTTACTTGAGGTTTCTCCACTACCAAGATATCATCATCAATGTTGTCTTCTATGGGAGCAACAATAATTTCATTGTGATCAATTATCCTTGGTTTCCTAATTGAATCGGTTTGAGTTTTCATTTGCTTCATCTGAGCAATCATGTCTTGAACACCTCTCATGAGCTTTTCAAATAATTCCTTTAATTACTTGGTAGATTGTTCAAAAGTGCACTGCAGACATGAAATGGGATGAGGATTCATCATATTTGCTTCAACTTGAAAAGTACCACACTGACATTGGGGTAGATACTTAGCTCGAAATTATGGTGACAAATACTCATCACAAAGTTTTTCTTTCATATCTTCTCACACACTAATGGCAAGTTCATACTCTATATAGCGGAAATATTCAAGATCCTCCCAAAACATTTGTGCTCCACCTCTTAACTTCGACTTTGCATACCTAACCTTTATGTTATTTGCAAAATTTGCTTGCTTAAAGAATTGCTCCATCCCATTCATCCAGTTGACAAAATCCCATGGATTAGTTTTACAACCATCAAAATAAGGTGCTTCTAATATTTCCATAGCTCACTGGGCAAAAAGATTTTGCCTCCTTAACTTGCTAAGTATGGCCCACTAAAGAAGGGATCGTCATGGCATTAACCAAATAAAGCTTCACTGTTTGAACACCAAAATAAAAACCTTTGTATCAACGTGGATTGGGCTGACTTTGTGGTTGTAATTTATTTTTTATTTTTTATTTATTTTTCTTTGTTTTTTGGTTATTGGGTTTAGTAGTTTGAGTGGGTTGGGAAAATTGGGTCTAATTAAGGTTTTTTTTTTTTTAAAAAAAAAAAAAAAAAAAAACTGGGTTGGGACAGTAAATGCTGAGGCAAAAAGATGAGCTATCTTTGGGTCGGGTCAGATGTGTTTAATAACGTTAATCAAATCAGGTAGGCCATGTAAATGGCTAAAGAAGGGGAATAGGAGAATTTATACAGGCTAGTGGGTTACCTCATGAGATTGGATAGATGGAGGTTTAGCGACGTGCAACGTTAAGGCTTCTAATGG
Organism: Quercus lobata; assembly: GCF_001633185.2. NCBI lineage: Eukaryota > Viridiplantae > Streptophyta > Magnoliopsida > Fagales > Fagaceae > Quercus > Quercus lobata. The sequence continues at coordinate 34,095,399 of NC_044913.1, read as the reverse complement.
TGTGGTTGTAGTGGCTAGCTATTCTGGCAACGGGTAGGTGGTGCTTCAACTGGGGACAGATGGGGTTTGTTGGTTATCAGGTCAAAGGGCTTGGGTTGATGGGTAACCTTCTGGTGGCTTGATATGTGTGGGTATTGATAGATGGTTTTCTGATGTTGGTTTGGCAGAGATGTGGCGAAGGGATTTTGAAGGTGGTGTGGTGGCTAGATTTCGGGTAAGGGAAAAATATACAGGTGAATTTATTTATTTATTTATTTTTCAGTTATGGATTGACTACATTGATGCTTCAAATAGATCAATGTTTGCTTTGATACCAAAACTGACAGGACAACCAGAATAAAACTAAACAACGAAAAAATAATTGGATATGAACTAGAATTCAACAGGGAAACTACTAGAACTAGAACTGAAGTCTATTAATTTTGATGTGTATGAAAGTTGCATTTTGGGGAAGTAGAAAATAGTGAGTTTCTTGAAAACTGGCAGGACACCGAAGGCTAGAAATTAGAGTTAGTACACACTGATGTGTGGGAGCCTTCTCCAATTGCATCCCTTGGAGGTTCAAGGTATTATATCACTTTTATTGATGACTCAAGCAAAAGGTATGAGTTTATTTTCTGAAAAATATATCTAATGTATTTGAAACTTTTAAGAAGTGGAAGACCATGGTTAAGACAGAAATAGATTTGAAGATAAAATGTTTAAAGTCAGACAATAGAGGAGAGTACATAGATGGAGAGTTCAAGGAGTATTGTGCTACACATGGAATTAGGATGGAGAAGACTAATCCTGGGACACCACAACAAAATGGTATGACCAAGCGCATGAAGTATGAACAGAGCTCTCAATGAGTATGCTAAGAGTATGAGATTGAATGTTGTATTACCAAAAACTTTCTGGATTGATGCTGTTAATATTGCAGTTTACTTGATGAACAGAGGACCATAAATTCCCATGGAGTTTAGAATTCCTAAAGAGGTTTGGAGCAGTAAAGAGGTAAAGTTGTCCCATTTAAAAGTTTTTGGTTGTCTCTTATGTTCATATTGGTTCTGATGCACATAGTAAACTTGATGCAAAATCTAAAATATGATTTTTTATTGGCTATGGTGATGAGAACTTTGGCTACTGGTTTGGGATGAACAGAATCGGAAAATCATCCGAAGAATGTGATATTTAATCAACAGATTATATATAAGAACAAATCAACTATAGTGTCAGATGTTACAGGGATAGATGAAAAGAAATTTATGTTTGTCAACTTAGATGAACTGGTTGAGAATACTATCCAGAAAAGGGGTGAAGAAATCAATAAAAATATAAATTCACAGATAGATCAGAATACACCTATAGTTGAAGTCCGTAGATATTCTAGAATCACTAGACCTCCATATCATTATTCACCTACTCTAAATTATATCATGTTGACTGATGGTGGTGAGCCAGAGTGTTATGATAAATCCTTACAAGATGAAAATTCAAGTAGGAGAGAGTTAGCCATGAAGAATGAGCTGGATTCTTTGTTAGGAAATCAGACATGGAAACTGACTAAACTGACAGCAAGAAAGAAGTCTTTGCATAATAAGTGGTTATATAAATAAAGAATAAGCATGATGGAAGCAAGCGCTACAAGGCCAAATTAGTTGTCAAAGGTTTTTAACAAAAGAAAGGTATTGACTACTCAAAAATATTTTCTCCAATTGTGAAGACGCTAACAATTAGACTGGTACTAGGAATGGTGGCTATAGAGAATCTACATCTTGAGCAGTTAGATGTGAACTGAAGACAGCATTCCTTCACGATGATTTGGAGGAAGACATTTACATGTGTCAACCACAAGGATTCACTGTTCAGGGATAGGAGGGTCTAGTTTGCAAACCGAAAAAGAGTTTGTATGGATCAAAACAAGCTCCAAGAAAATGGTAAAAGAAATTTGACATTTTTATGTGTAGAACTAGGTTCAAGAGATGTGAAGCTAATCATTGTTGCTATGTTAAGTTCTTTGAAAACTCTTATATCATTTTACTACAATTTGTGGATGCTTATTGCAGAGCACTGAGGAGATTAATAATCTGAAAAAGCACTGAAGCAGTTGTCAAAACAATTTGCAATGAAAGATTTGTGAGTTGCAAAACAAATCATTGGTATGAGAATCACTAGAGACAAGGCTAGTGGTACGTTGAAGCTTTCATAGACAGAGTATGTGAAGAAGGTTTTTTAGCAAGTTTAACACAAATAAAGCTAAACTAGTGATCACACCCTTGGGTAGTCATTTTAGACTAAGTAAAGAACAGTTACTAAAGACAAAGGAGGAAAGGGACCATAGGAATAAGGTACCCTATGTCTCAGCTATTGGTAGTCTAATGTATGTTATGGTGTGTACAAGACTAGACATTGCATATGTAATGGAATTTGTGACTAGATACATGAGTAGGCTAGGAAAACAGCATTGGGAGGCAGTCAAGTGAATTTTGAGGTATCTATGAGGTTCATTAGATACATATCTTTGCTTCACATGTGCAAGTTTGAAACTACAAGGTTTGTAGATGCTAATTTAACAGGTGATATTGACAACAGAAAGAGTACTATTGGGTTTGTATTTACTCTAGGTGGTACAACTATATCTTGGGCTTCAAATCTACAAAAGATTGTTGTTATGTCTACTACAGAAGTTGAGTATGTTGCAGCGACTGAAGCTGCAAAGGAGATGATTTGGCTATATAGCTTCTTGGATGAATTGGGTAAGAAGTAGATGATGGGCATTCTACATCGTGATAGTTAGAGTGCAATTTTTCTTGCCAAAAATTTGGCTTTTCATTCGAAGTCGAAGCATATACAGATGAGATATCACTTTATCCGTTATCTTGTTGAAAATGAATTGTTGATACTTAAGAAGATTTGTGGATCTAAGAATCAAGTAGATATGTTGACTTAGGGTGTCACCGTTGAGAAGCTGAAGTTGCACACAACTTCAGTTGGTCTTCTAGCTCGAGGACAAGAGGATGAGTTGCAGTGATGAGGGATTGTGTTTGGAGGTATGTAGTTGATGTTGGTGATTGAACTAGTCTCCAAGTTGGAGATTTGTTGGGCTTTGTGGAGCTAGTTGTGTTTGATTTGGATTATGACCCAATATAAAAGTGTTACAGTTTTTTAATGAGAATTTTTCCTGGGAAACACGGATATGACAAAATTGCTAACGTATTAGATGGATACATATCCGTAACGGACATAAACATGTCAAGTACACACTCAGGAAGAAAAAAACATTTTTTAATTCAATTCTTCTATTTTGATGTTGAATGTTGTTTATTTGAGCTCTTTTTTATGGGTGTCTAGTTTATTTGAACTCTTTTGTTCGTACTTTAAAAAATATTTTATTGTCTTTAAATTAATTTTATATATATTTTCAAACATTTCATTGTTGTTACATAGTTTTTAAATCCTAAATAAACATAACTTATTCCAAATATAAAATATATATATATCTAAAAATAAATATTAATTAATTAATTGTCTTTTCCTCGACACATTGTATCTTAGTTTTTCAAGAAATGTCGTGTCACCATACTACGCATCATGTCGTACTACATATCGCATTTGTATCCATGCTACATAGATTTTTTTTAGGCTTAGTTGGAAAAATTTTTGGCCCATGTTTAGCCGATTGTGAATCATGTGTGCCAGAGTGAAATACCGTTGTTTTGAGATTAAGGTTAGGTGAGTTGTTTTGAGAGAAAAAACTATATTGCCGCATCTTGTATTTTTCCCTAAAAATAGTGAAATCACTGCAACTCCGTGGAAGTAAGCAAATTGTCAAACCACGTAAATATTGTCTTGTGTGATTATTTTTTCTTTGACACATATTTTCTCAATTTTTGCATCTCACAGATCCAAAAATTTCGTGTATATTCCCTACAAGAGAAACTTACCAATATCTTTTTCCTTGATAACTTTTTCCTTTTTCCTAGGTCCTTCATCCTGCAAGAACAAGATTTTTATGCCATGTCAGCTTGCACACTAACATAAATCCCACAACAGTCCCACATAAAGTAGTCATTACTAGGAAGAGAGATTGCTATACTTGAAATTCAAGAGAGAGGGGACGGGGGGAATTAAAGGCAAAACCTCTACCTCATTATTCTTCCTTTTTGAATTAGGATGCTGCAACTTCTGGCCGGAAACTGGAGACATCAATAGTTCTTGTTCTGAATTTTCTAATCCCAATAGTCCCATTATAAAAAAGAAATAGAGAAAATTAAAAACCTTTTGGAGATGGAGATTTCCTTGGATTTCTTGGTGCTTTCTGAAAATGGAAAAGCTTTATAAGAAAACTGTAATTCTGAATACCAGTTAGCTATAATTTACTTGGCAGCATAGTTTGAATCATATTTCTCCAATAAGACATTATGTATAAATCTGAGAAAGTAATAATAACATGCAGGATTATAGTCAAAGTTGACATGCATTTAGCACCATTCCCTCCCTCCCTCCCTTACTAGATTAATAAGCTACAATGCATCTAGTAGGCCTTGACCAAGATGCATTCTTCTTTGCTTTAAAGAGATGCCTAGATTGAAGATTAATTTGGCCGCCAAATTAATGTCTTACTGGAATTCTAGGATGCAAAGTGTGTCACCTTCCAGTGAAACATATAGGGTTACCTCTAGGAGCTCGCTTCAAATCAAAACCTATTTGGGATGACCTATTTAGGATGGCATCTTAGAAAGAATGTAAAACTCAAGGCCTTGCAGGGTAACACAGGTAATTCTTTTCCCTGGTTGAATTTGAGGTACAAAGGTGCCACGAAAAAAGTTTGTGTTCTTTGCTTCGACAGCAGCATTAAGGAAAATTCTAACGGTGTACAATATTCAAAAATGAAGTCTTCTAATTATTTATTGGTATTGCAGGTGTAAGAGGAGTGGGTAATCAATTGAGCACTTGTTGCTTCATTGTCCAGTGGCTACTGATATTTGGTCTTCTATATTTGTTTTGTGTGGGATATCTTGGGAGATGCTTAGGATTGTGATTGAGATGCTGAAGTGTTTGCAAGAAAGATTTCACCTACAGAGTCTCAAAGATTTAGAGGGCTGACCCTCTTTGCATCATGTGGACAATATGGCAAGAGAGATTTTAAAGGCGAGAATAAAATAATATAGAGAATTGGAAGTAGAAAAGAGAAAAGAATACAAGAGTTACGTGGTTTGTCCTAATGGCCTACGTCCACGGGGGAAAGCCCTTAGTGGATACATATTTTCTATATAAAGCTCATTGTTACATTGAACCCTAAGCAGGGTATATATATAAGAGCTAGGGTCAGCCCTACACGGGCTTACAATATATTGGGCCTCTTGGGCCATTACATGAACATCAACCCAATATCTTTGACACTCCTCCTCAAGCTAGAGCATATAGTTATATAGGTCCAGCTTGAACATATACTCTCTAATGGAGCATATAGTCATGGGTACTGGCATAGCATTCAATGCATGCACATGATAGTCAAATTGATAGTGGACCCTTCAGAAATGCAAAGGTGCAGTGAGGAATTGGAAAAACCAGCATCTCAACAAAGTTTTTTTTATTCTACCAGAATGAAAAGAATAAAAAGGAAAAGGAAAAAAGCATGCACTCTCAATTACCAAATTAAAGTCATAAGATCTTACCTCCTCTACTTTCTTAAACAGTGTGGATATAGTAGCCTGAACAAGTGAACCATGATTACTGCCAGACCCTTCCTTAGATGTAGTTGCTGTAGTGGCATTACGAGACAGTCTCTTCGACTTAGACACTGACATGGCATTATTCTGTTCAGGAAATTGACCCCTTTCTACAGCATCCTTATTGTCAATGTCAAGGTTTACAGAGCAGAGATTTTCAGTCTGTACTTGCAAATTAAGGGAATCAACATATTGCCCGTGAAAGGAAAGTTTGGCTCAGCTTATATCCTAAAATGGAATGTAAAGCTTTTTAAAGTATCAACCTTTTTGACGTAGAGGTGTACTTTAACAGAATAAATAAAATAAGTTCATGAAAATGCTAAGAAGAATAAGGTTCTAATGTTCCAGACTTCCAGTTTGGCTGGCATGCAGAGATGTTTAAAAAAGAAGTGCCTTCACAAACATTTACTAATGAAGATGATATAGTCAGGATATTTCCACTAGTATATTTTGTGATTGAAGAATCAACTTCCTCAACTTTTTTTCCTTCCCCTTCTGATACATCAGCATCACTCTTGACAGATTCATCCCCAGAAGAAGCATCTGCAAAACTGAACAATAAAAAAGCTATAGATAAATGGGAAATTGTAATTTTTAAAGGAAATGATTAACTTAACTAGATAGAACATCAAAGCTTAATCAATGAAAATTTTCAAACAATTGGCTCAAAAGCATCGAAAGAAGGATCTCATATTTCAGTTTTGGTAGTTTCCATATGGTCAACAAGCCTTATCATGGAGCTGTAATGAGCCTAGCTGAGCCAAGCTGAGCTGAAATAAAGGAGTTCAAACTTGGTTTGTATTTACTTTGCTACTGAGCTCAAACCAAACTTGAGCTGAAGACCAAGCTCAATATTTATGTTCTAGCACGGTTTGTTAATTTCCCAAAGAAGCTCTATTAAATTATTAAGTAAATTAACACCATTTTTTTAAGAAACTTATGTTTCTAGCTTTCTGGTGCACATTAGCCACCAAAATTTATACTTAAATTTTATTAACTAATTCATTTACACTTTAATACAACAACGAAGCTTCAAATTTGAGCTCAAGCTTAGTTCATTTAGTTAAATACGACCTAGCACAGATTACCACTTTGTCTGAGACAAGATTCTAAGTGGAGATGTCACTACACCATTTGTGAAGTCTGAAGACCAACCTGCCAATATCTTTACCAAGGCATTATGTAGTGTTTAGGGTCTATATGTTTCAAGTTGGTCTTATATGACACATATGCTCCCGCTTGAGGGGGAGTGTTAAAATAAATAGAATGATGATATTATGGGTTGTATAGGTGGTATTCTACTAGAAGGGTTTAGAAGATTCCAGTGACAATGTGTCCCTACCATCTGTCTCCTTTAAGAATATTCCTTGTCCTATTGTAACCACATTCCTGTATAAGAAATGAATAATAAAAGGGCTGGGAACTAAGAATTTCTAGCACCTCCTTCATGTGCAATATACATCATCTATTAATATTATATACAACAATAGTCTAATATCTAAGACTACCCCTACCCCTTCTAATCGTTTTACTATTCGAGCAAGCGAAGGGACAACATAATCAACATTCAACATCTTTTGGCAATAAAAGAATTATATTGCAGCTATTCACATCTTTGTGAGGATTAAAAATGAATATCAATTATATTTAACAAAAAGAAGATATATAAGGCAATATAAGATGGCAAGGCTAGTACTTGAATGATTTCCCAGCGGTTCTCTGTGAATGTCGAACTGGTGTTGCTTTGATCAAATCCTTTAAATTTTTTTCAGAGTCAGATAAATCAACTTCAAGCTCTTCAGATATAGGAGACTGTGGTTCTACATATGTCATTCCGGCAGGCTTATTAATCAAAGATGTGGAACCTGCTCCACCTTTGAAGTCACATTCAACGAGTTGTCCCTGAAAAAATGGAGATTTGAGATGTGTATCATCAAAGAAAATATAAACTCACATCACACAAAAATTCAAAGAGAACCAAACCTCATTAAAATCATTAGGAAAATCGAGGCAAGCTTCTTCGGGGTTCTCATCTTCTGTCCCAATCCACCATGCTTCAGAAAATACAATCTGTGGTGTAGTATCAAAGTAATTGGTGAGACAAAAAGGGAAAAAGGGTGGTTTGAATCAGATAAATTACCCATTATCTCTAAAAAGCTAAATTAAGCGAGTGAGAGAGTGTTTAGAAAGAAAAGACTAACCATATTATCGAAGTAGTCGTCACAGGTGACACTCTTGCCACCTCTAGGGAATTGTAACGTCAGATATCTGTTGTTGGGATATAAAATAGTCCCAAACAATTTCAATCGGCCCTGAAAGTAACAATTGGCTGGCTGATTGTAAAAAATAAAATTGGGAATTGGGAATTGGGAATGAATATCAAAATAAAAAATAAAAAACCTTGGGGAAATGGAGGTAGAGAATGGGGTTTTTGGTGGCCAAATCCTTGAGCTCACCGATCTTGCCTCCTTGAGCAGGAAGAGGGGCGAGTAGTCCTGGGAAGGAGAAGAGGAATCTGTTCTTCCGCTGAGACTTCTTGAGAATGTCCTTGCCATGGTGTTTCATTACGACATTCGAAGGCGTCAACGCCGCTTCCGCTTTCGCTCGACTATCTGACACTATGATGTCCTTCGCCAATGCCACTCTCTTCAGCCTCTTCCGCTCTGAAAAACCATTTTCACCTTCTTCCTTCGCCATTCGATTCGATGATTTCTTTCTTTTTGCAACGGAATCTTAACCTGATGATTAACTCAATCTCCAAATCTAGAGTCAGTTAACACTTGACCAAATGTGGAAATATTCTAAGATGTGGATTTTTTTTTTTTTTTTTTTTTGCATTTAGCTTCATTTTTATAATATTTTAGTTAGTTGTGTAGTTAACAAAACTATTCAGCAATGGAAACTTAACCTGATGATTGATTCAATCTCCAAATCTAGAGTCGGTTAACAATTGACCAAACGTGGAAATATTCAATGATGAGGATTTTTTTTTTGCATTTAGCTTCATTTTTATAATATTTTAGTTAGTTGTTTAGTTAACAAAACAATTCAGCAAAGCAAGTATTTTCATACACTTTTTTATTCACATGTATTTCAAAAAAATACAAACAACATTATCAAACGGCCTTCTAGCATCTCGAGTTTCTAAAACTCGAGTTCCAATATAAAAATCGAGTTTTAAAAACTTGAGTTGCAAGTAGTGACAGCTGATGTGGAAAAAAAATCCACGTGAAACTCGAGTTTTTAAGACTCGAATTCCACTGTTTATTTTCCCAATGTCTGTGTTGTTTCTTCTTCCCCTATTCTTCTTTCCTTCAGCCCGTGATTCTTCTTCGTCGGATCTGCATTCTCCAAAGAGGTTTTCAGATCTGGTACTTCTACTTCTTCTTCCCCTTCATTTCTTCATTCCTGGTTCTTCATCTTCATCGTCATCTTTGTTCCACTTCTTCTCTAGAGACTCTAGTTCCATGTGGCAAAAACATCTTCATGTCAACAATCAGAACTTGAGTTTTTGAGGCTCATTTTTTCCTTCGAACTTGAGCCTCATAGGCTCGAGATGTTATTCTCCTCATTTCTTTTCAAATCTTGCTAACTAATTACATAGTGTGACAAACTCATGCTATTCTGCAAATTGCCTCCCTATGATGAGCGATTGAAATATTTACATCAAGTGAACCAAATGCATGTTGCGTCACTTTTAACAAGCTTAGGATCTGTATGGGATCCACTTATTTTGCTGAAACTAAAAACTTTTTTATTAAAAATACTGTAAAAGTTAGCTAAAATAGTATAGTGAAACTCATAGATAGTACCAAAAAGTATAGTGGGGCCCATAAATAGTAGCAAAAATAAATTGAATAGTAAAATAAGTTAGTAAAATTAATCATACTAAATGGACAGTTAGGGTCTGTATGGGATTCATGAATAGTATCAAAAAATGTAATGAGACTCATGAATAATACCAAAAATTAGCTGAATAATAAAATATTTTGGCAAAAATTTAAAAAACTAGCTTATTTTTGCTACTATTCATAGGCTCCACTGTACTTTTTGGTACTATTCATGAAATAGTACTTTTAAGTTTTCAGTTTTAACAAAATAAGTAGATCCCAAACAAACCCTTAGTGTGCGTTTGGTTTCAAATTAAAAAACCAGTTTATTTTACTATTCATCTTATTTTTGCTACTATTCATGGCCTCACTGCACTTTTTGGTACTATTCATGGGTCCAACTGTACTATTTCAATTAACTTTTACCTTTATTTACAGTATTTTTAGCAAAAAGTTTTTAGTTTCAGCAAAATAAGTGAATCTCAAACAGATCCTAAGTAGATGAAAGAGAGAAATATTGACGAATCTTACGATATATCTATATTCCTATTTAATGGGTTTTCCCTATTTGGATTACTCAATTTTGATACCTAAAATACCCTCATCATGCTCGCTTATAAGTTTTCAACTAACGGGAATAAATATGTAAATTAAAGCTCCTATATTTTAAGACCCACAAACTCACGTACACTTTGCCAGTTTCTCTCATTCTTCTTTAGATTGAAGACATTCAATATAACTCTACATTCTCTTCTTTCTTCTTCTTCTACTTTCAAATTTGGTTTCTAAATAATTTTAGTAGATTTTGTCAAAGACTCCAATAGCTTTTCAGGTTTTATCGTTTGCAAGTTCCTTTTTCTTTTCTTTTCTTTTGTTTATCATTGACTTTTTTTGAGTTCTTACTTGCCATGACTGCCACGTATTCATAGTTTGAGGAGTACTTACTTTTAGGTTAATGTGAATAGGGATTCAAGGGTGTTTGACAGTTGCTTATTACTCGCGGCTGATTTAAAATTTTCAAAAATGAGAGTTTAAGATTAAACTGGCAACTTGAGAAAGGATATTGGTAAGGGCTATTTCTTTTTGTTTTGACATGCAATCAAACACAAACACTTTTTTTGGTTTTTTATTTATTTATTTAGAATATATGCTATTTTTTTTCTTTTTCTTTTTATGAGGGGATTACGCTACTTGGTTTGGTGTTTTTTTTTTTTTTTTTTTGACAAGAATTTATGTTACATTTTATTTTTGAGGGGATTATGCTACTTAATTGTTTTCTTTTGTTTACGTTACATTTTATTTACATTACATTTTCTTTTGTGTTTTTTTTTTTTTTTTTTTTTTTGACAAGAATTTATGTTACATTTTATTTTTGAGGGGATTATGCTACTTAATTGTTTTCTTTTGTTTACGTTACATTTTATTTACATTACATTTTCTTTTGTTTCATAAAATTTATGTTACATTTCATTTTGTTTCATAAAATTAAAAATGTAATCGATTTCTCTTTTTTTGGTTTTTTTTTTAATCTCTTTTTTTAAAAAAAAAAAAATTCACTTTCCTTACTCACGTTTTCTTCTCTAAAAATATTTTTCTCACTTTTCTTTTTTTTTTTTTTCAAAAATCTTCTTTATTTTGGGGAGGAAAAAAAGACTCCTACTATAAAACCACTACTATAACTTCTCCATCCATATCCTTAAATTTAACCCTAACTATTTTATCTCTCTCAAGTTGACGTATGCACAAATTTATTATATTGCATTGAGGAGGCATGGGAATTGAATATTAGATAAGTTCGAGTGAGAGATTCTATAAGAATTATTGTATGATTTAAACCTCACATGACGTGGTTGTTATCTAAGAAATTGTTGTAAAAAAATTTCTTTTGTAACAAAAACTATATTTATCATTTGTATAATTTTATGCGAAATTCAATTTACATTTTTTTTTAATTATTAATTTACTAATCCATCAAAAATGTTACATACCTTTTCTAGGTTTTCAAGATAGTTGCTAAAATTTTAATTTAAGCTCTTTTTATCTTTTTGTTAGGGATGTGTAGTACATGGCTAAAATTTAGGATTAAAACACTTTTATGGATGTGTAGCAAGTGGCTAAATTATAGGATTGAAAAACTACATTTTAGGATTAAATAAAAATGATAACCGCCAAAAAAGAACAACAACAACAACAACACCAAAATGAAAAAAATGTGGATGCACCATCCTAACTAAAAAATAAATAAAAAACAACAACAACAATAACAACAACATAAAACATTTGAGTCTTTTACCGTAAAAGAAAAAAAATGTAGGTAGTCGCTAAAATTTTAATTTAAGCTATTTTTATCTTTTTGTTATGGAAGTGTAGTAAATGGCTAAATTTTAAGATTAGAACGCTACATTTTAGGATTAAACAAAACTTGATAATTGTCATAAATAAAATTAAGAAAAAAAAACAAAAACAAAAACAACAACAACACTGCCAAAAAATAAAATGTCAACCTTTCACCGTTAAAAAAAAAAAAAAAAAAAAAAAAGAGCCTCATCACACGCGCTTCGCGTGTGCGACAAGGCTTTTAGTTTTTTTGTTTAGTATTATAATTTTTCACTCATTCTAATTTGAGACTTACACTTTTTCCCACAAAAATTGGGCATTTAAAACTACTAATATAGCTAGAGGTGTCATAAGGTTAGTTACAAAAAATGAACATCAAAATAACATTGAAACAATATGTTCATGTGTGGATTTGTTCATTTTTTGTAGCTAACCTTATGACACCTCTAGCTATATTAGTAGTTTTAAATGCACAATTTTTGTGGGAAAAAGTATAAATCTCAAATTAGAATGAGTGAAAAGTTATAATACTAAAAAAAAAAAAAAAAAAGCCTCATCGCACGCGCAAGGCTAGTGTGTGTGTATATATATATTCACGCACTGCTTATAAACTATTCTATTTTTTTAGGAAAAAATTTAATAATTTGCATTCATTATAATTTAGGATTACTATATTTTTCAATCATAAAAAAAAAAACCTAAGGGTGTGATAAACAGTTATTTCACCTGCAAATGTATAATACTCATCACAACACTATAATTTTTTGTGATTAGAAAATGTAGTAATCTCAAATTATAATGAATACAAATTATTAACTTTTTCAATCAACTTTTTATTGATTGGAAGATTATGCTATAATTCAGTATTAACCTTTAAGGGGAGGAAAAAAAAAAGATCATCTTAAGAAATCTTATAAATTTACATATATTGAAAATGCATAATGAAATTGTAACTATAAAACAACTTTCAAAATACATGTGAAAATATTTACAAAACCTATTATGAAGAAGTTGATAGATCAATGTAGAAAATTGAAATATTTACATCAGGTAAAATTGTAAAATAATTTACTACATTTGAAACATGGAATAAGTCAACTTATTAAAATTATGCCGGCTATGGTGGAGAAGTTGGTGGAGCAATGTTTTTTGTTTCACATTCTAATTACTTTCTAGCAGCATTTGTCATGAACCTATGATACTGTTGATGCCCACTTTTGACAAAAGGCCTAATGGCAGAAGAAGCCCAACAATATGAAGAAGATGGGAAGAGAAAATAGTAAAGCAAAGACTAGTAGGCCGGAATGGTAGGAATAATGGTTAACAGGCCCACAAAAAATAATAAGTGGCAAAGAAGAAGCAAATGGGCCGAGGAAACCCAAAGAATGAAGTAGTAAACCCATGGGAATAATAAAAGGTAAAGAAGAAGTAAATGGGTTAGGGAAGCCCAAGAAATGAATTAGTAAATTCATAGGGTTGGCATAAAGGCCAATAAGCCAAAAAGGTAATGAGGTAAGGACGTGGTAATTGGGTCGGGGAAGCCCAAAGGATTTAGCAAAAACCTATAGGAGTAAAAGAGGTAAAAAAGAAGAAAATGGGTCGAGGAAGCCCGATAAATGAAATGGGCCGAGGAAGCCCGATGAATGGAATGGGCTGGCACACTAGGAATGTGGCCTAATAAAGCCCAAAAGAGGTAAGGATGTGGAAAAGTGGGCTAGCCCAACAAGAATGTTGGCCAGTGAAGCCCAAAAGAAGAAAGAATGTAGAAAATGGATTGGCAAGAGCCTCAGCTCGTAAGCCCAGGTGTCACGCCCCAAACCCAAAAGGGTCTAAAGCATGAAAAATACATCCCAAGGGTACTTGTAGATTTTTCCTTTTTGGCAAATCAAATTATAGGAGATCTTTATTTTCCTTTCTTTTCCAAAGGTTAAGAATATACAACCATACTAAAATCTCCACATTAAAAGTTAGAGCTCTGTAACACATTTACAAACATTAACTAAAAATCATATGCCTTCACATAATACACGAATATATTACAAAACTCCGATTAAATTACACAAAGTCACAATCTTATCAAGAATAGGGACCTTAACATCGAGTCTAGGCCTACCACGCCAAGGGCTAACAAACCTCAAGCAATTCACCTCCACTAGAATTAATTAAGGTCTCGTTGAACATAGCAAGATCGAGTCACCAACAATTTACAGCAAAAATTTCCAAATTTAACATAGCACTTTAATCATCACCAAAGAAGTAAGCTCCATACCCAAGGTATAGCTAATAAATTTGAAAAACTGTTAGAGGGTGGGATGCACTATTGCCTAGTAAGTAGCATATTTAATGGGGGTGGGGGAAATAGAAGTTTTATCTTTAATAATAATAATAATAATATGATATGATAAGAATGATTGAATATTGAAACACAAAGTTTCTCAAAGTAGATACCTTGAAACTATATACTATAATCTGTGAGCACTTACAATATAATTTCTAAAGTCATAAAATCAAACATATGGTAATTTATCACAAATATACCATACTACCACATAGATCGTTCAAGGGATCCACCTATTCACAACTGGCATGATATTGTCCTCTCTGGTATGCAAACTCTTGGCCCCATGGACAGCAGCCTCACCCATACCCTCAAGGTTTTGCTCTCCCCCCATGGGCAGTAGAGAAAGCACGTCATATAGGACCTCTCTTGCATGTAGTCTCTTGGCCTCATGGGCAATAGCCTCATCCACACACAATCAAGGAATCTCTTCCCCCCATGGGCAGCACGGAAGAATGTGTCATCCAAAGTGAAAGAACACTGACCTATATCTGATCCCATTGTCACAAAGACTATGAAAATCAAATTGGGTGATCACCGGGAAATCACACATAGCATAGTGTTAAAACCACATAAAACTCACAGGTTACATATACTTTGAAACACATAGTTTATATCTAGGTAATTTTAGAAAAATCTTAAATAATCTAACTTCCACGAAGTTTGTAAGGTTTTCAATTTCATTCTTGTCAAGAGATTTTCTATTAATTTCCCACATAACAAGGCAAGATAAGTATCTTTAAATTTTATAATATACCATAAAATCCATGATTTCCTTATCAAGGATTAAATAAAAGATGCTCATTTTTTCATATCAACAATTCATGCATTTCCCCAAATGCAATACCAAATATGATGCAATACCAAATACGATGCATTTTCATATATATAATCATACATATATTAAGGTTACGACACAATAGTTTTTAGGAAAATATAGTTTCTATAGGTAGTTTCCAAAAGCGTGTCTAACCCAAAAACAACATTTATGCAACATGGTTATTTTTCAAAAATCCCATTAAAAAGCTACTTACCTTGCAACCCGCAAAAAACCTAATTCTCCAAGCTCCAAAGGAGATTAGCTAGAGCCTCAATAATATCAAGTAAACCTAACACAATAAGCATAAAACTTAAAATCATATCTAGTTACAATTTAGGAATTACCAAATAAGCACTTAATTAAGCAAGCCTAGTATTTAACCTAATCAATAATAATATATTCCACTTCCAAAGTTTCTCAACAAATTGATTCAAGGCATAAACTCCAATTTATAAAGTTAACCCATTTAATATCATCTCCAATATTATGACTAGCTTCCATAAAATTTACACTACATTAACAAGAGACCTATGAAAGCAAAATCAAAATATCCTCCAAGACAAGAAATTTAGAACTTCAATTAACTCCAAATAAACCCAATAGCAATGGAAAAATTGGATTTACCAACCATCACATGTTATAAATCAAAACCCCCAAATTTTCCTTCATACGTGAACCTTTGGTAGTCATCATTAGCGTAAACCGTAAACCATAAACCCACTCATCAAATAATTCCACCTATACAAAACTCATACATATAAACACATAAATATTACTTCCAATGCTCATAAATCACACGGCTATCATTATTAAAACTTAGATAAAAATAACCTCAAGCAAAAGCATATAAACCCACCGAAAAGATTAGAAACTTTTACCTCAAATAAAAGATGAAGATGCTTAGAGGTTCCTAAGGATTTTCTGGTGATATTGCCGGAAAAATGATAGTAGGGATGGTGGTATGGAGGTACCGGTGGGAGGGGATGAGCAAGTGATAGAGAGGAGTGTATGAAAGAAAAGAAAAGAAAGAAAAGAAAATAAAAAGAGAAGGATGGCCGGCCAAGAGGATAAGAGCCAATGAGTGAGATGTGTGGTGGGGGTTAGTGTGTTAGGTGGGGCACGTGTGGTCCCAAAAAATCTGACCATTTACTAGGACGTTACACCAGGGGTAACAATGAAATAAAAGAGAAGTGATATCATAGCAGGAGAAGTGTAGTGGCATGGTAGGATCATCAGCCAAGCCCACAGACATAGGAAAGAAAGGGACATGGGTTAGGTAGGAGGGAGAGGGCCTACACCTAAGCAATGCCCGATCCAAAGAATGTAGAGAACGCAAGCCCAAAGACGCATGTATCTTTCACGTCGCAAGAGTTAAACAACTACCAGAACGTATAGTAGAATCAGACAAATATGGAGGCAATGGCAAATGCGTAAAGGGCAGAAAAGTGAAGGATAGACGGAAGTGGAACATGCACATAGGGCCAAGGCACCACGTACCTGTACCCAACCAATACAGGGGTGGTGGGCCACGGGTCAAGGGTATGATAGGGTGTGGTCTAGTGGTGGGGAGAAGGGGGAAGCCTATTTTGGGGTTCTCACTCAAACTTCTTTAGGAAGAAATGTCCTGCTAGGATGACATCTCACCTAAAAGAAGTAAACATGAGCTGAAACCACTAGATGCATGTCATAGAGGTAGGTGAGGAGAGGTTTAACCCTTATCCTGATAAGAGTATTGAAAACAAAGAGATGTAGGAGACAAAACAAAATCACTTTTGTCTAGGAATGAGGCATGGTACAACCAACACAGTGTAATGGTAGTGGCTGGGTAGTCGGCAAGCTAGTGGGTAGTCTTGGAAGGATGCCCATAACGAGCCAAAAGCGGTTAAAGGGTAAAAATGATAATTCCTGTCATAGCAAACAGTATAAAATGCCATAGTCGTGAACATTAGAGGGGGGAACAATGGCAAGATATAGAGGTAGAAAGAAAAAAAAAGCAGAGTAAACAAAAAAAAAAAAAAGGGAAAGATGTAGAAATCCCAAAGAAAAATATGAGTGATAGGAATAGAGGCATACATCAGTAGGCTACCCATTTCTCTCTCTCTCAATAGACCCACTCTCTGATAAGTTAAGAATTCAAGTTTAAGCCATCTAGGTCCTTTTTTCAAAGTGTGTAATCTCTACAGTAGGAGCCTCCTCTGAGGTTACCCATATTAGAGATTGGCTCCCTTTTGGACTTGTGTCTACTGAATAGCTAAGCCCTTTTCTTTGGCAGATGAATCTTGTTTTTTTTGGTTGACAAATGACTAATGTGTTACCTTATCACTGAACTATTTGCTAAAATTTGGTTATTTGTGATTGTATTACTCTGCCACAACCTCGTTATTCTTCCTTGTTGTGTTATTTATGTGTTTTTATTATTTGTAGAGATGTTTTAGTCATCTTGTCGTATCGTGTTTCCTACTGTAACATCTGTAACAGTCTTTCCTGCCGTGAGTATGCTGTACATTCAAGGCTTTTGCCAAGACACGTCTAAATAGGGATGGCCCAACTTGCGCACAAGCTAGCCTAAGGTGTGTTTCAATTAGGCCAGTCCCAACTCTCCTACCTCAGAATCATGGTCCATGATACAGCAAGAGAAATTAAGCCCAAAACACAAAAGGCCCATCACATTTAAATAGGCGACTCCACTAGGGAGTTGGGAAAAAGATAGGGAAAGTAGATAGATCCTTCGCAAGTTATGCCCCCAAGATCAAAGACGACGCGAAACATGAGTACTGTGCCATCACAAGAAAAATCAAGGCTAGCCACGCCACATCAACCTATCCAGGTGGAAGGTGCTAATGAAGTAGGGGCTGGGTCGCAGTAGCAAAGGATTCCCGCTGACAATACTAACTTCTTTATTGAAGTGCTACAGTCTGTGCAGCATTCCCAGCAACAACTGATGGAAGAGATTTGCTAGCTGAAGGTGGATAAGATCAAGAAGAAAGGAAGCTAGCATGACCCTGAGTATGTGGCAGATAAGGAAGAAACCCTTGTGGGTGGTGGCCCGTAGAATGTAGAATAACGTTTCATTACAATGGCTGAAGTCACAGCACTTTTAGAGCAGGAAAGGGCCAAGGTGCCCAAGGAAAGATTCTACACACAAAGACCTCCCTATCCGCTGAGGATACTCAGCAAGCCATATCCTGAGAGATATGAACCGTGAACTTTCGCATAGTATGATGGCAAAAAGGGGAGTGCTGTTAAGCACGTAAGTAAGCTTATTGACACCCTTGATCCCTACGCGGCGAACGAGGACTTGTGTCTTTGAGAGTTTATAAAGTCCATGTGTGACCAAGCATATACCTGGTACACTAGCTTGAAACTAGGATCGATTGCGACGTGGGATGATATGGTAGACGTGCTCTACACCAAGTATTTCCATGGAGAGGAAATGATAACGCTTACAACTTTGCAAGGAACTAAGTAGAAATGTGGTGTGAAGACCTGATGGAGTACATCAAGAGGTTCAAGGACATAGCTCTCGATTGCTATGACCACTGTGAATAGAAGACGTTGGTAGAAATGTGCATGGGTAACATGACCATGGAGTATTGAGCTATCTTGGAGAACTTGAAAATCTTGCAATTTGTGCATCTATTGCAAAAGGCCAAAAAGACAGCTCAATCAGTCAGGCCTAATTCTAACAAGCCCAAGGAATGGAGATCCACACCGCAGGCCATGGCAGTGTCCACTAGTGAGAAAAAGAGGAAATCGGGTGGAAGGGAATACGAGAACCCTCTGCCGATACCATGTACACCAAAGGAGCTAGACGTGCTCCTAGACAAATGGATCACATATAGGGTTAGAGCCCGATATGAACCTAGACAAATGAATCCACTGAGGAAGAACAGAGGGACCCGCATTTCTATCATTTGCATAATTATGTGCAGCATCCTACCGCAGACTGCTGGGCACTTTACAGACTAGTGCATCGCAGAATTAGGGGGGGAACTCTTGAGTTGTCCTAATTGGAAGTGCAAAGAAACCCACTCCCGAATCACAAGGGAAAGGAAGTAGCAGCAGTTGTTATTTGTGCAGATTCTGGAGAGGATGAAGAAGAAAGGCCGGCCCTGCCTGTCGTAGCCATTACCATCTTGCAAGAGAGTTCTTAGTTTAAAAACTTGTTTAATCAACTGGAACTCATAGCCAACAAACGAAGAATTGCCATAGAGGCTCTGGTAAGTATTGCCTCATGAATAGGAGTAGAATGTCTCGCAGTGGAAACCAGAGCTGACAAAGCTTTCCTACAAGATACCAATGAGATTACTTTCAACGATGAGGACATGGAGGTGGGGTATTCAGATCATAGGAGGCCCCTTTACTTGGCAACCTCCATAAACCAAATCCCCATTAAGAGAGCCCTGGTTGATACAGGCGTTTCAGTGAATTTCATCCCACTTAATACACTATAAGCAACAGGAATTTCAGAAAGCAAGATTCAGGGATGCTCGATGGAAGTAACAAGGTTCGGAGGAAGAGGTGAGTATACCGCAAGCCATATTCAGCTATGGTTGAAGGTGGGACTAATAGCCTTTTTAGCTCGTTTTCATGTGGTAAAAATAGAAGTTTCCTATCACATATTATTAGGAAGACCATGGTTGCACAAGCACCGTCTAGTTCCATCTATCTATCACCAGTGTGTGAAGGGGAGATTGAATGGCAGGATGATACGGATAACAGCGAAGTCATCGCCATTTGAGCAAGCAGAAGCCCACTTATTAACCATGTTCCATGATGAATGAGCGCCGTTTAGTGAAAGTTTAGTGTCTAAATTGCAAGGCACCTTTATCCCTAAATGGGAGGACTTCCGGGATGACTTAGAGCCCGACTTGAGAGAGCTACTAATGTGGAAGAAGAAAAGGAAAGAAGTGCCCACTTTGAAATTAAGTGGTATGCCACGATGTGTCAGGGTACAAACACTTGATGGCCAGATAGTTTACAAATTATAAGGGTACGCTGGATCGACCCTCCTGCAATACGCGAAGGGGTCCCAAACGAGGGTCACAGCCTAAGAGTTTAGTGTGCTGTGTGGCCTAGGAAAGTTTAGAGGAAGAAAGCGACACAGAAAGTGAAAGAGAGGTTGTAGCAGAAAAAAAGACGCGCAAGTGACAGCAGAAGAAAAGCTAAAAGAGATTGACTTGGGCACGAACCCACAAAAGTCAAGACCAATTTCTATAAGTTCAAAGTTGTCAAAGGAAGAAAAGGCAGAATTGATCCTGCTGTTGAAAGAGTTTAGAAATGTCTTTGCATGGGACTATAGCGAGATTTCTGGGCTGGACTTGGCGTGGGTGCCATTGAAGGAGATGAAGAGAGTCTAGGGAGAAAATGAGAGAATGAGGAAGTTTTAAGAGAATGGGAGAATCAAATGATGTGAGGAAAAGAGAGGAGAGGGAAGTTTTTGTAGAGAAAAAAGGGGAAGTTAAAGAGTTATGAATAATGTGAAGAGATGAGGGGCATGAAGAGAATGAAGAAGAAAAAGAAATGATTGGCAACCATTGGGAAAAATGAAGAGGCGGGAACACTTGATGGCTAAACTCCGTGTAGTTTAGTCAGGAACAGTTAAAAAAAACAACAACTCAAGATTGCCCCAATTAGGCACAAAGTCAACAAGGACCCCATAGTGAGCAATAGAGGAAGCAGAAGACTATTCCCCCAATGGAGTACGTACATCCGAAGACCATTTCCAGCAGATCACATAAACTCAAGAACACTATCCCTGGTAAGGAAGTAGAAGATTCTTCACTAGTGGATCAAGTATATCTATAACATCATCCCCATGGAGGAGGCAGAAGATTCTTCCTCGATGGACCCAAGCATATTTAAACAATCGCCAGTGAGGAAGTAGAAGATTCTGCCTCAAAGTCCTTAACATACCATGAAGGAAGTAGAAAATTCTTCCTCAGTGGATCACACATCTACAAAAGTTACACTACTCCTCAGCAAGTCCATTTCTACTACTCCTCAGCGAGTTTCTCATCCCTAAGAAAGTCATGAAAGAGGCATAAGATTCCTCCCCATAAATACCTACTCCTCAATGAGTTTTCACCACCCTTAGTGGATCTAAAATCAAGACTACTCATGCACATATCGTCCAGGAATTGAACAAGCACACACGGTAGAAAAGGTAGAGATAGAGATAGAGAAAGAGACCAATGTCAACTCAAGGCAAGAGCCTCACCAGAAAAGGTAGAGAAGGAAGTGAAGAAGACGAGAAGTGAGTCACCCGGAGAAGAGGCAAGAGCCTCGGATGGACACCACAGAGATTGTATCCTTTTGTTGTTTATTGGGTTAGCTAGAAGAGCACCCTTGTTTATTTTTCTTTTTCTTTTTAAGTGACTTTAGGATAGTGAGTCACTCGTCATTTGCTTGTAAGTGGCAAAATAAGTTCTGGGATAATGAACCTGTCATTGCTCATTTCCCGAGCAACAAATGTGGGACTTCAAACATACGAATCCCATGTAGCTCTCCAGAGTTGCACCCCGCCCCATGTATGCATAATGTGTGTCATGTGCATAGGTTGGGCCCAAGTCATACGTCGAAACAAAATATTTTGTCTCATATTCTTTTAATTTTGTTAGTGAAGGTCACAAATCAAAAGAGGGGCATCTATAGATATCACATTTTTTACCCCTTATAACTCAGGCCTTCGTTCCCTAATAATGCCCAAACTTTAAGGCCCAAGGCCAGTTTAGAGCCCAATCAGATATCAAATTAACTTGAGGAGTGTTAAAATAAAAATAACCTTTGAAATGAGCAAAAATCTATTTTTGGAAATTAAATGACCAAAGTGGACCTCGGCCCACGTACATGGGCAGCAGCCTACATTCATGGGCCAAAGCATGCGTATGCAGGAGCACTCCTGCGTACGCAGCTAGGGTTTTAGAGACATAAAAAAGGCAAGTTTTCTATAATAATAGCTGAGAGTTGGAATAAATCCCATATTTTCTAGGAGCCGTTCCAAACCCCATTTTTTCCAGTATGTAAAGCCTTACATGGTATATTTTTAAACACATAGAAATCCCATGGGAGAAATACAAGATTCACAAGAAAATAGTGAATCAAAAGGGAGTTTTTCACGAAACACCCTCAAGTCAATTTTGTTTGATTGGGGCATTTTCTGACCCCAATCCTTTTAGTTTAACGTTGCTAATCACACTTTTATTGAATTGTGATAGATTTGACAGAGGGGAACAGTCAAAATCAACTTATAAAGCTTCTTATTTGAGGTATTGAGTCTAACTCTTTCTTTTCATTCATTTTTCTTTTCTTTCTTTCTTTTCAGTTTTAATCTTGTTTGTTTGCTTTATTTATGCTTATATATGTTTGTTTAGGTTAGTTTTATAGTTTTCTTTACATCCTGAGCATGTTTGGTTGTTAAAATTAGGGTTTTTATTTGTGCTTTGTTTTTCTGCTTTGCTATTTCTGGGTTAGGGTTTCAAGTAGAGTTGTGCACGCATGCCTTATGCATGCGTACGTGGGCCTTCTCCTGCGTACGCAGCCTTCAATATGTGTATGCAGGCCGCTGCCCAGAAACCGTAGTTTAGTCTTCTGCTTCTGTCTCATTTTATTTTCTTATTTCACATGTTCATGTTTAAATTTCTTTTTATGTATATGTGTAACTGATGCCTTTGTTTCACATGTTTTATCGTTATTTACCTTTGATATGCTAGATTAGGGTTTCATCTCTTGTTTCCTAGTTTGATACCATGAATATGCATTCACATGCCCATGCATGATGCCATAGGTGCTGAGTTGTTGTTGGGTGAGTAAAGGTAAGTCATACATTCACATTCACATGCATATGTGTTATTCTGTTTTGTTTGATGAACATGTACATGTGTTGTTGTGTTTAATTGATAAATGATGTATTTGCTGCCATGATTTAGTTGCTGCCTTATATATGACATGATAGGGTTTTCACATGTTAGATGAATGCTAGAGTTGTATATGTGTGGTTTGGTTTCTTATGCTTTATGGATGGATATGTATGTGTTTTGGGATGATGATGCCATGTTGTATGGTTAGATGTATGCTAGTGTGTGTGTAAGTTTGGGACATAAGTGTTGAACATGATTTTATCAAGTTTAAGACGTAAGACTCAATGATGGGAGGCCAACCTTAGGGTTGGGCGGTCATAGTTGCCTAATACCTTCCCAAGAACGTACCTAAACTCTGAACCCATATCTCTGGTAGTAATATCAATTGTCCTTCCTTGAAAGGATGCTATATTCATAGTTCCTAGGCCATTGTAAAACTAGGTGGCAATTCCTCTGTTCTGTCCACATCCTCCTCCTTGACTCTCTTGTTTTGTTCTTTTTTCTCCATTCTCCCTTACTAAACTTTTAGAATTCTCAGAACCCTCTTCTAAACCCCTGGAATTCCCTTTTCTATTATGCTTTGGTGTTCCTTTTATAATTGACATGGTCTGGTTCCTCTAGACGAGGAAGTCCTTAGTCTGCTGGGTAAAACCATATCCTCTGATAGGAATTTGAAGAAGTTCATTGGGTAGGGAGTTAGCTTAGTTTGGCAATTATAACTCAAAAAAGTATTTGGCTTTAACTACAAATGGAAGATGTCTTTCTAGAAAGTCAAAGGAGTAAGTGAGATATTCAATGCAATGGGTGACAACTTTGATTGATAAGCACAACTGAGAGGAAGTTGTGGGAAGATTCCATGCACATGAAGGAACTAAGTTTTCCATTGGTTCATAAATTCCAAACAAATACATTAACTAAAGGAAAACTACAAGTTCCTATTTTCACCAAAAATGACTCCCCTACTGACTAAACCACTTTTCCCTTACTATCAATTTGAGATCCCATGGACTTATACCATGAGTCACAAAGATGATACCTGGTTTGCTAAATATTTAATGACTTTTGCTGGGAATTGGAACATGCACCTTGGTTTTCCCATGTGTCAGCCAATGTCCTCTTTTCAAGGGGTTTAAAAGGATACATCAAGGTCTTGGAGCCTTGATGTTGACTTTTCTTGGTTTGGCCTTTTTTTCTAAAAATAGCATAGATTCCTCCTTCCAATGGGTGAGCTTGGAAAGCTACTGACCATCCTCCCTTGTACTGCATGTCCTTTACCCTAACCAAGATCTTTCGGTTCCTTCATTAGGTACTAAACTCGAGGACATCACTTGTCCCTTTCACTTCTTTCTGCCTTTTGATTTTGATAGGACATCTAACGAATCATTCCTTCTTTTCCTTCTTTCAAGGATACATGTGAGTGACTTATTCCCAAACTATCTTTTAGGTTGCCTACGTCCTTCTTAGGATCTTCTGAGCTGTCTACGTCCTTCTCAAGATCTTTATGCTTTATCTTAAAGGATCCACTTTCTTGAGGAAAGAGGACCTACTCATGGCCTAAGTCTAGGTCCTCTTCTTTTTTACTTTTTTTTTTCCTTTTTTTCCTTCTTTTTAGGCCTTTAGGCCTTCATGGTCCTTCTTAACTTCACAAGTTGGACCTTCTTTTGTTAAGGCCCATGGTCTTTCCTTGCTTTTCATGGAATGTACTTCCTTGTCACATTTTGGTCCTCAACATAGTGTTTCCCACTCCTAGTGATGTTTGCCACATTGTCTTCTAGGACTCTCTTCTTCAATTCGGACATTCCTTTGGGAAGTATTCCCTATACAGCAACCACACTTTTCAAAACCTCATCCTCTTCAACCTATATTCCTTGGACTTCCATCGTGTTAACCTCCATGGTTTCTATCAACTTCCAACAATCCCAATCAACCTCTTCTACTTGCACCCAATTCTGATACAAAGGAGGAGTTTGATGATAATCAAGCAAGGGGTTCTTCCTAATGTTAGGCTTGGTGATAATGTTTGGATTTGGGAGAGTTCCATTGTCTATTAGGTCTTATATCTCATACTTGAGGCGGAAACAATTGTCGGTTTTATGGCCAGATTTCTGATAGACGTGACAGTATTCATTGAGGTTCTAAGTAAGAGGCAAATGATTAGGCATAGGTGTGGGGTCTAAGGGTTTGATGAATCCTTTGGAGGTTAAGTTCTCATATTCTTGGGCAAGGGTCATTCCTAGGTCGGAGAATTCTTGGCGAGCTTTCTTTGTGAAGCTTGGGTAAGCTAAAGGTTGTTAAGGTATGATGACACTTACATTCACAGGATTGGATACTTTAGAAGTGGCTGCTCCTCCTCCATATGTCTTTTTGATTGGAGGCTTGCTCTCACCTTTCTTTAATTGCCCATTATTGATGGCATCCTCAATCCTAGTTCCACAACCACACAACTCCTTAAAAGAACTAATAGGTGATGACAAGTGCCTATTATTATATGTCGGAAGAAAATTCTTGATAATCATGTTGATTTGGTCCTTCTCATTTGGCTAATTAACCATTTTGGATGCTTTTCCTTTCCACCTTATCATGTATTCAGAGAATGTCTCCCTAACTCCTTGCTTAGTGGTCTCCAAGTCCCTCAAAGTTACATCAATCATAGTATTGAAAATGAATTGATCCACAAACAATTCCACTAGCTCATTCCACACTTTGGTCTTGCTCGGATCCAAGCTATAGTACCATCTCAATGCACCTCCTGTGAGTGATAGAGGGAATGCATGTAAAGTTTGCTTCTCATTTAACCCTTTCATTTCGGCAATGCTTATAAATCTCCTAACATGTTGCTTAGGATCCCCAATCCCATCAAACTTTTCCACTTCAGAAATCTTAAACTTGGGAGGCAAAGCGATAGGGGTTTTGGAACTCAATTCACCCATGTTGTAGAGGCAATCATCCATCCCTTGAACCATGCGAAAGGCTAGTTGCATCTTCTCCATCTTTTCTTTCATAGCTATGGTATCTGCAGTAAGCTTCTCAAATTGCTTGTTTCTCTCCAAATCGGCCTTATCCTTTTCATCCCATTCTTCTCTTTCATCCTTGTCATATATCTCCACATGCATAGGCTTCTTTAGCTTGCTTTCCTCAAGTTTAGAGAGACAACTCCTTATTTTCCTAAGGGCATCAACTTGCTCTTCTATAGTCTTGTATATTTTTTATGCAAGTGCCTCATCGATTGGAACGACCATTTCTTCTTGAGATATTTCCTCTTGAAATGTCTATTCATGATGTGTGACCTCAACCTTAATCAAACACCTTCCATTCTTTTCTCGGACCCAAATTGGAGTGGGGACGTGCTTGTTTGATCTTGGTGGTGCAATGGTGCTTGAAAAGAAGTCCCATTTTATTAAGCCCATGTCCCAATTAAAATATTCTTTTATTAATCTAAGATGTTCTTAGAAAGTCTTTGAGCCCATTTTAATGAAGACCCAATTACAAAATCACTCCCTTTCCTCTCATGAACTTTGCCCCTTGTTTCATTGGGCTTTAGTCCATTTACAATAAAGTTCTCATCTACTCTCGCGGGCTTTCATTAGAACATGCATAGAGATCTTCAACCATTTGTCTTAAATATGGGCTTACAATGTATCCATCACCTTTGGGCTCTTTTTTTTTTCATTCATTATCATCATTTTTTTTTGAAGCAGCACTCTAGCTAGAACATATTATGGCCTTCCTCTCAAAGTATATGAATTTCTCATTATTTTGGGCCTTGGCATACAATAAGGAGGCCCAAGATTAGGGAATTTTATATCTGCTTTATAAGATGTTGGATGCTAAGTCCATAGCATATTTGTTACTGTTTGAACCATAATCAAAAGCCAAGCCTGGGACCTCTGCCTGTTCCCTTAAACTAGCCTGGCCCATCTCGACAGTAAACTAAACACTGTTGAGAACATTGAGTCAGTCACCCATCTAGCCGTGGATGAAAGATAGTGCCTTAGGGGAATCTGCCTGCCGAGCATATCGCGGCATTTGGTGCAAGTTCCAAGGATGTCATCTCAAAAGCATGTAGTGGGTCCCATCAGGTCAAGAATATGGAGTTGGAAGAGGCCCACCTGCATGGGAAAGACCACCCTTCATCATGATGAACTCACTAAAAGAAGGTTAAAAAAGGGGGGGGGGGAAGAGGGAATGTGAGGGGGGGTTGGAAAAATTGGAAAAGAGAGAGAGAGAGAGAGAGAGAGAGAGGCACGAAAGTAGTGAGGAAAGATTCATTAGGGATTGAGAAGTTTTTTTCGGGTACTTGAAAAAGGGCTCGGTAACACTACTAACTTTTTGGCTGGGCCAAAGTCGAGAGAGTTTGGGGCCCAAACGACCATTTGATTCCATCAGAAACCTGTAAAACCATCTCTTGGACCTCCCACTGTGGGATAAGCTCAACCTAGAATACAAGTAAATTAGGGGTCCAAGCCCAAAGTCATCATACAAATGGGCCTAGCCACCACAGTTACCTTAGGCCCAAGGTTCTCCTTTTCAAGAGGCCTTTTGATTTGGGCTTATGATAGCAACTAGGCTATGGTCTTATGAACCTTTCATGTTAAGATATACCTTTGGACTCTGGGACAAGTCTCTTATATGTGAGAACTTCCTTTCTTTTATCCCACTATCTTAGGGTATTAAATAACTTTTGGATCATCCTTAAAAAATTTTACATCTTCTATTTGTCTTTTAGAATTAGGTGAACACAAGATATATTAAACAAATAAGAGATATAAAGGATACCCTTTTATTGATAGGATCTAGGATCTTTCTAAGTGTGGGTAGGCTGCCTAGAGCTAAAGGGATAGATCATTAGGTCACTCACAACTAGGTGGGCCATGATTCCAACCTTGGGCCTAAATGGACCATAGTGGATTGGTGGAAAACTATTAATGTACTCAAGCCTATTATAGGCAATGACATAGACTGTGAATTGATGGGATGAACTCTGGAAGATTTTGGCCCGAATGGAGCCTCCACCTTTCTACTCATCATCAACCGGGGTGAAAGGAACATGAAGTGTGTGCAAACAAATATTGAATAAGCTTTTGTTAAGATTAAGAAGTAAGACACATTGGAATCAAACTCTCTATCCTCAATGGAGTTGCCACTGTGGGCATAAGCGCCCGCGTGCACAAATACGGCGTGGTGTCATCCTCACATTGGGTGAGTATGCCTTGGTCAAAAGTGGACTATGGCGAAGAAATATGGAGTCGCCACCTAGATTAGGTCTTGGAACCATAAATATACAAATAGCATTAACTGTCTTCCACCATTTGCGCTAAATAGAAACCCAGTTGCAACCTTAAACCCACCAAAAAAACCAAAGAACTCTTTCGTGGTTGTAACCCAAAAAAGAGAGAAAAATTAGTCATTAGAGATAGACAAACACAGAGCTCAAGAAATCGAAAGAAAAGCAAAAAAGGTAAAAGAACCACTCAATTTCAAGTATAAAAGGAGTAGATATCACTTGCCCAAGGGAGGAGGTAACACAAGGGGAAGAGAGAAAAAGGGAAAACAAAAAGAAAGAAAAAGAATGAGAGAATATAATGAGAAATAAATAAGAGAAAATTAGTGGAGAAAATGTTGAGAATTTGTGCAAAGTAGTGTACTTAAACTCTTCTGTAGAAAACACCTTGAGAGAAAGAGATTACCGCAGAATAGTAGTATTGACATGCACCGCTAGAAAACTTCATCTCTCTCACGAGACACATCTCTCTTGAGTTTCTCAATATTCATATTCATATGGCCAATCTAACTCACATTCTAGACCTAACAATATTGTGTCAATGTTAAGTAATAAGACTGTGTGAGTTGGAGTTGAAATCTTTTTAGCCCGATTTGTTCTGCAGAGTGTTTTTATACATATATGTGTGAATACATATAAGTAAATATACAAATATATATGTGTAAATATATAAATACATTTGAGAATATGTGTGCTAACATGTTGTAAACTACATTTGATTGATGAATACTTTCTTTGGGGTTTAGTATTTTTTATGCAAACTTATAATCATAAAGCGGAGTAATGATTAATCTGCAAAAAGTGGAGAACAACCCATTCTATGGAGAAAGTCTCATTAACAGAATAAATGTTCCTTCTGCAAAAAGAGGAGAACAACCCTTTATAGGGCAATAGAAGAGGAGAATAAGTCCATTTCGTAGTAGCACTCCTTAGATCAGACTTAACGTTGGTGCACAAACTATTAGCCACAGGATGGGAACCCAAAGCTCGTTTTGCGAAAGCGTTAGACCCAATTTCCTTCTTAGAAAAATGCCCAGACTAGATGGTGTCCAATAGTATCAAGACACATATCTAAGGTGCTAAAACGTGAAAAAACGACCTTCAACAAGAGGATATTTGACAAATTGGCAAATTGACAATAATTCAAGATTTTGAAGAGGGTGGTATGAAAAAGAGAGAAGAAGAGAGGGAAGGGAGAAGGGTTGTGTTAGAGAAGAGTAAGAAAAATATTTGACAATTTTTTTTGTTTTGTGGTAAAATGTTTTACAAAAGACTGAATATTTTGTTACTTGTATTCCTTTGGGTTCAAGCAAGGTTTACATTCTGTCGCGTGTTTACTCTATCAGAACGACACAGTTTAAAAGCATTGGAGATTCTGATAATGGGTCCATCGGGGCGAGTCAACCCGACCTGACGGAGCTATGTTATTTTTATTAAGACATACACTTTTCTTTACATTAGTGGTACTTTACCAGTCATTAATTATTAATATATTGAAAATGAAATTAAGTAGAGAAAATTAAAAATAAATAAGAGAGAGAGAAATATAAAATAGTAGTAGTTTTGTCTCTAAGACAAACAGGTAGTTCCCCGTTCCCTCAGGCTCAGGAGCTCAGGCTCAGGCGGCCAGCAAATTTGTTTATGGTGGTGAATTGTGAAATGGGTGTGTCGCAAGATTTATGGAATCGTTGTTGGAATCAAGATGTGGTGGGTTTGGACAGAGCATCATCATCATCAGCATCAGCATCAGCCTCATTAGCATCAGCAATAGTAATGCTAAGAATCAGAAGCTCCAATTCCTCCAAATTCAAGGTGTCTTCTTCTTCTTCTTCTTCTTCTTGTTTTAGGGTATCACATTTGAGGCACTGTGACATTCTCACTCGCCGCCGCTCCAGACTCAACGCCATTGACACCCACATTATTAATAATAATCATGTTCATGTTACCGTTGATATCCCCGTCACCTGTTACCAGGTCAGATTTTGTTTTTCTTTTTATGTAACTTTCTTATGGAATTTATATATAATAATATAAAATTGCGTTGCAAATTGCAGCTTATTGGTGTTAATGATCGAGCTGAGAAAGATGAGATAGTTAAGTCCGTCATGGATTTGAAAAGTGCAGAGATTGAAGAAGGTTACACCATGGATGTTGTTACATCTCGCCAGGTACACACACATACTTGACAAATTTTGTTATAACTAATATTCATATTCATATTCATATGCCTTGCTTGACTTTTTTTATTTATTTATTTATTTTAAAGTATATCTTTATTTTGGGTTTGCAGGATCTTGTAATGGATGTGAGGGATAAGCTTCTTTTTGAACCAGAATATGCTGGTAATATTAGGGAAAACATCCCACCTAAAACTCCCCTTAGAATTCCTTGGCCTTGGTTGCCTGCTGCTCTTTGCCTCCTTCAAGAGGTACACTACACCTTTTTACTTATTACCATTTTGTTTCGGCACTGCAGAAAAATCTTGGTCAATGGAAAAATAGCCCAAAGAAATGAAACTTTTTTTTTCTCTCTGCTGTCACCACCATGCCTAAATGAAATATTAGTGATTTTCAGTGTGAGTCAAATAGTAGGAAAAGTGTTGGTGTGTACATTTTTAGGTTAGCAACCAAACACAAGAATACAAGTTATTTTCTGCCAATTTACACAGAGATAGTAGATAATCACTGTATGTTAGGATTTTGTTTAGGTTCCATGTGCACAAGAATTATATCCTTTTTGTAGGGTCATGGTTCATTTGTTGTGGCCTTGTAGGGTTAGTGGTGAAACGTATATCCTGTCCTGCTTGTGAATCTTTGTTCTTTCTATATTCTACCATATCATTACCCTCTTACTACTTTGGTAAACTCGCAGAATATTTTCTTCCATTTGTAATGTCAAGTACTTGTTAGAATAAAACAAAATAAGGCTTTTGGTTTGGAATATAGATATGATATTATGTGGATTTCTCCTATTTAGGTTGGAGAGGTGAAGCTTGTATTGGATATTGGTCGGGCAGCTCTTCAACGTCCAGATGCTAAGCCATATGTTCATGATTTGCTTCTGTCTATGGCACTGGCTGAGGTAAGACATATCAGCAAGGAGGTCAGGAAGTTGAACACTCTTTTTGTAGCAGCCTTGTTATGCCTCCTTTTCTTATCATAGGTGCTTTCTTGAAGTGTGCTATTGCAAAGATTGGTTTCGAGAAGAACAAGGTGTCCCATGGATTTGAAGCACTTGCTCGTGCTCAGTGTCTTCTAAGGAGTAAAATATCTCTTGGAAAAATGACATTGTTATCTCAGGTAATGCTCATTTCAAGAAAGCATTTGCTTGGTTCAGTCTGCAATATGCATCTTTCAATTTCTTTTGGGGTTGGTCTAGTGGTTTCCAAGGTCTCATGAGATTTATCAGGTCTTGGGTACAAAACTCCTAGCAAGCATATTGAGGCCACCCTAAGGAATTCCTCCCTTTAATTATCAGGTATGTGTGGGATGGGGGGGCCTGGACATGTTAGGGGAATATTCAAGTGTTCGAAGAGTTTTGGACACCCATGTTAGCAAAAAATAAATATTTTTTGAATCAATAGTTGAAAATAAAACAATCCGATTTTCTCAATCTTTTCAGCCATGCATTAGAAAAAAAATTCCAAATAATTAGTGAAAGTGTGATTAATCAGATCATGAAATATAAATATAAATATAATATATATATATATATATAGAGAGAGAGAGAGAGAGAGAGAGGGCCTTGAAACATTGAATAGGGGATGGGTGCTGCTACTTGGCAGCTTTTTAATTTATGCCGTACTTGTTGCTTGCCATAGTTAAACTTGACTTCCTACTGTTTGTGGTAAATTTGTGTGCCTTGGTTTCTAGATAGAAGAATCTTTGGAGGAGCTTGCACCTGCTTGCACATTGGAAATATTAGGCATGCCTCATTCACCTGAAAATGCTGAACGGAGACGAGGAGCAATTGCAGCCTTGCGTGAACTGCTCAGACAGGGCCTCGAGGTTGAAACTTCATGCCAAGTCGAAGACTGGCCATGCTTCTTGAGCCAAGCACTTAATAGGCTAATGGCAACAGAGATAGTTGATCTTCTTCCATGGGATAGTTTAGCCATTACACGAAAGAATAAGAAATCACTTGAATCACAGAATCAAAGGGTTGTAATTGATTTCAATTGTTTCTACATGGTGTTAATAGCTCATGTAGCACTCGGATTTTCAAGCAAGCAGACAGATTTGGTAAGTCCTTTCTGCGTGGCTTGTTTACTAAATATTCCTATCCCTACTCCCCTCCTTGCTATACTATAATTTCTTAGAAAAAAAGTTATTGATAATTTAGTATATTTTGTATGTTTCTTTTATCATCAACATTACTATTCAGGTTTGATTTCTTTAGGAGAGAGATGGAGAGGAAGGGTTGTGCTCCATTTTCTAATCTCACTTTTCATGTAACTTTTGTGAAGATAAACAAGGCAAAAACTATGTGTGAATGTTTGGTAGCATCAGAAGGAATTGATCTGAAACTTGAAGATGCTTTTTGCTTGTTCCTTCTTGGACAGGTACAGTATTCATTTTGGTCCATACTATTTTTAGCACTGACTCAAATAAAATACTGTGGGAATTTTTTCTTGGTTTCATCTGATATAATTTTCATTCCATTTTCCATTTTTGCCCAGTATGTTTATTAAAATACTTTGATTTATACATTGATCTCTAGGGTAATGAGGCCGATGTTGCCGACAAGCTCCAACATCTTGAATTGAATTCAAATTCCACTACACGAAATTCAATCTCAGGGAAGGAAATAAAACATGTTTCTGGTGTGAAACCATCATTGGTTTGTCTCTCTCTCTCTCTCATGCTTCTGTCTTTGGAATTATGATTTTTGTTGCCCTTGAGAACATGCTACTGAAACTGCTTAGGGGGTTGGGGGGGGGGGGGGTCCTTTCATTATGGGGAGCTCAAGTGATGCATGTTGACATATCTATTTGCAATTTATTTGCATTAGTAGCATATGATTCTTCTTGGCAATGTAATGTTCTCCATTAGTTTCCTTTCTTGGTGAAAGACCTCCTGACCTGTTGGAGAGGTAGCTTTAGTGGCAATCAAAGCTTTGACGTGTGGAATGCTATCCCTCTGTCTAATGTGGTATATTTGGATGTTATCCAATGCTAGATCATTTGATGAGATTGAGATATCTTTGCTTCATTTGAAACTCTGCTTTCTTAGATCTTTGATTGATTGGTTGACTCATGTTTGTTGTTCTTCTCTTTTAGAGTTCTTGGATCTAGGTAATTTTAAGTCTTTATTTGTTGCATTGCTCTTGTATACTCCCCATGTACTTGGGTTTTGCCTGCCCTTTTTAATAAAATATTATTACTTATAAAAAAATGCATCTTGGATGATAGGATCTTGTATATTGCCTTCGTAAACTATGATTTTTCTTATTGAATCCATCGGCAATTTAGGGATGTACTCCAGTAGATCAGAGCCTACGTTAACACTTATTCTCATTTTTTGTGTTGGTTTTCTTATTTTGTGCTCAGTAAAGTGAAGTGGTTTGTGCCAGATAGATATGTTGTTTTTCTACATCATGGATTAAGTTACATATGATGCCATCTTACACTTTGTTTTCACTACCGATTTCATGCTTGTCATTGAGGTTGATGCTTTCTCATGTTAGACTGCCTTCTGTTCTTGACTAGGAAATTTGGCTGAAGGATGTTGTCCTTGCTGTCTTTCCAGACACACGAGATTGTTCTCCTTCTTTGGTAAGGTTCATAATGTGGATGTAGTTTTAATTTTTAATATGAAGTCATTACGGATGTATGGCTCTGCAGGTCAATTTTTTCAGTGGTGAAAAGAAATCTCCTGGGAGCAAAAAAAGTAAAGGAGCTGCACATACGGTGCCTGCCATATGCCAGAGACCACTGGCCACTGCTCCTCTGTCAGAGCGGAAATTTTTTGAGGAATCTCTTCCATATGTGAGCTCTTCTCGACTTCCTGGGTCTGGGTCTGCTGTTAAGCAGTTGGCTCCAGATATTCAGAGTCCATTAATATTGGGCAAAAGTAGCGAGGGTAGTAGTGCATCATCTGGTAGGAATATAGGTACACACCATAGTAAAATTTGGGAAAGTTGGTCAGTTGGAAGGATTACTTTTGTTACTGTACTGGGTTGTATTGTGTTTGCTGCCTTGAAGTTATCAGGCATTAGTGATAGTAATATGAGAAGAACTTCTAAATTTGATTGTAGTAAAACAAATGTGACGACAAGTTTGCTTTCTCAGACACTAGATTCTTCTTTGGATTACAACGTAGGGCCAGCTCATATTAAGGAAAGTGGTGTTGCTAGCAGACTCAAGATGCTTCTAGCAATGGCTAATATCCTGGTCAGGAACCACTCAGATGCTGGAAATCCACATGTTTTATCCCCTGCTGCTAGTATATCATCATCTATGACTGCTGTGTTTAGGAGGCTAATGCCTATGGAAGAAGCTGAAGCCCTTGTTAGGCAATGGCAAGCAATTAAAGCTGAGGCTTTGGGGCCTAGCCATCAAGTTCATACCCTCTCTGAAGTCCTTGATGAATCTATGCTTGTTCAGGTAAAATCATGGATTGGTCTTCACATCATGTCATAGATTCATAGAACAAGTATATAATTATATGGTCAGATAATCTGAATTTTTGAGTAATCTGATTATAGTGAGCAACAAATCGAAGCTGGGTATCACAAATAGCTGGAAGGAAGTTATCAACTTATGACATATTTACAGCTATCATATTTGGTGAATCACCTAGTGATGTGATAAATGGGATGCTTGCATTGTGTAGAGAATGTATTGCATACTCCCAATGCAAAGCTGGGTCTTGTTTCAAAGGGAAGAAGGGGAAAAAAAAAAAAAAGTAATCTTGAGAGATTGAAATATCAAAGAAATTAATGGATAATGTAGGGAACTTTTCTAAAGAAGAGTGCTTTGGACTCGTCTCTAGCTAGTAAAACCTATGGGTGACTAACCTGCACTAGAATCAATTGAAAATTTGATTTGGATAATAGAAATATTATATAGGAAAGAATCGTAATTCTAGTCCCTGCAGATTTTAAATTGGTTAAGTGAAAGGCTGAACTTAGTAACGTAGAAAGCCAAGTAATGGTAAAGCTTGCTTAATGCATATGGTGGAGAAAATATTTTGATGCATTTAATATCTAAGTTTTCTTTCCTGGAGGCACACAATTAATGCTTTATCACTGTATGTCTGTTTGTTTTTTTTTTTTTTTTTTTCCTTCCCTTAATGGTTCACAGTGGCAAGCTTTGGCTGATGCAGCAAAAGCCAAGTGTTGTTATTGGAGATTCGTTTTACTACAACTGTCTGTTCTGCAAGCTGAAATTATATCTGATGGGATCGGAGCAGAAATGGCAGAAATTGAGGCTTTGTTGGAAGAAGCTGCAGAGCTTGTTGATGAATCTCAGCAAAAGAACCCAAATTATTACAGGTAATTGGGCTCATAAAATGTGTTGATTTGATTTTTTTTATTGATTCCTAAAATCATATTGTGCATTGGTCATACTGAGTCTAATGAAAAAAAAAGTAAAAAAATTGTAGATCTTAAGTCTGCTTTTTCAATATTGTGTATACATTGGATTTGTATATTAATTCCCACCATGTGGTTCACTAATTTGTGAACACTCGCTACTTCAAAGAAAGATTGCTGGATAATTAGTCAAGATTGCCAAGATAATAGTACAATATCTTTAGTAATATTCCCTAACTATCTTTTATTCCTTGGTCTGATTTGTTATTTATTTGCTGTCCTGCAGCATTCAAACTTTTCTTTGTCTCCTAAAGACCTGAATTTGGAACATTTTATTTATTTTTGATGATATTTTCCTTTTCTTTTGTCTCATTGATTGGTTGCAGCACTTATAAAGTTCGTTATGTTCTAAAGAGGCAAGATGATGGATCTTGGAGGTTCTGTGAAGGCAATACTCAAACACCATCATAATATTCTGCCTAGTTTGGAAATGAGGCAGTCATGACATCTGATGTTCTGCTAACTTTGTTCCACCCATCCTCCACTTTTCTTTTGCAGAGGAGGCCTGAAAAAATGAAAGTAGATCTTAATTGAGGAGGGTGGTGATAACTTGTTACAACTGGTGAAAGGTATATCAGCCAAGCTTGTTGCTTCTGAATGATTTGTTGTTAGAAGATAGTGTATCCAAAGGAAATTGAAAATCAAATGTGGTTAGTACTAACCAAGTAGTGTAAAGAGTGTCATTGACCTCGTTTAGAATCTACATCAATTCTTTTACAGCAATTAATGTGAGTGCTAAATGTGTAATTATGGGCATAACGAAGTCATTTATAGAAAGGGATGCGTACGTGTAAACTTTCTCTTGTGATAATACACTCGATTTCAAGTTTGTGTGTGTAATATGCATTATTTGAGAAACTAGGGTGAATATGTATCTCCAAGCAGACATTTGTACCATATATGCAGGCATGCAGCAATGGCTTCACCCAACTTTTTCTAAAGGGCAGTGTTTTTTTTTTTTTTGGAAGAGAAAATGCATAATATCAATGACACATGAAAAGGATTACAACAGGGCCTCAACCTACATTCAGCCCAAACTAGACTGTATCAGAAAATCTAAGAAAGGCGGAGAAACACTTTTCCAAACACAACTGACATTATTACATTTTGCATATTGGGCAAGCTCATGGGCAGCCCTGTTGGAGTCCCTTTTCACGTGACGAAATGAGTAACTCAAGAAGTACAATTTTGCAAGCTGTATCCCTTGGATCAGGTGGCCAGATTCACCACCACAGAGGTTTTGAGAAATGGCTTGAATGACAGAGGAAGCATCAGATTCAAAGATGGCCAGCTGGACAGCCATTTCCCGAGCCAAAAGAACACCTTGCTCCATAGAGCTCAGTCCATTCAGCTGGATAGTGCATAGGCAAAGCTTTACTAAGAGCAATAACCACACCACCTTTAGCATCACGAATGATCACTCCCACTCCCAACACCCCCTGACCATCCAAGGAAGACACACCATCCACATTAATTTTGAAAAAACCCGGGGGAGGCGCTACCCAGCCACCATTCGATGGTTGCTTCGTGGATAGGTATATTGGGTTAGCTTCCTGGAAGTCCTTAACAACTCCCTTCGCCATTTCCCAGACTTGCAGAGGGGAAAGACCACACTCATTATGAACTATCAGATTTTGGTTATGCCATATGGACTAGGAAATCGCAAAAAAATATTCCAATGAAACCCCACAAGAGTTTGAACAAATTTGGTGCACTAGACCTGTGAAGTCTTTTGCATTCAACAGAAAATTTAAAGGGCAGTCTTGCCAAAGCGACCACACCGATAGAGCAAAGTCACAAGAAACTAAAGCATGAATAAGGCTTTCTGGCTCTTCCCCACAAACAGGATAATCAAAGTCAGACTTAATACCCCTCTCCACCAGCTTTACATTCACCGAGAGCCCATCTACACAAGCTCTCCAAGAGAATATTTTGATTTTTGCAGGGAGTTTTAGCTTCCGCAAATTTTTCCAAAGATAAGCATTTGAGTCTTCAAAAGAGCATTCCCCGACATCAATACCATCCTGGAGATTGGCAGCTATGTGATAAGCACTCTTGACAGTGAAAACACCCCTTTTATTTCCAATCCAAATAAGATTGTCCTCCGGTAAATTCTGACTTAAAGGAATTTTCAGAATAGTGTCCACTTTAAAAGGCAAAAAGAGCGCCCGAACTACACTAGTTTTCCACCATTTAGTCTCTTGATCAATGAGAGAGGAGACCATGGGAAAGCCATCAAAATCCCTGGGAGGGGTGATGACTTTGTAAGTGGAAGGGGTAGGGAGCTATTTATCCTCCCAAATGTGAATTAACTGACCATTTCCCATTCTCCAACGAGTTCCTTTCTTAATGACTTTGAGACTATGAAAGATGCTTCGCCAGGTAAAAGAGGGCCTGCTGCCTAGGCTTGCATTAAGGATGTCATCGTAGGGGAAATACTTGGCCTTTAGCACTCGTGCAGCTAGGGAGGAAGGGTTAGTAATAATCCTCCAAGCTTGTTTTGCAAGCAAGGCAAGGTTAAAAGCTTGCAAGTTCCTGAAGCCCATCCCGCCAAGAGATTTAGGCTTGCACATTTTCTTCCATCCAACCCAAGCAATCTTGGTCTCTTGATGTTTTTGGCCCCACCAAAAGCTTCTCATCTCTCTTTCGAGGTCGTCACAAAGACATTTAGAAAGAAGGAAACAACTCATCGTATAAAAGGGGATGGCTTGAGCCATCGCTTTAATAAGAATTTCCTTACCCCCCAAGGAGAGCAATTTACCCTTCCAACCCGCTAGCTTCTTACAAACCTTCTCCTTTATCTCTGCAAAAATAAGCTTTTTTGAATGACCAATGATTGAAGAGAGGCCAAGGTACTTTGTGTGATGAGAATCAGTCATAGGCCCAAGTATGTTTAGTATTTCATCTTTGAGCTCTTGAGAAGTGTTTGGGCTGAAGAAGATTGAAGACTTCTTAGTATTTATTTTTTGCCCCAATGCAGCTTCATAAGTTCTGAGAATTTCCTTCAACTTGTTGCATTCAGTACCATTGGCTTTACAAAAGAGAAGACTGTTGTCAGCAAAGAACATGTGATTGATTCTTGGAGAACCTCGACATATGGATATACCATTTAGTTGTTGGCTCCGAGTTGCTTCATTTATGAGAGCTGAGAAACCTTCAGCACATAACAGGAATAAATAAGGAGACAAAGGGTCTCATTGCTTGAGTCCCCTAGTAGGCACAATGCTTCCATGAACTGAGCCATTAATGATAAATGAGTAGGTTACCGAAGTTTGACACTTCATCACCAGACCGATCCATGACTTGTTAAAGCCCAATTTCCTTATTACCATTTCAATGAAAGACCATTCAACCTTATCAAATGCTTTG
The DNA here is from genome assembly GCF_001633185.2 of Quercus lobata. NCBI lineage: Eukaryota > Viridiplantae > Streptophyta > Magnoliopsida > Fagales > Fagaceae > Quercus > Quercus lobata. Next base: position 34,056,258 of record NC_044913.1, on the reverse strand, counting down.
CTCATATCTAGCTTAGCCGCCATAAAGCTATCATTCCCATTCTTTTTGTGTTTTAGATAGTGCATAATTTCATAAGCTACCAAGACATTGTCAGTGATGAGCCTATTAGCCACAAAAGCGCTTTGATTTTCTGAAATGATAAAAGGTAGAATAGCTTTGAGACGGTTAGCCAAAGTTTTTGAAATCAGCTTATATACCACATTGCAAAGGCTAATTGTCCTAAAATCAATCATTCTTTGAGGATTTTTATTCTTTAGTACAAGGGCTATATTAGTTCTATTAATTTTAGAAATAAGCATGCCATGATTAAGAACATGTAGAACTAAATTAGAAACATTAGTGCCTACTATGCTCTAATACTTTTGAAAGAAAAGTGCGGACATACCATCGGGGCCAGGAGATTTTGTTGGGTGCAACTACTTTAGGGCTGCAACAACTTCTTCTTTGGTGAGGCCTTTTGTTAGCTCCATGTTCATTTCATCTGTCACCTTCACCAGGATGAGATCAGTCACCTTCTCAATCTGACTTGGCGAGGAAGTGGTATATATTCCCTCAAAATAGGAAATAGCGGCTCTAGCAATACTGTCTTGGTCACCACACCAATTCTCAGATTTATCCCAGATACCCAAAATAGTATTTTGTTTCCTTCTTTCCAAGGCTTGGGCATGAAAAAATTTCGTATTCTTGTCTCCCTCTTTGAGCCAGTGAGCCTTTGACCGCTGACACCAATAAGTTTCCTCACTGTTAAGTAGCTCATTAATTTCTTTCCTAGTCTGATTTATTTCATCACCCAGCAGACCATCCCTATCAGCTTGAACCAGAGAGCTTAGTCGTTTTCTTTTCTCTTGAATTTTTTTCGGAATTTGACCAAAAGTAGTAGAACTTCAAGCTTTAAGATCAACAACACAAACATTTAAGACAGCAACCATACCTTCCGATGTATTTACATTGCCCACACTACACCAGGCTGACTCAATAATATCTGTGCAAGCTTCATTTTTTTTCCATATGGCCTCAAAATGAAAACGTCTTGCACGGGGCTGTTTTGAAGTTCTGGGGTCTGCAATGTACAAAACACAATGATCTGAAGTGGAATCCACTAGGTGGTTAACTCTTACCTCACCAAACTTATCAATCCAATAAGTAGTTGCAAAAGCCTTGTCCAGCCTCAAATACACTTTATTGTCACTAGACTGCATATTGCACCATGTAAAATCTGTCCCCGAATAGCCCAGGTCCTTGAAACCACAAAGATTAACCACACCCCGAAATCTATCCATTTGACTTTGACATCTTGTAGCACCGCTTGATTTTTCTTCCATTGATAGAATTTCATTGAAATCACCATAACAAAACCAAGGAAGCTGGGATTTCTTTAAATAAGCAAGTATATCCCAAGATTTTTGCCTCATGTGAGTTTGGGGGTGACCATAAAAACCTGTGAGCCTCCATTTAAAATTTGAGCTCTCCTGTATAACAACTGCATCAATGTGGTAGCTGCCAAAAATTTTGATCTCCAAATTTATCTCCCTCGACCATAAAAGAGCTAAGCCACCGTTGCGCCCTTGACACAGAACAAAGAGTCCATTCGCAAAACCGATTCTTTCCTTTATTCTCTCCATTCGCTACTGCCTTACCTTAGTCTCCAAAAGGAAGACTATTTTGGGATCCCAACATCGTACCAAATCGTGCAATGCTCGAACTAATCGAGGGTTCCTAACCCCCAGCAGTTCCATCCTAAGGAATTCATGGCTCCCGGCGGTGCTGCACTGCAGCCATCGCCGATGATTTTGCTTCCTCATTAACACTTTCATTAACATCCATACATTTCCTTTTCCTGGCTATGCTTTCTTCTCCCTCTGTGAAGAGCAGAGCTAATTGGTGTTTGGAACCTACGTTTGGACCTTTGGCTTGTTTTTCTTTACCTTAGGCCGAACCTTGTTTCCTTGCTATTTTCTTTATACGGCATTTCTTTTGTGAGCTTTTAGCAACTACTTGGGCTGCTACTGAGACATTATTTTCTTTATGAGTTTCGGCCCAATTGTTAGGCTTAAGTGGGCTGCATACCTTAGCGTAGCACTCCTCTATTGAGGTGGGGTAGCTTTTACTAAGTATACCACTACATTCCTTAAGCCGAGTCACTGAATCAAACTTTTCCATTGGGATTGGATCAGATCTCACTCCACTTGACCCTTCATTTTGTCCCAAAACCTTACCTTCAGTTAGCTTTATGTCCCATCCAAGTCTAGTATCAGTCGTCTGACTCATATGAGTGTCTGGCACGCCACTTTCCGGCCTCTGAGTGGACTTGCTGTAAAATTTTGAATTTTGAAAACTTCCACCATCCTTGTTTCCTTCCACGTGACGCGTTAGAGAGAAAGAAGACCGGCCCATAGCAGCGGCGCTTTCTCCATTTGCTCTATCTTCAGTCTCAACATTTTGATTGCTACTTGAGAAAGTCTTTTGCCTTACATTTCCTCCTTTGAAATTTCCATTTGCTCTTAACCATTCTCCATATTGCTTTAGAGTGCCTTGCTGGTCTGTAGAAATCTGGCAGTGTTTATCATCATGGCCAAGCATTCCACATAGGAAGAAAAATGTTGGAAGCCTTTCATACCTAAAATGAATACAAAACTTCTCACCATCCTTGCTTACAACATTTCCGCCTCTACGGAGAGGCTTATCTATTGGAAGATCTCTCTGATACGCATGAACTTGGCTTGATCTGATTGACATGCCCATTTGTCTACTTCAATAAGGCATCCCAAGCTTCTTCCAATATCTTGCCCAACCTCCTCTAACATAAGCTCAAATGGCAGTCCCCACAGCCGAACCCAAAAAGGAGAATGAGTGAAGACTATATTCTTAATAGTGAGGCCTTTCCTCCATCTACAAAGGAGAAGCAAATTATTCTCAAAGTTCCATGGCCCACTATTTTCAACCCAATCTCTTTGATAATTGGAGCTAAACTTGAATTGTAAAATGTTGCTTCCTACCTCAACTATTCTCAGTTCTGACCCTATTTTCCATGCTGCTCTTAAAGTGCTTTTTAGAGCTCTTATATTTTGTTGCCTATTTGAAAGAAGCCGTCCAAACAAACTTAATGAACACTCTTCCAAAAGGTCATCCCGGCTTTGTGCTGTTATTTGTATTTCCTCTTCTTCCTCTTTAGTGAGGTAGAGGTTTTGTAGCTCTTCAATCACTGCTTGCTCCATTGGGAAAGAAGTGTGTTGAGGGGGGTGAAAAGCCCCACTGAGGGGAGCTGAGATCTCTTCCAAAAGGGAGAGGAGTGAAAGACTCTTACAAGGTGAGAGAGAGAGGTGCTCCTACGAGGGAGAGAGAAGTTTTTTCATCCTAAAGGGCATGTTTATTACACACTTGTGTAAACACACTAATGTGTGATAAGATTTACCATTTTATAATTAGATTATTATTATTATTAGGAAATAACCGGCTAATTTCATTAATTTTGACCATTGAGTTTGGTATTCAAATTAAAGACAATTTGCATCTGATAATAGAGAGAGATAAGTCAAATAGCATCTGGAAAGCTTTGGATTTCAACTACTATTAATTTATTTCGATCCAAATCAAGTGCTTTGGATTTCAGCTACTAGATGTGTGGAAATTGTACCCAAAAATACTTTGACCAAAGCTCAAGTGGTTAATATCAATACAAGAACAAAAGTTTTAAATAAAATGCATTGTATGGCATTCAACCCATAGCCTGAAACAGTGAAACTGAAGACACAAGAATGGAGAAATATATCAATGAAAGTTTCATACTAGTGTAAGAAAAGTACGCATTTAGATACCATGAGAGACAATGACTCATTCTTTAAATGCTCCCAAAAAAAAAAGGGGGGGGGGGGGAATACAGTCCAGCACATCATGCATGCACAAAGATTGCACTATTTGACAATAATGATCTTAATACAAATAAACCATTTGGAGCTTTTATTGGGCTTCCAATAAGTAAAAATAAAGATAACATGTTAACATCCATGAAAACTAATCCTAACTGAATCCAAACTACAAATCCATGAAAGTGCTCTAAAAACTAATCCAAGCTAATATATATATATATATATATATATATATATATATATAACCGAAGCCTCTGAATCTCCAACAATTTTCCATGTCAGTATTATTAAAAAAAAAGAAAAAAAAACTATTTAAAAAAAAAAAAAAAAAAACTAAAACCCGCAACACTCTTAAAAAACCCCGACTACAACACTTATATGCATAAAAACCCTAATTGAAAAACCCTACCATAGCTAGAAAATTAACGCTTCAATTGCTTTCTTCTCTTTCCATCCAATCTCTGTCTCCAAAACTTTCACCTTTGCTGGCCTTCTTTGTTTACTAGTGGGTTTTCACTCTTTCTATTTTCTATGAGAGATTGAATTGAGGCATGGCTTTTTGCAAAATGTATTGAACCTTACAATTGATTATTTGTCTGAGGGAAACTGAATTGAGGCATGGCTCCAAGCCTCAAAATTGTTTACAAAGAGCATACTAAACCTCCAAAGTAGGCACCCACTAAACATGTTGTGTAAGTTTTCGCTCTTTCTATTTTCCAAGTTTTGCAAAGAGCCTAATGTTCATCTTTAGGCTAGACTTCTTTCTTTGCTATTTAACTTGACTTATGGTCATTGTTTTCTATTTCTCACAAATGCCAAAATTTTCTTTGACATGATTGGAATTTATTAAAACGAATGCCTTGATAATGCCATGTCAAATAATGAATGCTCCATTGCACGTATTAGGTTCTATTTTGAGCATGAAAGACACATATTAATAGTTATGCTATGCACAACTCTTTCTATTGTGGGAATGAGCTATTAGTTTACCTGATTGCTCTAAAGATTGCTCCCAGTATATCACTAGGGATGGAAATTTCTACCTGACCTGCGAGTACCTGGCCTGGCCCGACCCTAATGGGTCCGGTTTACCCAGTTCAATAAGGAATAGGGTCGGGTATGTGTTAAAAAAAAAAAACAAAAACTTGAAGCAGGTCCAGGTCGGGTCTGGATTTTATAAAAAATTCAGCTCGAAACTCGGATCCGGACCCAAACCTGGCCCGGTTATTTTGAAATTACTAAAACCCCTATATATATAGCTATAAACTAACCCTAACTCCCTCATTTTTTCAGCTCATGCCTACTTACGTCACTCCCTCATTTCAGCTCACGCCTCCTCACCCTCATTGCCTCACAGAAGCACACTTAGTCACAGCCATTTCTACACAACACACGGCCTCACTCACTCTCAGTCTCACACATCACACAGTCACACGGGCCATGGCCTCTGTCTTTGCCTCTCACCGCCGGTCCAAGCTCTCTTCACCACTGGCCCAAGCAAGCATTCACCACCAGTCCAAGGTCTCTCCTTAATTAGCTCCACCAAGACTCTTAAAGTCACAAATCAGGTTCAGACACTCACATCTCATCCTCACCCTCACTCTCATTCACTCACCGACCCACCCTCACCCTTGTGGAGGAGCACAAATCTCGTGGTAGTTGCCGTTTTTGTCATAGAGGAGCCTGTGATTGTTAGATTGGAGAGAGATTTAGTGGTTTGAGTTTTTTTTTTTTTGGTTCATTACCTCTTTCAGTAGTTTTTGTTTTGGGGTATTTGTTTGAGGATTTAATATGTAAAAATTTGTCCATAAATGGTAAATGGAATTTTGTTCCTCTCTCAATAGTTTTTGTTTTTGGGTATTTGTTTGAGGATTCAATATGTAAAAATCGAAGTGAATGTTGTTTTGATGTAAAAATCTGTCCATAAATGTAAAAATCGGAGTTTTGTTTCTTCCATAAATGATAAATGGAGTTTGAGGATTTAACTGATAACAATGTTGATTGATTTGTGTTTGTGTTTTTTTTTTTTTTTTTTTTTTTTTTTTTTTTTTTTTTTTTTTTAAAATTTAAAATAAGATTGGTTGGATTGGGCGGCCACAGATTACACCTAGAATTGGCTGGACGGGGCTCGGGGACACTCGACAGGCCGAGTTTAGGGCTAAAAAAATGACCCGTTTATTAAACGGGCCGAGTCCTGGTAACAAGGGAGGACCCGTGGGTTGGGTTTGGGTATCAAAAAACCCAGCCTGCACCTGACCTGTTGCCATTACTATATATCACTCTATTTTCTTGGAGGCAATCACACTGAAAAGCTATTGATTGGAATGCAGGCTATTTAAAAGAGAATTTATGCAGGCTATTCTTTTTTTTTTTGCATGCAGCTATTTAGAGTTATATGCATTGATTTTGTTTTTGATTTGTTCACTTCATTGAAATAGTATCATCTCATGCTTATCTTGTTTGATGATGTGCAATTTCGAAATCTAATAAAGTCTAATAAGTAGGAGCCTTGTGCATGACTTCGACCTTTTAATGAGCAAGAAGCTATAGTTTTATTTATAAGATGTTATTAACTTAATTATAAGATATAAGGCAAGTTAGGTTGCTTAGATTTTGTGTAAAATGTAATTTTTATTTGAAATCAATTTTCACATGCAGGTTTAATAGAAATAGATGAGGTCAATGTTAGGACGTATATGATTCAATGTTAGGAACATATGCCACTATTTTATGTAATTGGTTAATCCTTTGACAAAACACACTTTACTTGTAATTGGGTAGATCTAGAATGTGTTTTATACTTCAAAGAACAAGAGTTCAAGTCTAATATTGAAGCCATGCAAATCTATCCAAGAAACGAGTGAAGAAGTGCTGATTCATTAAAGTTCGACAGTTGCTCGACAGATAGCTATCTATCGAGGTTTAATGAGGCTCGACAGATACTATCTATTGAGGTATCTATCGAGAATTATGAAATTCAGATTTCCAGATCTGATTTTCGGCCCATGCTTATCTATTTGTGTAGGGTTTCTTTTCTCACAACTCTAGACATATATAAGGCTTATTTTAGAGGCCGTCACATAAGAGAATACAAGGAGAACGAATGCAAAAGGTGACTGATGCCTTATTCTCTTTGAAAGAAGCTATTACGTCTTTGCGCCTTAGGGTTTTGTAACCAAGTGCTTCTTCATCTTCATTATTGATGAAGTGAAGAACTTTGCAGCTAACATCTTCTTCAAGTTGGTGTGTTAGTCACGTATTGAGAGCTGTGCATCATTGGTTAGTCACGTACTGGGATCCGTGCAAAAATGGTGGCGTTCATATATTGAAGAGTTCATAGGTTCTAAAGCAGTAGAAGGTTTCTGCTGTAAGTTCATCTACGGGGATTGTAGAGTCTAGGGACAAAGGTTTTGTATTAGATTTGCAATTTCTCTTTACTATAGTGAATTGCTTTTCGGGAAAGTTTCTCCCCAGGTTTTTTACTGTGAAACTATTTTGTTTCATTGGTTTTTCTAGGTTATCATATCTTGTCTTATTTATTTTTCCGTTGCATGATTTTGACATGATATTGATGTTTGTTTGTTTTAACAAGGTTTATTTATAATAAATCTAATTAACAACTTGGGTTTAAAATTTGTTAATTCTATCAACCGGGGTCTAAATTTCCCAACAGTCAAAATTGTCATAGCATTGAGCAACTGTGATAGCTTATTGTGGTTGCTATTGACTTTTGTGTAAATTAAATGTCTAGAACAAAGATAAAAGTGGCAGTAGTGTTTATTGAAATTCTTGACACAATGAGTGTTTTTAAATGCATGATCTGTAAAATACATTATAGCCCACATTGGATTTGTGTAATGAGGTTGATTTTAGTTAATATGAAGTTGTATGTTTTTATTGTTGTAAAATTGAATTTTAATCCTGGCTTTGAGCCAAGTAAACATACAGTAGTTGCAATTCTTTGCGATTAGTTTTCATATTGTCTTTAATGTTGTTGTCGTTGATTTTTTTTCTTATTTTCTTTTATCTTTTTCTTAATGGGGGGAAATCAACTTCTTATCGATTATTTTAGTATTTATTTATTTATTTATCGTGAGGTAGATTAATTATCTTTTTATTTAATTATCTCATGCATTGCACGGGTTAGCGACTAGTTCAAATACATAAAGATAAAGATAGAAATAATCCCCTCAAATGTGGTGTCTGCTTGCCGCACCACACAACTGTAAGCAGTTTTTCTTTTTGAGTCAGGGTATGATTTGTGTAAGTAGCTTAACTGACAATTAAAACATGTTCTTTTTGTCTAAATATTATGTGTGGTAATTGGGTTTTAAAAATGGCTTTAAAGGAACTGGTTTTGGATTACCTGTATATTTAGTTGTCAATGTGGGTGCAGTGTGCATGTTTTGGGGAGTATGCCTTGGCCGAGTGGACTGGAGCAGAGAAAAGGAGTCGCCACCTAGTTTTATAGTCTAAGAACCATGTATATAGCGCCCTTACATGGAAGGACTGATCTTACTACCAGAGTACATCTATCATGCTTCTCATACCATCACAAACCCAAGCAAGCATATATCATGCTTCTCATACCATCACAAACCCTAGCATACATCTATCATGGTAAACATCTCATCTTATACAAGGTAGAAACATGTATATATCAAATTAAGGTAGAAATGTGGGCATAGCAAGAGTGAAATAGCATGTGATATCCTCAAAACATCCAAAGCATATCATCAAACGAAACATGTTCATATTCATCATCAAACATATACTTAATGCATGTTCATGTAAATGCATAACTTACCTCACTTACCTTATTGCGCACTTCAGCACCTATGCATCAATGGATGGCCATGTGAATGCATGTTCTTAGAATTAAAGCAAGAAATAAAAAGAAACCCTAATCTATCATGTTAAAGGTAAACAAGTAATTAAATAGAGGAACAGAGACTTAAAAAGCATAAAAGGAACCAAACAGAGGCATATGATGTAAAAGAAACAGAGAAATAGAAGCAAAAACCCAGATTAGGGTTTTTGGGCACGAGTATGCGTGCGCATACATAGGCCTGCGTATGCAGGCCATTTATATGCGTACGCATACTTTGAGTCTATGTGCGCATACAAAATCATGCGCATGTAGACATGCCAGATGAACCCTAACTCAGAATCTCAAAAACACATAAAACAGAGCAGGACTTAAAAACAACAAATCTAATAGCCTAACATGCTTTAAAACAGAAAACAACTAAACATATCTAAACACAAACAAAGTAAGGAAACAAGATTAAAGTAGAAATGAAAGAAAAGAGTTTAGAACTCAATATCTCAAACAAGAAGCTTTTCAAGCTTGATTTTGACCATTCCTCTCAGCCAATTTATTCACAATTAAATACAAAAGTGATTAGTGATCTTAAACTCGAAAGATCAAGACCAAAAAGGGTCCCAATCAAATGAAAATTGACTTGAGGGTGTTTTGTGAAAAAACTCCCTCTTTGATTCACTATTTCTAGCAAATCTTAGGTTTTCCCTTAGGATTTTCTATGTGTTTTTGTAATATACCATGTAAGGTATCATTGAAAAACGGGGACTCGAGTCGTAAGGGGTACAAAATGCAGTGTCTACCGTCATTGATTTTCCAATGGTGAGTGAGTAATTGGGTTGCTTTTAGTGACTATAAACTAATCAGGAGGAGTTAACAACGTAGATAACACGCGATTTTACAAAGAAAATCCCTTTGCTTGCTAGAGCAAGATGTATGAATAATGAGGACTACATGTTGTGTACTCTTCTCCTTTTGTAGACCAAGGAGAGGGGGTGTCTCTTTTTATAATGTTTTATTAGGTGTGGGTACAGTACATAAGTTGTTAGAAATTCTTTGGAGTTTATTGCAATGCCAATCTTTGCCAAGCTGTGATGAATGGTTGACACATTAGGGTGTTGCAGAGCATCATGCATGCCAAAGCCTTCCCTGACTACTTATTTGTATTAGAGCTTATTCTACCAATGATGCACTTCGGCAACAGTGAGTCATGTTATGATTTTTTTTTTTTTGGTTTGTATTTAGCCTCTTAGCCCATTCGTTGGGTTTTAGCTATTGAGGATTGTACCCTAAAATCCATTTGGTATGTGTTGGGAAATTTAGACCTCGGTTGATAAAATTAACAAGTTTTAAACCCAAGTTGTTAATTAGATTTATTATGAATAAAACTTGTTAAAACAAACAAACTTCAATATCATGTCAAAATCATGTAGCAGAAAAAATAAATAAGACAAGATATGATGACCCAGGAAAACCAATGAAACAAACTAGTTTCACAGTAAAAAACCTGGGGGGAAACCTTCCCGAAAAGCAATTCACTATAGTAAAGAGAAGTTTCAGATCTAGTACAAAACCTTTGTCCCTAGACTCTACAATCCCTATAGATGAACTCACAACCAAAACCTTCTGCCGCTTAGAACCTTTGAACTCTTCAATATATGAACGCCACCCTTTTTGTTGCATGGATCCCAGTATGTGACTGACTCCTTTGCACGAATCCTAGTACGTGACTCATTCACCAACTTGAGAAAGAAGAATGTTGGTTGCAAAGTTCTTCACCTCATCAACAATGAAGATCAAGAAGCACTTGGTTACAAAACCCTAAGGCGCAAAGATGTAGTAGCTTCTTTCAGAGAGAATAAGGCATCGGTCACCTTTTGCATATGTTCTCCTTGTATTCTCTTATGTGACGGCCTCTAAAATAAGCCTTATATAGGTCTAGGGTTGTGAGAAAAGAAACCCTACACATACATGTCAGCATAGGCCGAAAATCAGATCTGGAAATCTGAATTTCGTAATTCTTAGTAATTCTCAATTGATCGAGGAGGTGTCGAGCAGGTGTTGAGGGGACAGAAATTTGCTCGATCGATCGACCTAGCTATCGAGAGGTGTTGAGATTGCGATAAGAAGCAACTGAAGAGCTTGACAGATAAGCCAGGTGTCGAGCAACTATCGAGCTTTAAAATTCAACACTTTTTCACTTGATTCTTAGACAGACTTGCATGGCTTTAACACTTGAACTTAAAACAAGGTTTCTTGAAGTATTAAACACATCCTAAATCTACCCAAATACAAGTAAAGTGCACTTTTTCAAAGGATTAGCCAATTACATAAAATAGTGACATATGTTCCTAACAAGTGAATCATAAATGTCCTAACAGTATGATATATATATATATATATTTTTTTTTTTTGGGCTAAAAGGAAAATATCATAAAACTACGAAACAAGGGATGTCTTAGGGCAAGGCTTGTTTAAGTACAAACCAGAGAGGTCAGCCTCTATTAGGTCAATCAAGTCCACAAGGCAGATTATTAAACAAAATAAAATCAGAGTCTTGATAAGCTCCAATCCTTGCTAGTTTGTCAGCACACCTATTTGCCTTTCTGAAATAGTGCTTAAAGTGAATCTTGGGAATTTGGGAAGCCATTTGCTTGTAATCATCCATGATGGCATGAACCATAAAATTAGAACAGATTAGATTGACTAGAATATCAAAAATAACTTTAGCATCTAGTTCTACTTCAATAGAAGAAAAATAACGATCAATGCATGTAGATATCGTATTTTGCTCACCCTCGATTTGCGTGCCAGACACAAAAAATTTCAAAAATATTAAATTTTCTTCATGGGGCTGTGGAAACATTTAGATTGACGTAGCGTAACCCGTTCGGGCATTGAAGCACTCGAAGTGCCTTTTTTGGTCAAACTAACCAAAATGCCCCTGTCAACCCTAGGTTGACCAAAAGTCAAAGAAAATCAAAATCACTCCAAAACAACATTTTTCATGCTTTTACATCAAACTTGAACTACTTGGAGATTTTTGTCAACTTTGACCAAGTTTGACCCAAGGTTGACTTCTAGGGGTACCAAAAATCCTAATTTTGATCCGACCGGTATAATGTATTAAGGCCAGTGTTATTGTAAAGATTATTGAATTCCCTTTCCAACAAATATTCATGGGTATCGGAGTTAAAACGGTTAAGATATCTTGAAAACCGTGCTAGACGCATTAGCTCACTTCACGAGGCCATAACTTTTGATCCGACTGACGAAATTTCAATTTCTTTAGTGCTCTGGAAACTAAACATCTAGAAATTTCCAAAGATACCAAGATCAGCTCAATTAGAGTATAGAAAAACCTTCAAATATGCGATCAAAACTAGAACCAGAAAAAGTCAAGATTGCTGACATCAACAACTAGCACGGCACACCTTAAAGGGCCACCGGAGCTAGCCAGCGGCCATTTAGCTGAAAGATCATTTTTCAGCTATAAATGCCCCTAGACCCCCCCTCCCCCTAGACAAAAAAAGAAAAGGAAAAAGGTTTTGGAGCATTTTGGAGCACTTTTTTGGGTAGATTCTCTCTCTCTTTTCCTCTCTAAATTCTCTCCCACACACATAAAAAAACCTTTGATTTCTCTCTTTTCTCAACAATCAAGAGGTAGTATTCTTGCACTATTTTTCCTCTCCTTGGTCTTAGGACCTTGGATTTGAGGTTTAGGGGTGTAGATGTAGCTTTTTAGCTACTATCTACACCCATTTACTTGCCTAGCATCTTTTCTTGCTTTATCTTGCTTTACAACGTGCTTTATCGCTTCCCATAGTATAGCTCTTGCTTTATCTTGCTTCCTAGCATGTTTTACTGCTTTTCTAGCATGTCTCCTTACTTTCTAACATGTTTTATCGCTTTGATGATGTTGGCCTAGCCTTCTTGGGCTAGAATATGCCTAAATACCTTGTTTATGCTTAGATCTACATGCTTAGGTGCTTTATACCATGTTCATATTCTTTTTACCATGCTTGCGCTTAGATCTTTATGTTTGCATGCTTTTCGCCATGCTTGTGCTTAGATCTATATGCTTTTGTGTTCCTTGCCATTTTTAGGTGTGTAGATATTCATGTTAGATGCTATGTCTAGTGTTTGGCTTTGCCTTTTGTCCCTTGGCTCTTAGGTAGGATGTGGATCTAGATCTTGTGGTCTAGGCCTATATTCCTAAACCTAGGCCTAGAATAAAGGGTTTGCATCATTTCCTTTATGCATGTGCATACTTGCTTACTTTTATGCATTAGATCCATGTTTGTTTGACTAGATCTAGGCTCTTGCCATGCTTTGTGCATTCCGTGGGTTTGTGCTTGTTGGCCTTTAGGACCACTTGCCTTTTTGGTTGCACCCATCCCTCTTGTGGTTTGTTGGGATGCAACCCCTTGTGGGAACACATATTCGTGATGTTGTTTTGCTCGATGCATACATTTTTTCACTCTGTGTGATGATATGCTTGCCTTGCTTGCTTTATGCCATCCTGTTTGGCTCTCTTTGTTTCATTGCATCTTTGAACATTTGCCTACATGTTCATGCATGTGTCATTGTGTATGCTTGTTTATGCCATCAAGCTTGGTTATACGATCTCATGTGGGTTCACACCTGTTCTTGATACACAAGATCCTGAGTCCCTTTTAGGAACTTTGTTTGATGACACATGTGTCGTCCATACTCCAATCGCATGGAACTGTGGACACCCAATCCAAACCTACATTTGTCCTCTGAGGACACCCCTTTTATTTGATAACATGCTTGTTTACCCCCGTTTGGCTCTCTTTGTTCGTTTGTCCTTTCACGTGCTTTCCTAGTAGTTGTTTTTTTGCATGTTTGTTGGTTTTGTGTTTCTCTTGTTGTTGCATGTGCACATTTGGAGCTAGGATGCTTGAAGCAAGGATGCGACTTCCTAGGTGCAAGCCAAAAAGGGCAAGGACGAAAGCGAGAATACGCAAGCCCAAAAGGGGCAATGTTTAGTAGATTAGGAAGCCTAGCCTTTCCGAGTGGTCTTCTCTTTCTCTCTTTCTCTCTCTTTTACCTTTCTTTAGAACCATGTACTAGGGTTTCCTTTCCTTGTATCTTTCTTGGGCCACATTCCTAGGGTATGGCAATGTTTGTTTTACATTTTTTGTACCTTGTTAGGTCATACCCTTGGAATGTAGGTGATGTTTGTCGTAGGTGCATATTCACACTACATTGTGTACACGATCATTGCGGTGTGATTGTCTCGATCCATGTAAGCTAAGTGACATTGGTTTCCCTGTGTACGTGACACGCATCAAAATGTTGACGCGTACCACATACACAGGCGTGAAACCCTGTCGGTGCACCATAGCGTACCAAACTCAAAACTTTATCGAATTTTTGCTGTGAAAATGGGGCATCTTCGTTGTTGTATTATCACAGTGAAAACTTGGTGAGAATAGTGTTTTATGTGCTATGATGCACCTGAGGCAAAGCGTTGTTGGATTTTGGTCATGAAAATATGGTGAAATGCTGTCGGATTTTCGTCGTGGAAATTTGGAAACGATTCTAAAACATACTAGTAAAGCATTGATCAAGACCACGCCCTTTTCAAATCCAAACCTCAAAACCCAATTCTGTTAAAGCCTCGAAAGCTAATGCCAATAGCCCATTTTTAATGCCAATGTCCAAAAATTAAGATTTTACCAAAATAAAGGACTGTCTACAGACATGCGTTATGAGGTGCCTAATCCCTTCCCCACACGTAACTAGACTTTTGAATTCAAGAATCATGATTTTTTACCTGTCCATATTAGATTAGGAAAAATGACATTTTTCTTAGCCTAGGATTGGTAATAAAATCAAATAGAGTTAATTGACCAATCACACCTTAGAAAGAACCTAATGATTGGTGGCGACTTCACTTACCATTGACCCAATTCTGTCACACACACGAGAGGTCTCAACCTTTTTCATAGCACCCGAGCTCCTAGACTGCAATTTTTAGTGCGTGCATGACCGTCACCGCGATGGGTGGTTGAATTGTCGTTAAGCATCAACAAACTGGCGACTCCACTGGGGATACTTAGAGAGTTTAGCCTTTAGAAATTTTGATAAAATCTTAATATTTGTTCATTGGCTTTTAAAAATGTTGAAATTGGCATTAGCTTTTGGGGCTTTCCTTTTTGAAAAATGCTTTTACTATATCCTTAGTAAACTATTTTCAAAAATCAAAAATATTTTTCAAAAATGTTTTTTAAATGGATTTCCAAAAATTGGCTTTGAGGCATTTTCATATGCGTGAAGCTTTTCTACTTTCCTAGAGTATGCTTTACAACTTTCCTTCACATGTGTAAACCTAGGGTAGTAGATCTAGTTTTTGCTACACCTTTATTTGTTCATATATTTGTTGTGCTTAGAAAGTCTTTTCCTTTTTATTTCAAAATGCATGACATCACCCTTCATATTTGGTCAAACCTGGACTCAGCATTGAAGGCGATTACTGGATGCGTATACCTTAGATAGTTATTAGGCGCCGGCTTGTAGGCATTTTTGGGTCCATGGGTGGACAGGAGTAGCTGAAGAGGCCCCTTTGATTTGCTTTATCTCACAACTTCTATAAAGGGAAGGATTAGATAATCGAGGCCCCCCCTAAGATTAAGACCAACTTACCAGTTAAGCCGTATCTCATATAGTTGGCCTAGAGTAAGTCAAAATCCCGTGAGGACTAGGTAGAGACAAAGATGAGTGAGCATCCAAGCCTAGAATATGATGTCCTTGCTAGGACTATTTCTAAAATTAGTCAAGGGGAAAGTGTTCAATTTCCATTTGCAGGATTGCCCTTTTTGCTTGCGTTGAAAATTTGTGCTCTACTCTAGGTTCTATCCATCTTGCTTACACAACATTCATAATCAATCCCTAGGGAAATGAAACTCCATTGCTTGCACATTAGATCATACCCAAACCCTGAGGGTTTCCAACCCTACAAGGGCATGCATACACTAATGGCCCCGTCATGTAAATGTGTACAGATAAAATTTATGGCAAGTAGCCAGGACTCTACATCAAGGAGGACAATGCCAAGAGTTCAAGTTCTTCTCCATGAAGGCGAGGCTTGTCTAGAATGAAGCATCTACAATTTGTAAATTTGAACTTCTTTGTATTGTAAAATGCCCAATGTTGGAGTCGTTGTATATAGCCCAGTTTTAGGGGGTGTTGTAAAAAGCCAAAGTTTTGTAAAAGCATTGCTTTCTTTGTAATGAAAAGAGAAGGGTCCATCCTACAATTTCAAGCATGATATGAAAGTTTCTGCATCACTATAGAAACGCACTAGATAGAAACCCAACCTAGGGTTCAAGCCAATTTTTTTTTGAAAATGATAGGTGCATTTTATATAAGCAAGGACCTAAACTAACTTCGTGTTGGTTTTGTGTTTCCACATTGTCAAAATTTCAAATGTACCCCATTTCTTTCCCATCCCATTATTTTCTTTTCCAGGGTTATAAAGGGAAAATATTGCTCAAAGGAAACAGTCCAAGTTATTGCCACATCATGATCCCATTATCACTAGATCTTGTGCTAGATAGATATCTACTAGTGATCCTTTAACTTCCGAAGTGAGTCTTGCCGAGTTCATTCAGATGAAAGAATAGATGGCCGATATGATGTGCATGAGGCAATAGATGGTTCTAGGAGGAGGACGTGATTCATCTGGTCCTACTCTAAAAGGCTCTGCACCTTAGTCTGAAAATGAGACAAGGCCACCACCAAATCTGAACCAAGGTTAAACCACACTGTCATTTAACCCACAATGGGTAATAAGGAAGTGTATCCTTCTAAGGATAAGACCTTAGATTCTAGATATGGTTATGTTAAGAGCCAAGTTGAAACCCTAATAGAAAAGATGCGTACCATGGAGAGCTCCAACTCTTGAGGAAGTGACAATTTGGACAGTCTAACCAATTTCCCATAGGTTGTTATGCCTCCCAAGTTCAAATCGCTTGAGTTTGTCAAGTATAATGGCACTTACACATGTTTTGTAGGAAGATGGAACCCTCTGGGGACAATCTGTCTATGCTTTGTCAAATCTTCCCTGATAGCTTGACTGGCTCGGCCGCCACATGGTATGTGAGATTGGAAAAGACTTCCAGCTAGAGAGAGGAGGCCAATGTCTTTTTGGAATATTACCGGTTCAATACTAAGATATCTCCCAATCGTACAATCCTTCAGAGAGCTAAAAAGAAAAGTGCGGAATCTTTTCATGAGTATGCCCAGAGGTGGCATGAGCTAGCCTCACATGTGCTTCCTCCTATGATGGAAGAGGAAATGATCAAGTGGTTCATTGATAATCTTAAGCCTTTTTACTATTAGAAGATGATTAGTGCCCAAGTCTCTCATTTTGTAAGCTTGATTCCTATTGGGGAGTATATTGATAAGGGTATTGGGAGCAAGAAAATGGTCAATCCTGAGGCTTTGAGTTCTATGATAGAATAACAGGTGAAAAAGGCAACCAGTCATAAAGGAAAGCAGGCCGATGTTTATATGATTGCTAGGACACTTGAGAAGCCAAAAGGTCCTACTTTTGCTTATGCGGCCTTGATTGCCCAGCCTTATCAGCAGTAGGTCCAGCTAGTCCAGGCGCTTTACCGAGCATTTAATCAAAAGGGAAGGCCAGATTAACCCCAGTATCCTAGGGGAGAGAATCAAAAATTCTCTCCATTACTGATGCCTATGGCAGAGCTTTATGCCTACTTATTGGAGTAAAAGCTAGTGACTCCACTATTTGTGAAACCTAGAGACGGTCCTTTTGCACTCGATTTTGATTCATCTAATAAATGTAAGCACCAATTTGGGGTCGAAGGGCACTCCTTGGAAGAATGTGTGTAGTTGAGACATTGAATCTAAGATCTCATTGATAATAAGCTGATACAGTTCGATAACACCACTGGGCTGAATGTCATCACCAATCCCTTGCCTTCTTACCTAGAAGGGAATGTGAACGCTATCTCTACAGTGGAAGAAAGGATTCTAGATTTCTCATCCCCTTTATTCCCTTGGAAAGCCATGTTGTGGGCTCTAGCCTAGGAAAGTCACATTGTTTTGGACAACATGGGAACCCCAGGATTTGACTGGGAAGTCTACTCATTCTGTGATAATGGAAATAGGCACACCTTATTCAATTTTGGAGTGCTTAGGGTATAGGTTCAAAGTTTAGTCGACTGTGGTATTATCTGGATAGCAAGAAAGGTTATGCATAGGAGTGATTGAATGCCAGCTAGCCTATGCCCTCTGGGGGTACAAATAGGGATGAGGAATAAGTATTTGAGAGAGCGCATTTGTAAGGTCCCTCAAGGGATGAGGACACCAGCTCCTCTGACTTCGATCGTTATCGAAGAGATTACAGATTTGTCTGTGGATTCTAGAGCATTAGCTTCAAGGAAGCAACAAACCATGCTAGTAGTTAAGGGTTTCGCTCCTTTGATCTTATCGTTGCTTGGGATTGTAGAGTCATCACTAGGGTTCATCCAAAAAGAGACCTATGTTGTTCCCATTATTCGAGGTTTTACTCCTCTAGTTCTACCAAGGTCAATTTCTGGCAGCTTTGGGATGCTTGACCCTAAGGCTAATGAAGCCTTTTTGCCCAGTCCAGTCATTATTGGTCCAAAGATGTTCTCCCTAGCGCCTAATCTACAAACTTAGGAGGGTTTGATCATTCACATGCCGGAGCCCTTTCTTTAGAAAGATAGCCATAATGTCCCATGGAAGTACGATGTGACTTTAAATTTTGAACGAAGAAGTTTGCTCTAATGGCTCTTCAGGTCTATCCAAACTTACTAGGAGTGGTCGATATTATACTTCTGAGGAATTAGAAAAGAGAAAGAAGGAGCTTGCAAGGGTACAGCCGAGCCAGTCAAGAATAGGGTCATCACTAAAGAAGTTGAGGAATTTTGAAGACTATTTGAAAGGTTGACTATAGTTTGATTTAGCAATTGAACAAATCTCCAGCTCAGATTTCTATCTTGGCATTGTTGTTATCTTCCGAGGTCTACCGTGAGGCTCTTTTAAAGGTGTTGAAAGAGATGCATGTTCCTACTGGTATTACAAATTCCTCCTTTGAGGGTATGGTATCATTGGTGTTAGCCACCAACCAGATTTCCTTTTCAGATGATGAGTTGCCTCCAGAAGGAAATGATCATACTTTGGCCATGCACATTGTTGTCAAGTGTGAAGACATAATTATCGCAAGGGTATTAATTGATAATGGGTTAGCTCTGAATGTCTGCTCGATGGCCATTCTAGAGTGCTTGAAAGTGGATATATTGCTTATCCGACCTAGCACCATGATTATCAAAGCCTTTGATAGAATGCATTGAGAAGTGCAAGGTGAGATTGAGCTAATGATTAAGATCGGCCTGAGGTCCTTCATGATTAACTTCCAAGTGATTAAGGTGGATTCTCCATACAATATGTTTCTAGGGAGGCCCTGGTTACACGCAGTAGGTACAGATGTGTCTACCCTCCATTGGAGACTCAAGTTCATATATGAGAATCAATTAATCACCATTATGGCCGAAGAGCCCATGAATATTTTTTGGGAGACATCTATACCCTACATTGATGCTAATGTCTTTCTAGAAGCATCTTTCCATAGCTTTGAGCTAGTTTCTATGATTCATAATGCTTCAAGGCTTGAGCTAGGATGGCCTGCAGTAGCTTTGATGGCCGCTAGATAGATGCTCAAGTTTGGTTACAAGTTAGGCTAAGGCCTCTGCCGCAGGACATAGGAGCCCTACCCTGGTGGAACTTTCAGATAACAAGGGAGGATTTGGTCTAGGGTATAAGCCCACTCATGAGAAACTCTTTCAAGCTTCTAGAGGAAATAAGAGGAAGTTTGCTAGTCTAAGGATGTCCATTCCCCATATCAGGGCTACTTTTCCAGCTCCTGCCGAGGTCATTATGCCAGAACCTTTTAAGGAAGTGGATGATGAAAAGTCTGACCTAGCTTTTATTATTCAACTCTGTCCCAAGGAGTTCTCAGTGAACGTTAGCATATCTTCCAAAGATAGTCCAACTTCTACTATCCAACTGGGGCTACGCCTTTGGATCATCGAGCCTTGCTTTATGATTGCCCCGGTTAAGTAAGGAGTATTCCATCATCGAGTGATTAGGCCTCCCAATCACCTAAGAGGGTTGGAATAGCATATTTAGTTTATTTTGCATGCTTATGTTATTTCCTGCTTTATTTGTTTTCCTTGTTTGTTCCCCCAGTTTATTTTCCTAGTAACAACAAAAAAGAGTATATCCCTTTTATCATTGTCAGGCATGAATTTGTTTTTCCCTATTCCTGTAATCTATTAATGAGATATTCAACATATTATTCAGGAAACTTCTTGCATCTCTCTTTATTTTCTTTCCTATGAATGTGTGTGCAAATTATCTTATGTCTCTTTGTATATGTTCTGTCACGCCCCAAACCCGATACTCGGATTTGTGACCATGACCGGCATGCTAATATCAAGCCTAAACCTGATATTAACAAGAACCAACTTAAACTTTTACAAAACTTTTCCAAAAGCTTCTCTTTTTATTTTCAGAATAATTTTGTTGTTTCATTACTTCTTGATATCACTTTTCACTTCATAGTCAGAGCATCTATATTGTACTCAAAATGTAACATAATCCACCAATCATTTAATTTCCACACTTCACATAATACATCTCTTAATACTTTAAGGTACACAACTTTCTTTAGATCCTAAAATACACAATACTACAAAGCTAAACATAAAATTGCTAATTTAGGATCTATACAAATCAAACTAAAACCAGCTCTTTCCAAAACTCGACTAAGGCTCCCTCTGCTCCAAAATAAAACCTGTTAACTGAAAGAGTGGAAGGGATGAGCTACACAGCTCAGTAAAGGTAAGATATATGAGAATTCAATAAGGATGCATGTAAATCAAATCATTTCATTCTATGCATAATCAAATAGGAGAACAGCTTTCCATGCATAGTATTTTATACTATTCAGAATAATAACTTATACGCTTTTCATAGGAAAATAATTGTTCTCATTTTTCTTATCAGCTTGATATTACCAAAACCTTTCGGATTAAACTTCTATCATTTTCTACAAAGTCACCACATATATTCTCATTACAAAAAAATCATTTTAACGTAAATCAATTATTCGGCAACTTTGTATTAAACTAGAAACATCTTGACCCAATAAGAAAACCTTTTTTTTTATAAACCTCTTCTCATAGAATACTATAACTTTCATGATCAGAAAACTTAACGTTTCATAAAAACAAATATCTGATACTTTTAAACATAAACTTGTACTTTTATCAGAAACTTTACTTTTATAGCATAACAGAACTTCAGAAACTTTTATCTTTAATGAACAGCTTTTCTTTTCATTAGAAACTTCTTCTTGCCATGAGAGCTTTGACTTTTCACAATGCATTTAAACAAAATAATTCTCTCATGATTAATAACATAACATAGCTGTTCATAACATATTGGTTAGTCCATGTCTGATAAGCTGTACAGAGAAGGCCTCATCACATTTGGAAAACCTCATGTGCATGATATTGTCCCCTTTGAGAGGCCTGATGGCACATCTCCTCCAGGTTTTGTTCCTCCCCGCCGTCCGTACACATTGGGGAGAAGGCCTTAGTCAGATTAGAGTTACGGGCAACCCCATTTCCTCTACTTTAAATGGCCTAGAGTTACGGGCAGCCCCATTTCCTCTACTTTAAATGGCCAAACAGATAACATATTTCCATGGAAAGCCAATAATTAACCCCTACTGGCTGAGTTCAAATTATCAGAGGACATAACCCGAAAACATTTCATACTTTACATCATACTGAAATTTCTTATTTTGCATAACATTTCATAATAATAGCATTTCCATTCTTTTCATTAAACATCATGTTCGTGAAATCAATAATAGCATCAATATGCTTAAATCATATACATAAGTTTTTCGAAAGCTCACGAACATATCTTTGTCAGAATAATGATTACATGCCATATCTCTAATCAAAAACATTTTAATGCATAACATACTTTAAAATAACCTCATGACTTACCAAATGCTCATATAACTTATCCCTTACCTGAAAGCAGAGGAACCGAGAGCCTACAGTCGACGGAGCTTAAACTTGGATACTGGTAACACCTAAACCATAAATCAAAGCTTATTACTATCTATAATTTCCTTGTCATAGACTTCACAATCATTCATCTCAAAACCTATCTCTTAGAATCAAGGAAGTCCTAATCCCACCTCAAAGAGGTTCCCACAAACACAAAATGCATTCATCAAACCACATGATGTACTAAATCATAGAGAAACCAATTCATAAAATTTATATATGATTCTAACATACCAAAGGATGAGCATATAAAATTATAGCTCAAAACATTCATCTTAACTTTAGAATTTAAATCCTCAAAGTTAGGCATGTCCCTTACTGTTCACTGTGCTATTCCAGCAGCATATGCCCCATTTGTAAAATACAAACGGGCTGTCCAAACACATCCAATTGTCATGAAATTTTACATAACTACTCCTCTATATGTCCAGTATAAACCATAAAAATTTCGGAGTCAAAGCATAAACCCATAAATTACTAAAAATCACACAAGACAGCATACTCAAATCTGTCCTGTCAGAAATTCATGCAACTTATAAATTAAACCATTATTTTTATGTTCATCCAAATGCTGTGAGACCAATTCAATAACAACCAAAACTGTCTTAAGTTTCATAGTAATTATCCCTAGCATCCAAATTCACTATATAAAATTTAATACATAATTTAACATGCATGAACACAGAATCTGTCACAGTGACAGCTTCAGAACATATTCTTACAAAATCATCAACAAATAGCAATAAGCCTTAATTTCATTTGGGTATTTTTATACACTCATTAGACATGTTATAAAACACTTTCATACAGTCATTTAACCATTTAGAGCAAGATAAGCACAACCAAAAATCCCAGCAGCAGCATCAACAATACTCATCCTAACTTTTTCTTACTTCCTTAATCATACAAAATCATTAATTAATAAAAACCCTAATCTACCTTCAACAAATCATCAACACAACTTCAAAGCTTCTTAAAACAGCATATATATATATATATAGACTTACAAGCTTTCCAATTTTACAAACCACAAAACCAACTTCTTAAGATTCCATGAAGAAATTATGGATTCTAAGGTGAGAGTAGCTAGACCCTTACCAAATTTCTGATTCCAAGGAGAAATAGAATCACTCTTGCATGGAAGAATTTCCCCATTTCCTAGTGGCTGGACCCAAAATTATGAGAGGTGGAGAGCTTGAGAGAATTTTCTTTCTTTTGGTTTAGGACCCGTGGGAATGAAAGGGAGAGAAGAGTTGAGAGAATTTTCTTTCTTTTGGTGTGTGAACCCTTGGACTCAAGAGAAAGACTCAAGGGAGCTTCCTAGCACTTTCCTTAAGACAAAAGAGAGAAAAGTGAGGTGCAAATTTCTGATTTGCATTGATCCGTGGAAATGGGAGCAAAAGAGCTTCTTGAGTCTTCTTTCTTTGAGAGAGTCAAAGAAGAGATAAAGGTGCAACCAATAAGAACAAAGAAGGAATAAAACAAAGAAGTAAAGCAAGAGTGACCAAGGAAATTTCTGATGCAGCCAAGAAGTCTAGCAAAATATCTTGGGTGATTCACGTGTAGTGCTAGGAAAGAGAGGATACTTACCTTTTCAACTTTTAGTATTTATACCTTTCACCCTCCCATAGTTCTATATTCTAGAAAGGCCCAAATAACAAAATAACTTTGCATATAAACCCTTACTTTTATACACTTAATTAAACACCAACAATTATATATCTAATAACTTAAATCACTTAATATAATTTTGTACATACTTAGTATATATTTAAAATACCAATAGCAATTCAGTTATGTATAACCTTTACAATTCTCATTCAATGGCATTATAAAATAATATGCTTATTAAATACTCTTCTATTAATTATAAAAATAAAGTGGTTTAAAATAGTAACTAACCACTTAAACACATGGTTTAATCATAAAGTTGGGTCGGGGTGTTACATGTTCCGTTCTATAGGATTTGTTCTGATTCCCAAGTGGGTACATCGCCCCTTTGCCATAACGAGGATATGGATGATGTGAATGAGACAATAGAATTGCATCATTATATTGAAGGATTGGAAGAGGTTTCGAACTTACCTCGAGATATCCTAGAAGCTCTGAATAAAGAGAATGAAGGGTCCAAGCCCAATATAGAAGAAATAGAGGTGATAAACCTAGCTGAGGAAGGCGAAGAGGGAAAGCTTGTCAAGATAGGGATAAATTTTCCCAAGAACACAAGAGAAGAGCTCATAGCTCTGTTGAAGGAATTCAAGGAAATATTTGCTTGGTGTTATCAGGATATGTCAGGATTGGATACAGAGATTGTTGTCCACAGGATTCCGGTCAAACTGGAATGCCCCCTTAGTGCACAGGCCCTCCGAATGATGAAATTTGAGATTATCCTGAAGATTAAAGAAGAAGTGGAAGAAGTGAATGCTAGTTTTCTTACCGCCATAGCCTACTCTGATTGGGTTGCAAATATTGTTCCCATGCCAAAGAAATATGGGAAAGTATGCATGTACATTGATTATAGAGATTTGAACTGGCTAGCCCATAGGACAATTTTCCCCTATCGCATCTTGATACCCTAATTGACAACACAACTACCAACATGTTCCTCTCCTTTATGGATGGATTCTCGAGTTATAATCAAATCACGATGGCTGAAGAGGACAAAGCCGAGATGGCATTCACTACCCATTGGAGAACTTACGCCTATGATGTCATGCCATTCAGTTTGAAAAATGCAGGTGTGACTTACCAGTGAGCCATGGTAACCTTGTTCCATGATATGATGCATGAGGAGATCGAAGTCTATGTGGATGACATGATCGCCAAGTTGTGCACTCCTAGAGATCATTTGATAGATTTGAGGGAAGTTATTCAAGCGCCTTGTTAAGTACAGGTTAAGGCTTAACCCTAATAAGTGCATCTTTGGAGCCAATCTAGGGAAATTGCTCGGTTTCATAGATAGCCAGAGAGGGGTTGAAGTGTACCCCACAAAAGTCCAGGCCATCAGGGACATGCTCGCATCGAAAACCGAAAAACAAGTTCAAAAATTCTTAGGAAGAATCAATTATATAGCCTACTTCATAATGCAGTTGACCGCCATATGCAATCCCTTATTTAAGCTCTTAAAGAAAGACACAAAGATAGAATGGATAGATGAATGTTAAGCGGCTTTTGACAAAATCAAGCAATATTTGTTGAACCCTCCTATTTTGGTTCCCCTTACACTGGGACATCTATTGATTCTTCAGCTAGCGGTGCAAGAGACATCCATGGGTTGCATGTTAGGCCAGCTAAATGAACCCCGATCAAAAGGAGAAGGCGATTTACTACTTGAATAGGAAGTTCAGCAGTTGTGAGATTAACTACATTGTCATTGAGAAGATATGTTGTGTCCTAGCGTGGGCCTCGCATAAGTTACGGCAGTATATGCTCTACTTCAACATGAGGTTGATTTCCCGCATGGATCCTATCAATTACATCTTCGAAAAGCCTGCTCTCATAGGGAAGATCTCCCATTGGTAGATGTTGCTATCTGAGTTTGATATTGTGTTTGTAGTGTGAAAGGCCATCAATGGCCAGGCCATAGATAATTACTTGGCGAATTAGCCATTGAACGATCAAGATTTCTTAGAATCCCTATTCCCAGATAAGGATGTTTTGGTGATAGAGCCAGAACTGAGCAGTGTTGAATCATGGCGTTGGAAGCTTTATTTTGATGGAGCCGCCAATACCATTGGAAATGGATTAGGAGCAGTTCTAGTATCCCCGAAGGGCCAGCAAATCCTTGTTTTAGTTGAGTTGAATTTCAATTGCATGAATAATGTCACAAAGTACGAAGCATGCATAGTAGGCCTGCGAGCCACCTTAGAGTTCGGCGCATATGATTTAAGTGTATTTGATGTTGATCATCTCCCAGATAGAAGGAAAGTGGCAAGCTTAGGACACCAAGTTGATTCCGTACCAGAGATGTGTTAGCTACTTGATCTCGAAGTTTCAAAACATTGCCTTTGCTTACTTGCCTCGAGCACACAATCAGTTTATAGATGCTTTAGCGACCCTAGCTAGCATGGTTAAGTTGACAGAGGGAGGTGAGATGTGACAATTGCACATAGAAGTCTGTGGTTTGCCGGCCTACTGCATGAGCATTGAAGAGTGCATGAACGTTGAAGTCGAGATCGATGGAAAACCATGGTACCACGATATTAAAGCTTATATCAAGGATGGTGAATACCCGTTTGGAGCTACAAAGAGTGAGAAGAAGTTCATCAGGTGCATGGTATGATAGTTTTTCCTAAGTGGGACTTGTATAAGAGGAACTATGATACAAACTTGCTTCGATGCATAGATGCTATTGAAGCTAGCCATTTGATGGAAAAGATGCATGGGGGCTTGTTTGGAGCCCATGCCAATGGACCCTTGTTGGCCCAAAAAATTATGAGAGTTGGCTACTATTGGCTCACCATGGAGAATGATTGCATCCAGCATGTAAGGACATGCCATCGTTGCCAAGTCTGTCAGAATAGGAAGAATGTTCCTCCCCAACCCTTGCATTCCTTAGCAGCGCCGTGGCCTTTTTTAGCCTGGGGTATGGACGTAATCGGACCTATGATTTCGAAAGCCTCGAATAGGCATGAGTGTATTTTAGTGGCCATCAATTACTTTACCAAATGGGTGGAAGCCGCTTTATACAAAAGCATCACCCAGGCAATAGTAGCCTGATTCTTGAGACCAAACATCATTTGCCATTATGTTGTGTCAAGCTAACTCATTATAGATAATGGAAAGAATCTAAATGGAAAGATGATTGAGTAGCTTTGCCAATAGTTCAAGATTGAACACCGAAATTCGGTTCCTTACTATCCACAAATGAATGGCATGATGGAAGTAGCCAACAAGAATATAAAGAAGGTCTTAGTGAAAATGATAAATATCTATAAGGATTGGCATGAGTACTTGCCATTTGCCTTGTGCGCTTATTGCACTTCTGTTCGTACTTCCACGAGCGTGACCCCGTACTCTTTGGCTTATGGCATGGAAGCCATCCTCCCAGTAGAGGTAGAGATCCCATCTCTCAAGATTTTGTCATAGACAGAGCTATTAGAAGCTGAATGGGCCTATTCTTGATATGAACAGTAGAACATGATAGATGAAAAGTGTATGACTGTGATGTGCCATGGTCAGTTGTACCAGCGCCGCATCGAGCAAGCATTTAACAAGAAGGTTAGACCTAGAGTCTTTGAAGAAGGTGACCTAGTCTTGAAGAAGTGCAACTAGGCCATGCTTGATCATAAAGGAAAGTTTGCCCCAACTTACGAGGGCCCATATATGGTGAAGAAGGCGTTCTCTGGAGGAGCCTTAATTCTAGTCGACATGGATGGGCATGATTTCAATATACCCACCAATTCTGATGCCATCATATAGTACTTTGCATGAGGGAGCCTCCAAGTGAAACCCTTTCTACATTCCTATGTAAAAAAAAAAAAAAAGCATAAAATATAAAAATATGAAAAGGTAGATTGAAAATCCGAAAGGGCGGTTTACGCAAAGGGAGAGCCAAAAAATAAAGTGTGAGGAGCTAGCTAGATTGAAAACCTGAAAAGGCAGTCTAGGAAAAAATTAAGGCAATAAAAAATTTGTAATGTTTGTTTAAACTACGTGATGACCCGATCCTTCCTAGTAAAGGTATGTGTAAAGTTGTAATTTACAACTATATGTTTTGTTGGCTTTTATTTCGTGCCAAATTTGATTGTAATTTTACTTAATCTTTTGTACCT
This sequence comes from Quercus lobata, assembly GCF_001633185.2. Lineage (NCBI taxonomy): Eukaryota > Viridiplantae > Streptophyta > Magnoliopsida > Fagales > Fagaceae > Quercus > Quercus lobata. Next base: position 34,028,630 of record NC_044913.1, on the reverse strand, counting down.
TGTATTTATTGTGAGATTTAATTGTAAGGGTTATATGATAGAGAGAGAGAGTGTGAAGACTTAAGCAATTGAAGATAGAAGAGTTTTCGCAGGTAGCTCGTGACTAAGCATCCCGCGAAATGATGCATATGCCCTGCACATAACTGGAATGCGAAGAGTCAGGACAGATGGAGACAATTGTGTTTTGCGAGTAGCTCGCGAGTAAGCCTTCCCGTGAGACACTCACGAAACATTTTGTTTTGCCAGACTGTGCTATTTGATACACACTTTCTGTACCCACACTATATATACCCACATTATCCACAAACATTAAGGAGTACTTCAGGGAGAAAACCCTAGCCACAAACCTTGAGAGTTAGAGATTGTTATACCCACATTTCTCTACACACCTCAACTCCTTCCTCTCCATTTCCATACCATTAAGAGGTTGATAGCCCAAACACTTACCACACCCTTTCAGAGTGTTTAGTGAGGTTTTGGTGCTGTTGGGAAGCATTGGAAGAAGCCAAGGATGGAAAATGCAACATGGAGCTTGTTGCGGGATCTAGAGAGCTAGACAAGACATAGTTCCGAGAAGCCTTGTTGGAGTAGGAGCTTGGAGGGCTTAGGTACATCGAGTAGATTAGGCTTGGAGGGTCTCTTGTTAACCCATGTATCCCAACTGATTGTCTAGTGGATCGATTATTGCTTAGAGGGTGGCGGAGAGGTTTTTCGTTGAGTTCTTCGGTTTCCTCTTCAATAACACATCGGCATGTTATCTTGTGTTTGCATTCTTCTTCCCTACTCTTTTACCTTTCTTTTTACTGCTGTGTTATAATGTTTAAGGGTTAGAGTAGCTTGTTTGTTTATTCGCTTGCATTTACTCTATTCCGCATTTAGTATTAAGTTAGAGTAAAATCAATCGAGCTGTAACTTTAATTTGAGGGTCTAAATAACTCTTGTGTTTTCACACATTTTCAAGCATTCAGTATGTAGGTAGCCAATTTTGGCCTGGTCACATTTTAAAAGAAAAATCAGTTAGTTGAATCTGCCTGGGTGTGGGATTAGGATCAGAAAAAAATGGACCCTTTTTCAAGATGAAGATATAAGGATGCCTTAGGATTTCCCAAGAATTGCTCTATGTTTACAACTCATGTAACCCTCTGTGGTTTGTTCAAATATTTTATGGCACATGCTAGTGGAAGGTGTACCCCAATGGGAATGGAAAAAATCTGTATAGAACAGGATGTATCCTTTGGAACCTAAGATATTGATATGCATAGACTTACATTTACCATTTTTATTTGAATGATCTTGCATTTTCAAAGCATTTGCGCACATATTCATTAAACATGCTTGTCTTGTGCCTTTCTATCCTTTCATGCATCTATCATCATTCTTTTTACAAACATAGATATCATGACATAAATATCTCCTGATGATCAATATATACATAAGTATCTATGTTTCTACATTCTTTCTATTTTAAGCATGCCTTACAAACTAGATTATGCTTTAAAACCCCAAAAGTGGAAGGCCTCACGTAATTTTTTGGCAATTTACGAAGGGGCTTTCCATGCATGGTGGAATACTAACTACATAGCTCATGTGTAGAAATGAAAAGAAATAGAAAAGACTCAAGCAAGTCAAACATGGCCCAAATGGTTTGACACTACCTAGCATAGTCTCCCAAAGCTGGTGAGAAGAATCAGATCATTCGAGGAATGGGTTGAAGCAACACTGCTACATCAAAACCGAGGTCTTTGCCAATCTCGCTAAGTTTGGCATATGAATGTCGAAGCCAGACCAAATCCCTCTCTAAGCTAGGACCTGAGGTGCAACTCTACCTATCTGTATCAAGCAAGACCTATAATGTGTTAATCTCGGCAGTGGCAACTCTTAATGCTTCCTCCTTCTCGGCTACCTTAGCCTAGAGACGACGAAAAGCCAACTGTGGCTCACTAGGCTCATTAGCCGACCTATTCTTAAGGCTTAAAGTAGAATGAACGTAGGATGTAGCCTTCACTAGCCTTAATGCTAAATCATTAGCCTTGCTACTCGCCTTAGCATGGCTAGCTTCTACTGTGGCTCTCTCCTCATCTCTAGTCTAGCTCAAGACAGTGAATCTTTGAGTAAGATTTCCAGCTCACTCTCTAGACTCGTAACCAAATATCTCAGTTGATTGTACTCAATATCTGTGGCTGAAAAGGTCTGACCCCTCTGTGAGAACTCTGCTTGAAGTGTGGCAAGCTTAGTATCATGTGTCCTCCCCATCTCATCAAAATTCTCCATAACGGCAATAAAGGCCTCCTTGCAACAATCTAGATCTATGATGGCCTATGTCAAGCACTCTCGTAGGTCCCCAAGGCCTTTGTCAGGCACTCTCTCAGGTCCTTAAGAGTACTCTCAACTTTGATCTGAAACTCCATGGTATAATCCCTCAGTATATCAGCTGGAAGCCTCGGATCAAGTGGATCGGGCTTTGTTAAGTCAATGATGAATCATGGATCACTAATGGCTGTACACTTTTTGAACTTAGTAGTAGACCACCCATAGTCATCCCCGGGACAAGTAGGATAGTCAATAGTCAACTTGCACTCCTTCTAAAAGCCAAAAGCACACTCTACCATAGCTATGTCTATATCCTTGAGTCCATACTCACAAGTGATGTCAGAAAGATCACTAAGTCACGGGACGTGTTGAGTACCCCTGAACTGCATCATAATCATACTCAGATAATATCTAGTGCAACCCTAGATGCCCATTAGTGGGATGCCAAGCAAACCAGTGCAGTGAGTCTAACCCCACCACTTGGTGACTCCCCACTTGACTCTTCATACACAGTCAATGGGACCCAAGCTATACAAATATCAAAACCAAGTAGTGATGTCCCCAGTGAAAGGAAGAACAAGGGCTATAGTGATCTTAACTCTATTCCTCCATAAAAACCTTGCGGGTTGTGTATGATATTATGTATGACGTTGTGTATGATATTATGTATGACATTATGTTATAAATAATGAAGATGTTTTATTATCTAAAATAATGGTAACATGAATATTTGGACATTATCATATAATTCTTGAGATGCATAGTCTGTGATTTATGTGATTAGTCGCAAAAGACATAAATCACAAGTTTTTTGTAAACTCAAAACCTTAGTTCATAGTCGGTGATGAAATTGGGCATTTCATCTTAGAAGACTATAACGTGTAAACTAAGATGGTTTGTCTTGATCATGCAAGTGGAGACTTCTAGTTGATATGTTGATGTGTCTTAAGTATATAAAACATATTGAACTGGACCGCTGTGAGATTAATTATTTTATTAATGACTGTCAACTGAAGAATAAATCTTACGACTTTAATTCACATAAACTCTCAATCCTAAAAGGATAGTAAACACGATCATGAAATGTAGGTTGCTTTGATATATCAGGAGTGAGATCTAATTCAACGGTTAAAACCACAGTATGTTAGGTAGCCAAACGTAGTGTTAAAGGAACACATATCCTCAAGATGGAATTCACAGTCTCTTTGTAGAGATATAAAATATTCCCTTGAGAGAAGTTTAATGAGTTTGGTTATCAAAGTGTTAGGCCTAACCACTTTAGTAAAGAGTTACTAAAGTTTATATTTTATGAAATTTGATTTCATAAATATATATGAATAACTTAAAGGATTAAACTGGGTACTCAAGGATCAAGGGGTAGTGATTTTCAAAGTGGCAGTTATATATTATGACTTTGTATTACTACGAATATTTCCATGAAGGGGTTAATTGTTTAGATAATAAAGTCTTGAGATTTAAAGCCTAGAGTGCAATTATATCAAAGCAACCGTTGGATCTTTCACATCGGAGCTCCGATTAGGACATAAGGCATATCATCGTGTAGATTTTCAACCGCTCTATGCAACGCTGCTGGAAACATCATCATCTGACTATTCACACGCTGCTATGCGCCGGTCAAAGTTTTGGTAAATTATTTCACACGCCTCATGAGCCATAAGTGTTGCTCCAATCCTGTCGTCGTCGTCGCTATTGGAATTGTCTTTCTCCGATCTACATCATTGGAAAAGAATCGGCCTCAACGAATGGCTCACGCATCGCTTGAAATTTTCTGCAACAGCAGCTACACACCTCATGCGCTTCATGCGCCGCCTTGCTGCCCACTAATGTCATCTATGACATCATTAGTGCCATGTCAACCCTAGTTGATGTCATCTTCTAGGTTTGTGCTGATGTCATCTTGATGTCATTAGCCATGTCATCATTAGGTCTGCTAACGTCATCTGTCCAAGTCATCACCAACCCTGCTGACATCATCTGCTTCCATCAGTGTTGAATTCCTTCATTCACTGTTGACCTCACTGAGTGTTGACTTTTCTAGGTTGACTATTGACTTTCTAAGGGTTGACTGTTGACTTTTTCCAGAGTTGACTTTTTGCAGTCTAGGTGCTCCTTGCCTAGTTTTTTTTGGGTAGATTTCATTTTTGCTTCCATTTTTGCATATTTTTTCTTCTAAATGAAGAATAAGGATAGGTCTTCTTTTTATGAATAACAATTTTGCAAATGTCATGGCCATAATATTAAGACTTGCTATCAATCGGCTGTTTCCATTTTTGCTACTACTGTTGCTAACACTGAGGATAGGTCTTCTCCACTATCACCATTTCCAAAGTTGACCTTCAAAACATCATCGCCAATACCATTCGTATGGTTGGTAATGCATCTTATTCCTCTTCTCTTTCAGTTACATCTGGTATTCCTCCTTCCTCTTGGCTTATGGATTCTGCTTGTTGCAACCACATGACACCTCACTCATCCTTATTTTCTCAACTTGAACCTACACCACACCCTCTTAATATTTGCACAGCTAATGGTTCCACAATATTTGGTCATAATATAGGTTCTATCTCGACCTCCAAGCTCTTGGTTCCTAGGGTTTTTAATGTTCCTAACCTTTCTTACAATTTATTTTATGTGGGACAATTAGCTGAGTTGGGTTATCGCATTACCTTTGATTATTCTGGGTGTATTGTGTAGGATCTAAGGACGAGATAGGAGTTTAGGACCGTTCCTAGAGTTGGGCGTATGTTTCCCGTGGACAACCTTCATCTTCCACTTATTGCTCATGTTTCTGCAGCTGCTGCAGTTTTTTTTATTCCTTCCCCTGCACTTTGGCATGCCCGACTTGGTCATGCATCTTCGTCTCAGGTACAGCACTTGGCTTCTAGAGGTTTGTTGGGTTTAGTGTCCACATAAAATTTTGATTTTTTTACACTACAAGACCATTGCCTTCCTCAAACCACCGTTATAGAGCCAAACTTCATTCAAAGGATCTTCTCAACCTTATCAAATCTCAAGATTTCATCAAGCTTCCATCTTGAGTTTGAGAAAAGGTGTTAAAGAAATATTAGCCCATTAGCATAGGCCCAAGCCTAATTCTACTTTGTGTGCAAGCCAAGTCTCCTACTTGTACTAGAAGTCTATTAGTCTAGGGTTTAGTGTACTATATATGCACATGTTATGATTCATTGTAACATAGGTTTTGTACTACACTCTTATATAATAAAGATGTAACCCTTAAGGGTTTCCTCTATGGACGTAGGCTGTAAGGTTGAACCATGTAACCCTAGTGTTCTTGTATTCCTATTTTATGCTTCTCTCTTCCGCATCTACTCAAGCATATTCAACATGGAATATATCATAGCTAATATTTAACATGGTATCAGAGCCCCTTTCTGTGGCTATGGTTTTCTGTCCTTACGGTGTATTTAAGAGCAATCTTTGTCTTCCTTGGTGTTTCTTTGCTACGTTCATCTTCTTTGGCTTCTCACTGCTGTTGTCAAAACTCTTCGGTATAGTCATGCCACCATTAGAGGTCGCGTCAATACTACAAGACCATTGTCTTCCTCAAACCACCATCACAGAGCCAAACTTCATTCAAGAGATCTTCTCAACTTTATCAAATCTCAAGATTTCATCAAACTTACATCTTGAGTTTGAGAAGGGGTGTTAGAGATATATTAACCCATTAGCATAGGCCCAAGCCTAATTCTACTTTGTGTGCAAGCCAAGTCTCCTACTTGTACTAGAAGTCTATTAGTCTAGGGTTTAGTCTACTAGATATACACATGGTATGGTTCATTGTAACGTAGGATTTATACTACACTCTAATATATTATTGATGTAGTCCTTTAAGGTTTCCTCCGTGGATGTAGGCAGGCTGAACCACGTAGCCCTCATGTGTTATTTTGTTCTATACTTTATGCTTTCGCTTTCGCATCCATACCAGAATATTCAACATGGTGTATCAACACTAATATTTAACAAAACCGATGTGCATTGATTAATATATGATATATTAATTATTTTTTTTAGGCCACGGTTGTAGTTTTTTGTATTGTGTCGTGTGTGCTTTTATTTTGGTGTTTGTATTTGTTTAGGACACCATCTACATTAATTGCAAGTGGGTTTTCTGAAATAAGTTTATAAACAAGATCGGATAGGTATTTTTTTTTTTTTTTTTAAAGATTTCAACTACCTGTTATTCAAAGTGGCATATGATCATAAACGTGTATTGGTAATATTAAAGTTATGAATCGTGCTTTTGTATTCTTGAAATCCTTTAATATATATATATATTACATATATGGATTCATATGCATGTGAATCATATAAGTCTTTTAACTAATGCTTTGAAGGTATATCAATTCAAGGTTTTTTTTTTTTTTTTTTTTTTTTTTTTTTTGGGGCATTGATAAGTATAACTGATGGATGAAGTGGCCCATAGTATATCTTTTTATGACGGTGCCGACTTTCAATGTTTATATAGGATTCTTGGTGTTTATATAGGATTCATGGCCTGACTTCAGTTGGATTAGTTTAGATCCTTGAATTAATAATATATGCATGATGTTACTTTGAGAAGTTAATGTAAACATTCAAGGAATTCTCTTTTTCGGTACTGATATAGATGCTCTCATGCTAATGCTAGAATTAAAGTATTCCTTTAATGAAATTTATTCCTACTGAGATTAGGATTTTGTTTTCAAGGGTTTCTAGCATTTTAGGGTTCTTGATCTTGATCTTGAAAGCCTTAATGTTTGATCTATAAATATTCATTTATAAAATCAAAAGGTGTTTTTGATGGAAAATAATAAAAACCTTTCTTTTAAAATTTCTAGTGGGAGAGAGATTCAAGGGTTGAATCTCATAGCCTCCATTGTTGGTTTATAGTAGTGTGATTAGGCACCTCGCCTTGGCATATATGTCTTGCTCCCTACGGAGGGAGTTTGATTCATGGTACTACAAATTAAACTTCTTAATGATGGATGATATGTGTTTTTACATTGAGAACGGCCACGCTACCGTGGAGCACTTGGTGACTCACATAGAGTCTAGGCAATGGTGTACACTAGACTAAGTTTAGTGTTAACCTCCCTACAAAGCTATGTCATTATTACTTAGAGGCTAAAGGCGAAAGGGCATATTATTAGTGTTTGGTAAGAGTTATCAAGATAGTTCTAGTAATAAGAATAGTTCTCAATCAACCATAATATTTATTATTTATTTGCTACCAAGGAATTTTAAATATGGGATTGGATTGTCATTGCATATTTTTATATTATGGTTTTGTTAAGGTTCCATACTATGTGCTTATATGCTAAATTGATAATGTCCTATTTACTTATTGTATTCATGTTTATTATTTTCAGATTTAATCATGGCATCTTTTAGTCCACTTATTGCTATTCTTAACCAAAACAAGCTGACTAGACCTAATTATGTTGATTGGAAAAGGAATTTAGACATTGTTCTTATTGCTGAAGAGCACAAATTTGTGCTTAGTGAACCATTTCCAGACTTTCCTGCATTAGATGCTCCTTTTGAGGAGAGGTAGTGATATGATCGTTGGCGGAAATCTAATGAGATGGCTAAGTGCTATATCATAGCATCTATTTAAAATGTTCTACAACATCAAATGCAGGATGTGGAACTAGCTTCAGACATAATGTTTAGTCTGAAGGAGATGTTTGGTGAGCAAGGTCGTTTTGCCAGGCAAGATATTACGAGGCTTCTTTTGAATACCAAGATGGCTCAAGAGACTCCAGTTAGAGAACATTGCCTTAAAATGATATCTTATCTAAATACATTAGAGGCTTTAGGTGCTAACATTGATGGAGAATCCTAAGTGGATATGATACTTCAATCTCTGCCAGAGTCATTCAAAGAATTTAGACTTAATTATAAAATGAACAAAAAGATTTATACTTTGTTTGAATTGATGAATGAATTAGTGGTAGCAAAAGGCATCCTTGTGAAAGCCAGTGTTGATACTAATATGGTTGAAACATCTTCTTCTAAGCCTAAGTCGAAAGGTGAGGGTGGTTGGAAGAAGAAGAATTTCGCCAAACAAGAAGGTAAGCATGTTGCCTTAGGCATTGCCAATAAGGGAAAGAAGAAAGCAAATGACTACACCAAAGGAAAGTGTTTCCATTGTGGTGAAAATGGTCACTGGAAGAGAAACTGTCCAAAATTCTTAGTTGCCAAGAACAAAGGTATGATAAGATCATTCCTTCTTGAAATTGGTTTAATAGAAAATCCCACAGATTCCTCTTGTGTGGATTCAAGATGTACTAATCATATCCGCAATGTTTTGCAGGGGTTCCAGGAGACAGGAAGGCTAAATGAAGGGGAAATGTTTCTTACTTTGGCTAATGGGAGCAAAATTCCAGTTGTAGCATTTGAGGTGTTTAATTTGTGCTTTGGTTTTAAAGTTTTAATATTAGAAGATTGTTTATATGTACCTAATGTTCGTAGGAATTTGATTTCGGCAACTTATTTAGGTAGACATGGATATTGTGTTATAATTAAGAAGGATAAAGTGTTTATCTATTCTGGCAATATTGTTGATGGTCTTTATATTTTAACTCTTGATAAGCATGATTTGTACAATTCTGAATTAGATAATAATTCACATGTAAAATTATTAAAGAGAAAGTTTCCTTCTATTAGTGATGCATATCTTTGGCATTTGCGTTTGGGTCATATTAATTCAAACATGATCCAAAGACTGGTGAAAGATGGGCTTTTAGAACTATTAGATTTTAATGAATTCCCAATCTACGAATCCTATTTGGAAGGTAAAATGACAAAGAGACCTTTTAATGCAAAAGCAAATAGAGCTAATGATTTGCTAGAAATAATGCATTCAAATGTATGTGGTCCTATGTCAACTCAAGCTAAAGGAGGCTATAAGTATTTCATTACTTTCACTGATGATTACTCTAGATTTGGTTATGTGTACCTAATGAAATGGAAGGCCGAAGCCTTTGAAAAGTTCAAAAAGTTTAGGGCTGAAGTGGAAAATCAATTGGGTAAACACATAAAGGCTATTTGATCTGATCGTGATGGTGAATACCTCCTTGGTGATTTCAAGGATTACTTAACTGAAAATGGGATTATATCCCATTTTCTTTTTGGGGGTATGACTTAGGTTCAACAATGCACCTACTAAACTTAGTTCCATCAAAATCTGTTCCCAAAACACTTATGGAATTGTGGAGAGGGCGTAAGCCTAGTATGAGATACCTCCACATTTGAGGTTGTCTAGCACACGTGCTAAAAGGGAAGCCTGATAAATTGGAACCAAAGTTTGAAGTATGTTTGTTTGTAGGCTATCCAAAAGAAACTAGGGGCTACTTATTCTATAGTCATATTGATAACAAAGTGTTTGTTAGCACAAATGCCAAATTTTTGGAGAATGATTATATGAATAATTTTACTCCTAGACGTAGAGTTGTCTTTACTGAAATGAATGAAACTGTAATTGATCAACCAATGGATGAAACTAGGGATGTTGTGGTTGTATTAGATTCACCACAAGACACTACTCATGTGATGACTAGTACACTAGAACCTTGTTGTAGTGGTCGAAGTATTAGGCCACCTGTAAGATTTACACTTCTGGGAAAACTTTTGAAGCTATCTCAGAAGGGCTTGAATTTGATCCTTACACTTATGAAGAGGCAATAAAAGATATAAATGCACATCATTGGGTCAAAGCTATGAAATCTAAATTGGATTCTATGTATTCCAATCAAGTTTAGGATCTTGTAAAGGCGCCTAATGGCATTAAACCTGTTGGTTGCAAATGGATCTACAAGAGGAAGAGAGGGGTAGATGGAAAGGTTGAAACCTTTAAGGAAAGACTAGTGGCGAAAGGGTATACACAAAAAGAAGGCATTGATTATGAAGAAACTTTTTCGCCAATAGCCATGCTTAAATCTATCAGAATTCTCTTATCCATTGTTGCTCATTTTAATTATGAAATATAGCAAATGGATGTCAAGACTACTTTTCTAAATGGAAATCTTGAAGAAGAAATTTATATGAAGCAACCAGAAGGATTCAAAGCAAAGAACCAAGAGTATATGGTATGCAAATTGAAAAGGCCCATTTATGGACTTAAGCAAGCATTTAGGTCCTGGAACATCAGGTTTGATCAAGCAATCAAATCGTTTGGTTTTGAACAAAATCTTGATGAACCATGTGTGTACAAGAGACATCAAGATAAAGTAGTAATTTTCCTAGTGCTTTATGTTGATGATATCCTACTCATTGGGATGATATAGGGGTAATGTCATCAGTTAAGATTTGGTTGTCAAGCCAATTTGATATGAAGGACTTGGGTGAAGCAAGCTATATCCTAGGGATCAAGCTTTGGTGAGATTGGAAGAATAGGATGTTAGGCTTATCTCAAACCAGATATATAGATAAGATTCTAGTAAGGTTTAGCATGCAAAACTCCAAGAAAGGATTACTTCCTTTTAGGCATGGAGTACCTTTTTTCTGATGACCAAAGGCCTAAAACTTCTGAAGAGGAAAAGATGATGAGACAAATTCCCTATGCTTCAGCAGTGGGAAGTCTCATGTATGCCATGGTATGTACTAAGCTAGACATTTGTTACTTAGTTGGCATGGTTAGCCGATATCAATCAAATCCAGGACCAAAACATTGGGAGGTTGTAAAGCATATTCTTAAGTATCTAAGGAGAATGAAGGACTATATGCTTGTTGTGAGGATTTGATACCTATTGGTTACATATATTCTAATTTTCAGTCAGATCTTGATTTTAGAAAGTCCACTTTAGGTTATGTGTTCACCTTGGGAGGAGGAGCCATTAGTTGGAGGAGTGTTAAATAATCTTGTATTGCTGACTCCACCAAGGAAGTTGAATATACTGCTTCTTGTGAAGCAGCAAAGGAAGTTGTTTGGCTCAAGAAATTCCCTTATGATCTTGGTGTTATGAGAATGGAACAAGTTCTAATCACATTGTTTTGTGACAATAGTGAAGCAGTTGCACAATCCAAGGATCCAAGGAGTCACAAGAAACTAAAGCACATAGAAAGAAAGTATCATATTATTCGAGACATTGTGACTCGAGGAGATGTGGTAGTAGCAAAGATTGATGGTGCTAATAATCTGGCAGATCCCTTTACCAAAGCCTTGCCCCAGAGGACCTTTGAGTCACACCTGAAGGGAATGGGAGTTAGATTGGTACGCAATAGTCTTTAAGGGCAAGTGGGAGATTGTTAGGATTAATGCCCTAGAATCCTATTGTATGATGCTGCATATGATATTATGTATGACATTATGTTATAAATAATGAAGTTGTTTTATTACCTAAAAGAATGGTAACATGAATATTTGGACATTATCATAAAGTCCTTGAGATGCATAGTATGTGATTTATGTGATTAGTCACAGAAGATATAAATCACAAGTTCTTTGTAAACTCAAAACTTTAGTTTGTAGTCGGTGATGAAATTGGACATTTCATCTCTGAAGACTATAACGTGTAAACTAAGATGGTTTGTCTTGATCATGAAAGTGGAGACTTCTAGTTGATATGTTGATGTGTCTTAGGTGTATAAGACATATTGAATTGGACCGCTGTGAGATTAATTATTCTATCAATGACTGTCAACTGAATAATAAATCTCACGACTTTAATTTATATAAACTCTTAATCCTGAGAGGATAGTGAACCCGATTATGAAATGTAGGTTTCTTTGATATATCAGGAGTGAGATTTTATTCAACGGTTAAAACCTTAGTATGTTGGGCAGCCACACGTAGTGCTAAAGGAACACATATCCTTAAGATGGAATTCACAGTTTCTTTGTAGAGATATAAAATATTCCTTTGAGATAAGTTTAATGAGTTTAGTTATTCAGAGTGTTAGGTTTAACCACTTTAGTAAAGAATTACTAAAGTTTATATTTTATGAAATTTGATTTCATAAATATATATGAATAACTTAAAGGATTAAACCAGGTACTCAAGGATTAAGAGGTAATAATTTTCAAAGTGGCAGTTATATATTATGTAAGGTTAAATTTATTCAACCATCTAATTGGCTTTATTCCATGCCAAATTTGCTTGTATTTCAGCATTTAGTAACCCTGTATTTAGGTGGGCTTGTTGTAAGGGTAGTGAGTGAGATAGAGTGAAGTTTGCTCAAGAGTGTGCATGAAAATAGAGATTCGCGGCTTGGCCTCGCGGGTGACTCGCGGCTGCAAGCCGCTAGACGCAGCACACGTGCCAAGCATGCCAGAAGGTGAACAGTCATGCTAGTTGGAGCACTACAGGACAAAACAGGACAACTGGCCATACGGTTATCTCGCGACTAGATCTCGCGACTCAGTCAAGTCGCGAGGCCAAGCCGCGAGCCAGCCCTGTTTTGAAAAACCTGACATTTCACATTCCTCTCTCACCCTAGTATATATACCCCTTATACCCACAAAAGAAAGAGAGCTTTAGAGAGAATTTTAAGAGAGAAACCCTAAAGAAAAACAAGATTGATTCACCCATAATCTATACATTAGAGTCTCTTCAAATTCCTCAACTCTCTTCCTCTCCATTGTTAAATCCTTGAGAGGCATTTTACCAAACCTTGTTTTCACCATATTTATCACTGTGAGAGGGCTGTTTGGATTTCTGGGAAGCAGTTAGGAAGGAACCAATCTACATTGGTTGATGCTACGGTCTAGTAGCGGAATCCAGGAAGCTAGAAAAGAAAAAGGTTCGGCGCAACCTCGTTGGAGCAAGAAGCTTGGAGGGCTTGGGTGCACTGGGTAGATTAGGCTTGGAGGGTCTATTCCTGTCCATATATCCCAACTACATTTTCTAGTGGATTGTTTACCGCTTGGAGGGCGGTGGAGAGGTTTTACGCCGAGGGCTTCGGTTTCCTCTTCGATAACACATCGCGTGTTCTCTTTGTGTTTGCATCTTCCTTCCCTTTTATCTTTGCCTTTTTATCTGCTGTGGGTTGTGATTTTAATTTGGCTTAGATAGTTTTTCCAATTCCATATTATAACTTATGTTAATTTTCCGCACACTAGTTGTTTGACATAATGCTTGAATTGGTTAAGTTGTAATTTGGGGGTCTAAATGTTCAAGGGTGTTTATACACATATTTGAACTTTTATATTATGACTTTGTATTACCAGGAATATTTTCATGAAGGGGTTAATTGTTTAGATAATAAATTCTTAAGATTTAATTTTATTAATAAAACCTAGAGTGCAATTATATTTATATAGCGGTATTAAATATACTTAATGGTAATTTTAGGCTTGTCAAGAGTTGATAGAAAAGCCTGAAGCCCATTGGAGCTAGAATTTTATTTGTCCCTTTGGTCCATCCCAAGCCACACACTAAAGCCCAATTGGGCTGGCCCAAAAGACTAGCCTAATTAGATAATCAGTTGTTTATTTAATAAGAGTTATTAAATAAAGTAACTACTTTTGACAGTTAAAAATGTATGTACAATTAAAAGAGAAAAATACAATTTTCTCAAAATACATTCTCTCTTGAACAAGTGCGTACATAACTGATTGAGAGACCACACATCTTGGGCATATGTGGGATTGGGGTGAGGATTGAAGGTCTTCCTAAGTTCGATATTCTTTTATTTTGAATTTCACTACATCAAGGTACGCCTTTCTATTCTTTGTTTCTAAAACTTAGAAATTCTATGTTATCTCACATGAATGAAATAGATCCTTGTGTTGCTTCCGTTGTAAGTTTTGTATGAGATGCAAAACCAATTTTTCCAACACTATGAGGAAGAGTACTCACTAGGGGTAGGACTACAAAGCTGATAGAACCCGGCTGAGAAGGGAATATCACTGAGTTGAAGAAGGCAATCACAAAATCGTAGCACTTGTAGAAAGTCCAATGCTCCTTCAGGTCCACAAAGTTCCCTCTATAGCCAGTAGGGCACTTAACTAAGTCAAACCGGCATATTAGAAAATCCAAGGGTAGGCTACCTGCTAACTGTTAGGACATATGTGTTTCACATGTTAAGAACATATGTCATGATTTTATGTAATTGACTTATCCTTTGACAAAACACACTTTACTTGTATTTGGGTAGATTTAGGATGTCTTTAAATACTTCAAGAAACCTTGTTTCAAGATCAAGTATTAAAGCCTTCAAGTCTGTTCAAGAAAACAAGTTCAGAGTGCAAAATCATTAAAGCTCAACAGTTGCATCTATTGAGCTTAAGGAAGCTGTTCTACATTCGATGTGCTCGACACCTTCTATCTGTCGAGATTTAAGATTCTCAGAATTCCAATATGATTTTCTTGGGATCCGTGAATTTGTCTTTGGGCTTTCTTTTCTCCTAACCCTAGACATATAAAAGGATCAGTTTAAGGGCCGTCAAAGGGTTCACAAGTTGCACAAGCTTTGAGCAAACTCTGTTCAAGCAAATTGTGACCGGAGATGAAGTTCTTGACCTAGTTCATCTCTTTCTCTTGAAGAAGTTGCTGTGTATGTGCACCGTAGGGTTTTGTAACCAAGCATCTTCTTGATCTTTATCGTGTGGATGAACTGAAGAACTTTACAACCAACAACCTTCTTAGTTGGTGATTGAAGTCGCGTACTGGATCCACGTAATTAGTTAGTCACGTACTTGGGAGTCGTGCATCGAAAGGGGAATTGTCACTACAGAACAAGTCCAATTGGGTATTGGGGTAAGGGTTCAACTGTAGGTTGGTAAGGTACTTGGATTCTTTTACTTGTAACCGCTTGTTGTGATAATAGTGGAGTTTCGAGAGTGGTGACCTGAAAATCACCCAGTGGGGTTTTTGCCGTTAGCTTTTCCCCATTCGTAAACAAATCATCGTGTTATTTATTTTCCGCTGCATATTTAGTTTATTGGTGATTTGTTTGTGCTACCACGCGTTTGCATGATAAATTGATTAATTAATAACTTGGCTAATTAGTTAATTAATTTCTATCACAAGAGGTCATTTAGTTTGTGGCCTATCACTAACCTATTCCCATATTGAGTCAGAATATCTACTATAGGCGTCTTCAGACCTAGTAACTACACCAACCGGTTGCGATAGCACGGCCAAGCAGGTGGCTAGTAGATTTGGTCTACAGGGGTAGGCAAAGAAAGAAAGCGATCATACTCCTCCAAAGTAGGGACCAAGTCCATATCCCCAATTGTGGCATACCTTAAAGTGGGATCCCAAGAAGTGACTATAACCTCTAATAAGTGCCAATCTAGAGGAGCGCAAAATAGTGCAGTGGCATCTTCGAGGAATCGCTTGATATAGGTCTAGTCCTTGGAAGAAAATGTAGCCCACCACCTCTTGAGCTCCTTCTCATGGAAAGTCTATCACTCAATCTCCACAACTGTGTCATAAGACTTGAACTCAAGAGCATCCATGCTCAGATTTGAGAAAGAACAGTGTTTTGATGTTGATCTGTGCAAGAAAGCACAAGAAAATGGTGTTTTTAGATGTTTTCAGTAAATAAAATGGGTAGGAGAAGATCTAGAAAATTGGAGATTAGAATATGGAAGGTCTGGGAGGCGCTCGGACCTTTATGCACAGATTTCAAGGCCTTCGCACCTTTAATGGCTACTAATCCTAACCGGCACACCTTAAAGGGCCGTCGAACCTTGGGACATGTGCCAGACCTTTCCAAGACTCCCAGCACATTTCCACATGCTTTTGACCACTGGGTTTAGAAAATGAAGAGTTTTGCATAGCTTTGGGGCAAAGATTCCCTTGGTTTTTGCACTAATAGTGGTACACGAGTAGTTGAGTAGCTGATAGGCCAAGAATGTATTGACTCCTTGTGATGAATTAACCAATTAATTAGCTAAGTTAATTAATTAATTCAATTAGCATGCAATAAGTGTGGTAGTATAAACAAATCACCAACTAAGTTAAAATGTAGCGGAAAATAAATTGAGACAGTGATTTGTTTACGAATGGGAAAAACTACATGGCAAAAACCCCACCAGATGATTTTAAGGTCACCACTCCTGAGAATTCACAATTATTACAACAAGCAGTTACAAGTATAGGAATCCCAGTACCTTATACTAACCTATAGTTGAACCCTTACCCTAATACACAATTGGACTTGTTCTGTAGTGACAATCTCTCATTTTCAATTCACGGCTCCCAGTATGTGACTAACCAATTTAATGCGCGGATCCCAGTACGCGGCTTACTCAACAACTTGAGAAAGATGTTAGCTGCAAAGTTCTTCTGTTCATCAACATGATGAAGATCACGAAACTCCTTGGTTACAAAACCCTATGGTGTATAAACACAACAACTTCTTGAATAGAAAGATGAACTAGGGCATATGCCTCCGGTTCACAATATGCTTGTGAAAAACTTTTACATTGAGTTGCATCAACTATGACAGCTCTTAAAAAAATCCTTATATATGTTTAGGGTTGTGAGAAAAGAAAACCCAAACATCTATTCACGAATTGGAGTGAAATTAGCTTTGAAAAACTGATTTTCATAAACCTCGACAGATAACCTATCTATTGAGCAGCTGTCGAGCATCGGTATTAAACAGCCTTTTTTAAACCTCGATAGATACTAGCTGTCGAGATTTAAAATCCAGCACTTCTTCACTTGTTTCTTGGACAGACTTGTATAGTTTTAACACTTGAACTTGAAACCTTGTTCCTTGAAGTATTAAACACATCCTAGATCTACCTAATTACAAGTAAAGTGCATTTTGTCAAAAGATTAGCCAATTCTATATTGACATATGTTCCTAACAATGATTCAAATATGTCCTAACAGTAGTGAACTGGTCTATTTGGAGATTTTAGCGTAAATTGAGACTACACAAAACCTTTTTTGTGCATCTCATCCATCATCTCAAAATATCTTAAAGTCATTGTCAAAACTCAGTTCACTCGGTTCAGGGGTCGGTTCAGCTCGCGTCTTTAAGACATATGATGGGATAGTGCCAAGGCCATTTCCAATTCATTAATGATCATTTACTGCAGAAGTTAATTCTTGCATGCTATTCGTCTAAGGAACTTTTCAAAAGACTAGTTGATTCAAAAGATAGCTAGGCCCAATCAATGCATTCAACCACAAGGCGAGTCTGAGAGAATCCTGCTTGGGGAAGTCAATGTTTACGATTAGGGTTGTCAAGGAGCCTATTATGACAATTGTCTAGTGCGAGTTGGATCCCGTTTCCAGTTGGTTCATCGGTTTAGAATAGTGCAAAATCCTATACTGGGCAGTTTATTTTGCGCAGTTTGGTCCATTTCTACAAGTCAATGTGCTCAAGATTGAAGCTTTAGGTGTAATGACGAGTCTATAAAGCTGAGAATTGTTCCTCTCAAGTTAGAAACCACATAAAACCTATACTGGGGCAATTTGATTTTATGCGGTCTCCCCATTTCATCTTCCCAGTGGATCAATCCTTATTAGGGTCTATCGATAAATCTGTGAGAATACGCTGCAATGCTGATGCCATATATGATATGCAAGCAGATACAAGATGAATATAAAAGATAAGCTGATGCAAGAATATCATTTATTCTAGAAATGTCACAGTGCATGAGTAAAAGTAGTGGTACAACAAGCTCATAAACATCAAATGCTACTAGCATACATACATCTAAGGCCTACTAGGAGTCAATGTCAAGAAACATACATCTAAGGCCTACCAAGAGGCAATGTTGAGAAATATACATCTGAGACCTACTAAGAGGCAATGTCGGTAAATATACATCTAAGGCCCACTATGGGGTAATAATAAAGCCATCTTTGACATACAGTTCCCTTACTTTTTTCTCACACTTGACGGTTCCATCCTCATAGTTTGCAGTTCTAACATCACATGTGACAGTTCTTTTCTTATATTTGGTGGTTCCCTTAAATTTTTCTCACATTTGACGGTTTTATCCTCACATTTAATGGTTTTATCCTCACATTGTGCAGTTTCAACATTACATGTGATAGTTCTTTAGTCACATTTGGCGGTTCCCTTACTTTTTTTTCTCACATTTGACAGTTTCATCCTTACATTGAGCAGTTTCAACATCACATATAACAATTCTTTTGTCACATTGGATGGTTTCCTTACTTTTTTCTCACACTTGACGGTTTCATCCTCACATTGTATAGTTCCAACATCACATGTGACAGTTCTTTTCTTACATTTGGTGATTCCTTTACTTTTTTCTCACATTTGATGGTTCCATCCTCACATTGTGCAGTTCCAACATCACATGTGACAGTTCTTTTCTTACATTGGGTGGTTCCCTTACTTTTTTTCTCATATTTGACAGCTTCATCCTTACATTGTGCAGTTCTAACATCACATGTGACAGTTCTTTTGTCACATTTGGTGGTTCCCTTATTTATTTCTCACATTTGTTGGTTCCATTCTCACATTGTGCAGTTCTAACATCACATTTGACAGTTATTTTGTTACATTTAGTGGTTTCATTATTTGTTTCTCAAATTTAATGGTTCCATTATCACATTGTGTAGTTCCAATATCAAATTAGACAGTTCTTTTGTAACATATAGTGGTTCCTTTATTTTATTTTTTTTCTCAAAGTTGATGGTTCCATTGTCACATTAAGCAGTACCAACATCGTATTTGACTCTATTTTTGTCACATTCAGTGGTACCCTATTTTTTCTCAAATTTGACAGTTTCATTTTTACATTGGGCAGTACCAATATTTCTTTTGACCGTACTTTTGTCACATTCGATGGTACCCTATTTTTTTCCTTACAACTGACAATTCAATTGTCACTGTAAGCAGTACTAATATCACATCTGACCATAGTTTTAATTTTAGGCCCATCACTGAATTCACTTTTTTACTTACTAATAACCGCTCATCACAATAGTAATTTTTTTTAAAAAGTTATAAAAAAATTTAGATCTAAAATATAAAACCAAAAAAAAAAAAAAAAGCATCCCAAGAAATTAGCCCAACCACAATAATTACTCTTGTTTACAAAAAAAAATCAGTTGGAATTATCTTGGTTTCTTCCACAAATATTTGAATATACCAATTAACTTCCCACGTGTCTCCGTTGGTAGCTTCCATCACATTTAGGGGCATATCTCCCTATAAAATAACATAGTTGAGGTCACTTTCTTGATGTTTATATTTTTATTATTTATATATACTATAAAACCGAAGATGTATAATCTTATGTGCTCTCTAATTGTTCTTATGCAACATCTGCAACTTAATCACAATTGTGTGTTTATTGTGGTGTCTAAGGTTGGAAATAGGGTGACTATACAATTAGCAAGTTATGCAAAAATTCCAATACAAAGATTGTTGACAATTTTAAAATTTTTAGTAAACACTTGAATTGAAACTACAGATTCAGTATGAAATAGTCATCAATCAAGGCTACTACACTGGGTTTTATTTTTTTTAGGCATTTTCATTAAATCCACGTGTGTGGAAGTGTCAAATGACTGTGTCTGACATGAGAATAGCCACCCCAACTAAAGTGTCTATGCAATTTTGTTTCATAAAATTATTATTACATTTAGACCCATCTAAAACAAAATAAACAGCCCTAAATATTTCCACAATAACAAAAATTATCAATAGAAAAGCTAAAAACAATTAAGCACAATTGACCAATTTATTTATGCCTTTTAAAGGAATGTGTGAGAGGAGCTCTTAGAGGCAAGACCATTTTGCTAGTAACCCACCAATGTGGATCTTATCTTAGTAAGTGTATTTTTCCCCCCTTTCATTTCTTCAATTACTTTTCTCTCTCTCAAGAACAAACACATACATGTGTTTTTCATATTTAAATTTTAAGCACTTTATTTCCTTTGTAATTCCAGGTTATGAAAGATGGGATGATAGTGCATTCTGGAAGGTACAATTATCTACTGGATTCTGGCTTGGATTTCATAGCATTAGTAGTTGCCTATGACACATCCATGGAACTTGTAGAAATGGGCACCACCATGCCTAGCCAAATATGTCTATGTATGTATGTGTATAGTTGGCTAGCTTTTTACCTAGATTTGCAGGTGACAGTGGAGAGCCAGGCCTACCACAAGTCATGTTTCAAGTGCTCTCATGGTGCAAAATAAAGGTGATAGTGTTAATTACAATGTTGGTTTGTTTTGGTTAGATAGAAAAAAAAATTAATTCCTTCCACCTATTTGATTGATAAAAGGAAAAAATAATTTACAAAGTTTATCATGGAACACATTGTCTTATAAGCACAGACAAAATTTGTAAGGATGAATTTAATCAACCATTTTGTTGGCTTTATTCTGTGTCAATTTGCTTGTAATTCAGCATTTAGAAACCCTGTATTTAAGTGGGAATCCTGTAAGGGTAGTGTGTGAGAGAGTGTGAAGAAAAGCTTAAGAGTGTGCATTCAAATTGGGCCTTACGACTGGCTCACGGCTAGCAAGTTGCCAAAGCAGGCACACGTGTGAAGCATGCAGGGGAGCTGAAGAGTTACGTCAGCTATTGTACTACAGGACAAATCCTCCAGTTTGGCCTGGCAGTTAGCTTGCGACTTGAACTCGCGACTTAGTCAAGTTGTGAGGCCAAGTCGCCAGAACACCCTGTTTGTTACAAAACTGACTCTTCGCATTCCATACACACCCTACTATATATAGACCCTTATACCCACGAAATGTAGAGAGCTTCCAGAGAGAATTTTAAGAGAGAAACCTTAGAGAAAAACAAGATTACCTCACCCACAATCTTCTTCCTTTGATTCTCCAAATTCCTCTACTCTCCCCCTCTCCATTGTTACATTCTTGAGAGGTACATTAGCCAAAACCTTTTCTCACCATACCCATATCTGTGAGGAGGCCGTTTGGTACTTGGGAAGCAGTTAGGAAGGGACCAATTGATATTGGTTGATGCTATGGGCTATAGCGGGATCTAGTAAGCTAGAGAAGACAAAGGTTCAGCGTAATCTCGTTGGAGCAAGAAGCTTGGAGGGCTTAGGTACACTGGGTAGATTAGGCTTGGAGGGTCTTCTGCTATTCATGTATCCCAACTTCATTCTCTAGTGGATTATTGACCGCTTGGAGGGCGGCGAAAAGGTTTTATGTCGAGGATTTCGGTTTCCTCTTCGATAACACATCGCTATGTTGTCTTTGTGTTTGCATCTCTCTTCCCTTAATCTTTGCTATTTAATTCTTGCTGTGGTTGTGATTTTATTTGGTTTAGATTGTTTTATTAATTCTGTTTGAAGCTTATGTTCATATTCCGCACATACATTGTTTGATAATAAACTTGAATTGGTAATTTGTAATTTGGGGGTCTAAACGTTCAAGGTGTTTTACACACTATTTGAACATTCAAAATCTGCATAGTGACCTTTTTATCAATTGAAAGTTTCCTTTCATTTTAGTAACTTTAGGGGAAATTTTTTCAAAAATTCCAAACAAATTTAAATTGAAAAAAAAAAAAAAAAGACTGGCAAATGTTTTGAAGGTAGAGTAAAGGGGACAGGCAGAAAGAATAGATAGTAGAAATGAACTTTTTTCTCACTCCATATCTTTGTAACAAGCCAAAACAAAAGGTACATAAAGCTCATGAAGTTTCTGCAAAATGATGTCCTGCAAGTCGTTTTACAAAAGCTGGATTTGCATCCCATGTTCAAGCAAAACACAACAGTATGCCCAACACTGATGATGAGCTAAAAGCAAAGAGAGAACCAAGTTTTGCCAATTCTCCACCAAGAAAATTAGGTATCAGAAGAAACACACTTATAAAAAAAGAGAAAACCATGTAATCAAACCATAATAAATGATAGGGATTTTAAGCCTCTGGCGTAAAGGCTGCCGCATGCTTCATTGATGCAGACTTGATAAGATGGTTGTAATCAAATATACAAGTTGGGAGTAATCAAATCTCCCATAAGAGCAGTGAGAGGGATAATACCTATATTGGATCCATAATATAACCATTGTGAGTGAGGAGCGTTGGTTATTAACTTATTATTTGAATAATCAAAACCAAAGAAGAATCTTCTAGCAATTGAATATTAGAGACAAATATAACAATTCCATTTTTGTTTTTTCAATTTATTCATAATGATCTCCAGAAGTTTGGACAAAAAATTAAAAAGATAATAACATCAAACACAATATAATGACCAATGAGCTAGTTTGCTTGCAATTCCTGAAGAATATATAAAGGTTAGTACAGCATAAAGGGGCTGATTACCTAGCCTGCAACAAACTAGCATAAAAAGTTACAAGGAAATCAAGGCGAGAACAAGCAACCTAAGTTCAGCACAGTAAAGATTAGCTACCATGATACCGATGGAATTTAAAGTTTCCAGTATATTCCCAGTAGATGCAATATTCCTGATATGATACCCCAGAATTGTATCTCCGCAAAGATGACAGAGTAGAATGCCTACTCTTCTCGAATGCCAAATCCCAACAAAAATCTGCTTTTGAATCCAATATACCTATCACAGTTTAACAACAAAATATTAACAACACTAACAAATTAAAAGATTATTATAGAAAAAATGACAAGGAGTAAGAAGATGATTAAAGTTTGGTAGAGGGTTTTTTATTTTTATTTTTTTTTAAATTATAAATTGTACAGGTTGATTGCTCATATTTGCCAAAAGCAAGGTGCAGACCTTGTAGACAATAATCCATGTGTCTATAAGCAAGACCAATAAGATACATTAGGTTGAATCCACCAATATGAAGATTAAATGCTTGTGCAGGGAAGTAAGATATAATTTGATGGCATTGAATATTAAACAGAAAAGGAAGACACAAAGACATGGATGCGAGAAAGGGAAATGAAAAGTGCCTCCTCAGTGGAGTTTTGGCAAGTTTTGGGAGATTAAACATGTTCCAAAGCTTGACAAGTTGTGCATATCTGACAGGAAAATATATGTGCAGTTCTGTAAGTTCATTAAACATGAGGGACCTGAGGGCCAATGACATTTGAATTGACAAATTCGAAATCTTAAATCCACATTTGCAAATTGAGATTACTATAAACATTAATCCCACTCTACTCTAGCGCATAATTGTCAACAAAGAATCGAGAATGCTATACCTATTTCCCCATGTTTGTTAGATGTTATATATGAAATGTGAGATCTACATACTCCAATGCCGTAAATTATAATTAACAACAGATGCATTCATAAATTCATATATTCCAATCAATGAATTATTTACCATATAATTTATATATCTTGAATCAACAGAAGCCCAAATAGATGAATAGGGTCCCTAATAATGAGAAAAATGAAAAAAGTAGGCCAGATTATCAATAATAAAAAAGGTTGGACAAGATACAATACAAGCAGCAATGCTGCGAACTCCTATCCTCACAAATCATCAGCTTAACCAAGATAGAAACATCAAAAACTTCAGCTATCTAGCCTGTACATTAGACTCTTTAAGCCCCTTAGTTTTAGCTAGGTCGTAGCCCAATTTTTCTTGTCATCACAGCCTGTCAATATGCCTCACAAACAAGCATCCCCTTAGCACCTCATTACATATCCTTTTAGTAAAGGAGAAACAAACTAAAATGGTCTCCGTTGCAACCCCATTTTACTAGCCTTGTTGTAATTCTGTCCTTTATGACCAGCTAGCTTATAAGTGCATGCTTGGGAATATGAGCTGTGAACCAAATTAGCTTGTATACCAACTAACAGCATGTTGGTCGGTTCTTTTTGTTTTTTGAAATCTCCTACTAAAGAAAAAGAAAAAAGAAATCTGGATTGTGTAATAATGTTGTGTGTTGTTTTTTAGGTTGAATTGGATATGTAGGTCGTTGTCTTACCTAGAAGATGTGGTCTTGTTATGTAGGTCTAAATTAACGTGGACCACTTTGATACACACAGTCGGGTCAAATAAGATATATAAAGTAAAAGACAGTGATGATGTGTTAAGGCTTACACAGGGCGTGACACATAATGTTCTGTTTTAGGACTCATTGCTAAATTCATGAATCTTGATGTCCTTCGTTGAGTGAACTAGTCGCTAACCCGTGCAATGCTCGGAAAAATTCATCAAAAAATATTTATACATGATATATATAAATTGATATTAGAGAAATTGTAGAAAAGACTAACATAATTAAATTAAATTTTGTTTAGAAAAAGTAGAATGTAATTGAATCAATTTTTTTGGTTTATTTTTATAAAACAATGAGTTCTAACCTAATAAATAAATAATATATATATTTATATATATATATTTATATATATATATTAATTGAATGCGGAAAAATGCTCAACAACTTCATATTCTTTTCTTTTACTTCTTCCCCTAGATTGATAGAAGTTGTAAGATGAATTCCCTAATATTTGAGGACTTGAACACTAAATTTGAATGGTTTAATGTGTAAGTTCTATAAATTCATAATCATAGGTTTTAAAAATACTTCATCAGGCCAAAAGTCTTATAGTTTTTTTTTTTTTTTTTTTTTTTTTGAGAACCAAGTCACAGCTTGCAATAAACTTTATTATTAAGAACCTGAAAAATCTGAAATAACAAGTGAATCTATATTAGATGGAACATCCTCCATCCAAACTAGCAACAAAAAAGACAAACGAGCTCTCTGAGCTAAGGCATGGGCTACGGAATTGCCTTGCCTAGCAATGTGAGAAAAGGAAGAACTTCTAAAAGAGTTAACACAACATAGAGTGTCTCTAACTAAATGACCATAGGAAGAAGAAAACATATCCCCAGTTGTAAGGGCCTTAATAATCACTTCAAAATTGCCCTCAAAATGACATTTTTGTAAGCCAATCTCATGTGCAAAACACACCGCCCTCCTCGCTACCAGCATCTCCAAACAATCCACATTATGTGGCCTTTTGATTTTCTCAGCTAATGCAGCAATGACCTGACCCAAGGAGTTCCTTACCACAATCCCAATCCCGGCATCCTCACTTTTGTTGAACCATGCTCCATCGAAGTTCGCTTTAAAATCCCTTGCTATTAGGGGGACCATTTGTGCCTGCGGACCTGTCTAACCCCAAATTGAGCTTCATGGGTTGAATCTGTTGCACTAAATGTTTTGCAGCTTCTCCAACTCTACTAAGTGGCAATGTCTTCTCATTCAGCCTTACCTTGTTCCGATGAGACCAGATAAACCAGGTCGTGGTCCCTGTTAAGAATATAAAGTGAGAGAGAAAGACTGAATAGTCTGTATATAGATGCGTGTATAATAATGTACAATAGAGAGCCTTATATAAGCTAGGTATATGTGCAGTACAAGTAAAAGGATTAAACTACAAGTACAGTATACTGGGCTAAGCCTAATGGGCTAAACTAGTCTAAGTTATACACTAACATCCCCCCTCAAACTCGAGGTGGTAAGGAGGAAGCCAACTGGAGTTTGGATATAAGATCTTGAAGACGACCAGGCGGGATAGTCTTGGTAAAGATATCAGCAGGCTGGTCAACAGAGGAGATGGAGAACAACTTGAGATTTCCTATCTTGAGATTCTGGCGAGTGAGGTGGTAGTCGATCTCAATATGCTTGGTGTGTTCGTGGAAGACATCATTATGAGCAATGTAGATAGCACTACGATTGTCACAATAAAGAAGAGTGGCAGTGGGCTGTGGAGCATCCATGTCAGCCAAGAGCCAGCAAAGCCAAACAAGCTCGCAAGTGGTGTTGGTAAGGGCACGATACTCAGCCTCAGTATTGGAACGAGAAACCACATCTTGCTTCTTGCTGCACCACGAGACAAGAGAAGTACCTAACAGGAAACAGAAATCTGTGATAGAGTATCGATCAGTCAGATCACCTGCCCAGTCAACATCGGAATAAGCATGAAGCTCGAGAGAAGATCGAGAGGAGTAATGTAGACCATGATAAAGTGTGCCTTTGACATATCGAAGAATCCGAAGAACAGCAGCATAATGGACAGAACGAGGTGCATCCATGAACTTACTAACCATACCCACGGCATGTGAAATATCTGGACGAGTAACAGTGAGATAGATCAAACTGCCAACCAACTGACGATAGCAAGTAGCATCGGATATAGGTTCACCGTCCAAGGGTGTGAGCTTTGCATTGTATTCTAAAGGAGTGGAAACAGTCTTGTTGTCGGTGATATCGACTTTGGAGAGAAGATCAGAAGCATATTTAGTCTGGGAAAGATAGTATCCATTAGAGGATGAGGTAACCTCAAGCCTAAGAAAATAGCTAAGAGTGCCCAGATCTTTCATCTCAAAATGCTGACTAAGGAAGTGCTGAAGAGAGTGGATACCTGCAGAATCATCTCCAGTAATAATCATATCATCAACATAAAGAAGAATAAGAGTGATACCAGCAGAGGATCTTGGAACAAAGAATGCAGTGTCATGAGGACTCGAAGTGAAACCCTGCTGAGCAACAACTGAGCTAAACTTTTCAAACCGAGCTCGAGGAGCCTGCTTGAGGCCATAAAGAGCATGGCGAAGGCGGCAAACTTGGCTGCCTGAGTGTGGATAGCCAGGGGGTGGTTGCATGTACACTTCTTCATGGCAGTCTCCATTGAGGAAAGCATTCTTCACATCCATTTGATAAAGAGGCCAACGGCGAACAGCAACCACAACAATGAGACATCTGACAGATCCATACTCCTGAGTAAAGCCCTTGACAACTAGGCGAGCTTTGTATCGTTCAACAGATCCATCAGCCTTGGTCTTGATCTTGTAAACCCACCTATAACCTACTACAGACTGACCAGGAGGCAAATTAACCATATCCCAAGTATGATTCTTATAAAGGGCATTTAGTTCTTCGTTCATACCTTACTGCCAAAGATGGTCAGTATGGGCCCCACAATAGGTGTGAGGTTCATAAAGGGTGGCAAAAACAAAAGAGTAGTGATAATTAGTGAGATAAGGGGGAGGAATGCTTACCCGAGTGGAACGACGAAGTTCAGGAATGACGAAGTTCAGGAACGACGAAGTTCAGGACCAACAGGAGACTCAGGAGAGGGTGGTGCCACAGGATCCAAGACAAGCGAGTCATATGCCGGAGACAGAACCGGAGATGAGTCGTTTGGAGAGGGAGCTGATGTTGAAGAATCCTCCATAAGTTCAGGATAGAGAGGGAGGAAAAGATCGGTAAAAATGGGAGACTCTGAGGAAGAAGATGCAGGAAACTGCTGAAGACTCGTGAAAGGACGATGTTCCCAAAACTCAACATGACGGGAGACACGAAGGCGATGCGAAATGGGATCATAGCAGCGAAACCCCTTTTGAGACACACCATAACCAAGGAAACAACGGAGATGAGTACGAGGTTGGAGCTTTGTTCGTTCATGAGGAGGAAGAGAGACAAAGCAAGCACAACCAAAAACCCGAAGAGAGGAATAGTTAGGAGTTTGACCATAGAGAAGCTCAAATGGTGATTTGTTGTGTGTAGTTGGTGAAGGAATACGATTAATGGTGTACACAGTAGTGAGTGCGGCCTCACCCTAAAAGCGCTCAGGAAGAGTGCCGGAAATAAAAAGGGTGCGGACAATATCAAGAATGTGACGATGTTTTCGTTCTGCACGACCATTTTGTTGAGAGGTGTAAGGACAAGACTGCTGAGGAAGAGTACTATGACTGTCTAAAAAGGATAGGAAATATTTATCATTATATTCTTAAGCATTATCTGATCGAAAGACTTTGACGGTGTGATTGAACAGTGTTTCAATCATTTTATGAAATGTTTGGTAAATAGACACAAGTTCAGACCTATGGTGAAGCAGATAAATCCAAGTATATCGAGAAAAATCATCCACAAATATTACAAAATATTTAGATCCCCCCTTAGTGGGAATAGGTGCAGGGTCCCAAATATTAGAATATATAAGATCAAAAGTGGCAGAAGAAAATGAGTCACTTTTATTAAAGGGCAATTTTGTTTGTTTGCCAAAATGACAGGAAGTACAATAAAAATTTTGAAACTAAACAGAACTTAAATGACCTTAAGAAGCTAATAACTGAAAACGAGAGAAGGATGGATGACCAAGACAAGCATGCCATAGATCAGGTTAGGAGGTGGCAGTGGTAGCAGCTGCAGAAACAACTTGTGAAGGAATCTTCAAGTCATGAACCTCAAACATGCGACTAACCTTATGGCCTGTCCCAAGCACTTGACTCGTCCGGGGATCCTGCACATCCATACCATGATTAGTAAATAGAAGATCTATACCTAATTCACAAAGTTAACCAATAGAAAGCAAATTGAGGGATAACTTTGGAATATGAAAAGTGTCACTAAGGGATAAATAAGGAGAAGAGATTGTTTCTTTATGGCTAACAGGCATAGGAGTTCCATCAGCAGTGTAAATGGTGATTGGATGTTCTAAGGGTGTCTTATTAGAAAATTGGGATTCATTAGGAGTCATATGGTTACAACAAGCAGTATCAAAAAACCAAGATTGTTTACCTGAGGTGACAGAAAGGATAGTGGAAGTACGGGATAAAACTTGTTGAACAATTGCCTCAATATCACCCGTAGTAAGTGAGGAAGTCAAAGATGGACCTGTAGGAACCGATGGATCTAAAGGACATACAACAGCTGCTCGAGGAAGAGAAGTTTTATTATGCTCTTACACAAATTTCTGCAGTTTGTGACAAACAGAGATGTCATGGCCTTTGGTACGGAAAAACTTGCAGCGAGTACCTTTGGATGACTGAGACTTAGGACGCTCAGAGTTTATTTATGGAGGAGCAGTGAATGCAACAATGGGAGGTTGTGGAGAGGGTGTAGCCAATACGTGATTAGATGATGACATGTGATAAGTAGGCTGACGGTTCTCCTCAAAAATGAGCTCCTTGACTACGGTATCAAGAGAAGGAGTAGGAGATTGGCTAAGCAGAGAAGCCCTAGTAGGCTCAAAATCCTCACGTAAACCTATCATGAAGTGCATAAATTTACGGCGATTCCAATATTTGACAAAGAGCTCAATGTCCTTAGAATACACCAGTGGAGGATCTGCAATAGAGAGTTGTTCCTACATAGTAGAAGTCTGAGAATAAAAATCAGAAATAGACTGACCTGTCTCTTGGGGCATTTGATAGAGCTTTGATTCAATGTGGAACTCCAAGCTTGAAGCATTAGTGCAATTATAGCGATCGGTCAAAAATTTCCAAGCAGCCTCAGCAGTTTCAAGACGAGGAAGAAGATTATGAATGGAGGGAATAGAGGTATTGATAAACCAAGACAAGATCTTACTCTGAATACTCTCCCATTCCTCTAGGCCTTCTTCATAATCATCTGTTGTAACAGCAGTCTTGGAAGACTCTTCAGCAGCTGTGGCTTAGGAATTGAACCAGTCACATATCTCCACAGTTTACGACCCTTGAGAAAGACAGTCATATTCAAAGACCACGCATGATAACTAGTAGGACCATCCAACATAATAGTGATAGGACGTATGATATCTCGTTCATTTTGTTGAGCCATAATGAAAAAAAAGACCAAAAAGTGAGATTTAGAGATCTCAAATGCAGAAACAGAGCTCAAAATCGGAATCTATGTGAAAAACTGAGCAAGACAGGTTCTGTTGAAAAATTTTGACTTTGGTCAAAGTCAACGGTCAACGGTCTGGTCAAAGTCAACGGTCAACGGTCTGGTCAAAGTCAACGGCTGACGTGTGCTGATGTGGCAATGTGACATCACCCTAGGGCTAACGTGGCAGTAGGTGAAGTGGAGCAGGTGCATGGAGCACGTGGGGCGCGTGGGAGCGTGTGTCTTAGCGCGTGAGGCGTGCGAGCGCTCGTGAGAGATACTGACGGCGCGTGGAGCGCGTGCTCGTGAGGCAAGAACTTCAGCCGGCGTGTGGAGGCGCGTGTGATGTGGTTTCTGGCTGTTCTTGGTTAGGTTTTGCTCGGGATTGGCTGTTCTGTCACTCTATGCCTTTGCTTTGGCAGTTGGATGAGCAAAACGATGATATCCAAGAGTTGCAGGGACTGTGGGCGTGACGGCGGTGACTCGCTTCTGATAATGACTACTGGATGAAGGTGAGGGCAGCGGAAGAACGCTGGAGATGTCCACAGTAACTAGAAAGTCAGAGGAATGGCTCTGATACCATGTTAAGAATAAAATGTGAGAGAGAAAGACTGAATAGTCTGTATATAGATGTGTGTATAATAATGTACAATAAAGAGCCTTATATAGGCTAGGTATGTGTGCAGTACAAGTAAAAGGAGTAAATTACAAGTACAGTATACTGGGCTAAGCCCAATGGGCTAAACTAGTCTAAGCTATACACTAACAGTCCCAAACAGTTCCCCAGCTCTAGGTTTTGTCACACACAATTCCACAAGATCAATGAAGGACCCATGTGCTGTCACCACCTCGTTCACCCAACTAAACTCCATACTCCATACATGCCTCACCGTTTCACACTCCCACAGAGCATGCTTTGTGCTTTCTATGAATCTTCCACACAACTGGCATAGGGAGTTTGCCACTATTTTCCTTTTCATAAGATTGGCTTTTGTTGGTAGATAATTGGCACAAGCTCTCCACAAAAACTGATTTATCTTTCTAGGTACTTTCAAGCTCCAAATCCTAGACCACAAACCTGCCATACCCTGCCTGCTTGAGTCTGATGCTTCCTCCACCCTTTCCTCTTCACACAACAGCTTATAACCGGACTTCACTGAGCAGAGTCCGTTCTTCTCCAAGCTCCAATAGAGGTAATCTGATTGTGGCACCACAGACAAAGGAATTGCCTTAATTTTCTGTGCTTCAATGGAAGGAAGTTGGAATCAATCAGCTGCCTATTCCAGCTAATCTTGTCTGAAGTCATCAGGTCAGCCACCCTCATGTTTCTGTCCACTCCTGACTACGTATGATTGATTTTTCCTCCCCCAGGACCCGGTAGCCAATGGTCTTCGAAGACCTTTATCCCCCACCCTCAATTTTGCCCTTAACATAGCCACTTTCCTAGCCCTTAAAATACTCCTCCATGCAAAGGAACCGGATTTTTGTGTAGCATCAAAGATGGAGCCATTGGGAAAATATTTAGCCTTGAAAATACGGTAGAACAGTGAGCTTGTGTCATAACTGAGTCACAAACCTGTTTAGCTAACATTGCATCGTTGAACTTTGTCAAGTCCTTAAAACCCAAACCTCCTTCGATCTTCGGTTTGCAAAGAGTTTCCCAATTTTTCCAATGGATCTTCTGACGTTCCCCCCATTGCCCCCACCAAAATTTCCTGATGAGCATTTCAATATCCCTACACAAACCAATAGGAAGTTTAAAACAGCCCATTGCAAAGGTCGAAATAGCTTGGACCACCGCTTTCAAGAGCACTTCCTTTCCTGCTTGTGACAATAATTTCTCCTTCCACCCTTGTAATTTCCCCCATACTCTATCTTTTATTTAGTTTAAACTTGCTTTTTTAGTTTTACCCACCACCGCAGGTAGCCCCAAATATTTCTCATATTGCATTATTTCTGGCACCCAAAGTAGTACTTTGATAGAATCTTTTGTCTTCTCCCTCACTGATTTTCCAAAGAACAAGGTAGTTTTCTCCGCATTGATTTGTTGACCTAAGGCTTTCTCATACTTTTTCAGAATGTCTTGGATTGCTTTTACCTCAACTTTTGCATGGCAGAAAAGGAGGCTATCATCTGCAAAAAATAAATGAGAGATTTTTGGGCCACTCCGACATAAAGAGTAACCACGTATTTTCCCTTCATTTATAGCATGATGTATTAATCCATCTAAACCTTCAGAGCATAACAAAAACAAGTATTGTCATAAGGGATCTCCTCGCCTCAAGCCCCTAGTTGGGATAATACTATCGCTTGGTTCCCCATTAACCATTATAGAAAGAGAGATTGAACTTTTACACTCTTAAATCCATCCCCTCCATTTTGAATGGAAACCCATCCTCTCCACTATTTTCATCAGAAACATCCATTCCACCCTATGGGCTTTACTCATATCTAGTTTCATAGCCATACAACCATTCTTTCCTGTTTTTATTTATTATTTATTTTTTATTTTTTTAAAATTTTCATATGGTGTAAGGATTCAAAGGCCACCAAAATATTATCTAAGATGGCTTTATTTGTTTGGAAAGCACTTTGAAACTTAGAGATTATACAAGGCAGAATTTTTTTAACCTATTTGCTAAGACCTTTGAAATAATCTTATACAAAACATTACAAAGGGCAATAGGTCTAAAATTTGTTACTCTAACATGACATTTCACCTTAGGGATTAAAGTAAGATAAGTATGGTTCAAACCTAATGGGATCTTGCCAGTGTTCAAACAAAATAGGACCGCTTCAGGTACTTCATCGCCAATCTTCTTCCAATAGTGTTGGTAGAAAATTGGAGGCATGCCATCAAGTCCTGGTGCCTTCAAAGGTGCCATCTAATTCAATGACCACTCAACCCGTGTGAATTGTTACTTCCTCAAATTCACACAGGTTCGATGAAGTAAAGAGTTGGCTATAATAATTTTCTAAAACTCCAACCACATTATCATCACCCTTACACCAAACACTATTTAAATCCTCAATCCCCATTATTCGATTCCTCCTAAACCTTTGTGAAGCTTTACCATGGAAAAACTTCAAGTTTTTGTCACTGGATTTCAACCAATGAATTTTTGAACGTTGCAACCACATCTGCTCCTCCTTAGCTATCAAACCCACCAACTCACCCTTTAATTTCACCATCTCATCAAGATTATCACCCCTTAAGGCCGAAGCTTCTACCTCTCTCAATCTCTTCTTTTTTTCCCCAATTTCCCAAGTAACATTTTTAAATTAACGTTTACTCCATCACTTTAACTTCATCTGGCACTTTCCCACCTTATTCACCACCTCACCCATGGGTGTGCTACCCTCACCCTCCCTCCAAGGCGAGGCAACCATATCATGGCAGCCCTCCTCCTCTAACCACATCTTCTCAAAGCACCAAGGTTTTTTTTGCCTCATTGGCACCCCACAAGGATGGATCACTATTGGTTTATGATTAGATGTACCACATTCCAAAATCACCACTTTTGTTGCCGGATATATTTCAAGCCAATCCGAGGTCCCCACAACCCTATCAAGTCGTTCCCAAACAGAGATACCATTAGCAATATTTTTGAACCATGTGAATTTGCTACCCATGAACCCTAAATCCACAAGCCCACACTCATCGAAGACATCTCTAAAGTTTTTCATTTGCATGAATGGTCTCAAACTCCCTCCACTTTTTTCATGAGATTTTGTGATCTCATTAAAATCACCTATACATAACCACGGTATCGAAAACCTCCCATATAAATTCCTCAGCAAATTCCATGATTCCAACCTTCTTTGTGTTAGTGGCTCACCGTAAAAACCTGTAAAACTCCATCCATCCTCCTTGCTTTTGTTAATCAACACATCAATATGATTTAAAGATGAGGATTCAACATCGACCTCTAATCCTTTCTTCCAAAAAAGAGCCAAACCTCCTCCTAAATTCACTTCCGTCACCCCAAAATAATTTCCCATTCCCAATCTATCTCTAATGTCACCTAACCTTGCTTTTACCAACCATGTTTCAGCTAAAAACACCACTGAAGGATCTTGTGCCTGGACCAAATCCCCAAGCTCTTGCACTATTGCACGGTTCCCAAACTCTCGACAGTTCCAACATAGGATACTCATTGGGACTGATGTGGTTGGGATCCAGCCTCCATCAATATGTGTGCACCTTTTTCGCTTCCCTTCTCCCCTCTAAATTTTTTCTTGACACCCTTTGGACCGCCCTTCATCTCCACTGAGCTTTTTGCCTTGCCCCTTTTTTCCCCACCTCAATCTCCAAAGAAGCCCTTGGTTCAGACCTAACAAGTTGCAATCTAGACCACTTACCTCTTTTTTGCACACTATCGGGTTCATCAGCTTCACCTTCAGTTTGTTTTTCACCCAAGGACTCCATAATATCCACTGATGCTTTGAGAGGGAGGTTTGAGGAATCTGTTTTCTTTGATTGTTGCTTGCACCCAAGATCATGTTCCCCACCCACTGATGAGTTTTGTTTGGCACCTCTTTCATACTCCCCTCTTTGCTTCTCAGTTGGGACCACGTCCAATTTTTGTAGCTCGCTATTAATCTCCTCGATGCGATGGTGAAACAATTCATTAGGGTAGACCCGTGTTTTTTCTGTGCTCGACTCCACCTCAATAACTAAAGTGTTTGGTTTACCCTCACGTGACACTTGCCCTTTGTCACGTTGCTTCATAACTTTTGAATTTCCTTCCTGCTCCATTACGTCTTTCCTCGAATCATGCTCCTTAACGGTAGAGTTTTGAAGAGAATTTAAAGCTTCCTTTTTTGACTCCAATTTATTTATCCTTCCCCTGATTTCTGGTTCAGATTCTAAGCTGATACCGTTACTTTTCTCAGCATTCAAAGCCACATTTAAGTCCTCAAATTCCTCTGTTTCCATTTTAGAATTCCTAGCAACCCGTTCCCTGGAATCCTTGTTTCCTATACTAACTATCCCCCTAAGAATGACTACTCTCATATCCAAAACTACTTCCCCTTTTTGTCACGAGTGACAAAGGGTAATAGTGTCAAGTAGACATCTCATTTATATTGGAAGAGCTAGCATCTCTATCATCATCATCCTTACAAGTAGTAGCATTATCATCCTCATCCTCATCCTCATCCTTAGAAGCCGCTGGAGGAGGTGGAGGAGAAGCCTCAGGAGTAAAGCCACCCATGATCGCCTGCTGTCATGCTATACGGCCGACACGAATGTTCACCTGATACAGCTCAGTAAAGAGTGTATCAAGGCGAGCATCCATGTGCTGAAGTTGCATCATGATGTTTCTAGGAGTCACATCGCCTATAGAAGAGGAATGAGCGGATGTGGATGGAGCAGATCAGGATGGAGCTGAACGGGAGGGAAGAGCTGTTGACCCAGACTGCCTCGGCCTAAACTATGCCTCGCTTCGTTTAATGGTAGTGGCATTTATGGCACACATATAGGAAAAGTGGTCGGATGCTGGAAAGGGAACTGAAAAGTGGCGTAAGATTCTCGTGATAGCGGAAGAAAAGATGAGCTTACCACGGGATGCCAAATCCCTGTGGACATCTATGATAGAAAGAATAAAGTGAGAAGGAAAATCTATAGTAAGATGCTCAAGAAGGGACAGCAAAATTCGAGCACAAGGTTTTGTGATAGAGTTATAGTAAGAAAGAGGGTGAAGAACAAATGTCATGACTATGTTCAAAAATCAAGGGCCTTTTGCAAGGCCCGAACAGTAAGTGAACTGACGCTCACCCCACTCAGAAGGGCGCTCACAGAAAGTAGATTTGAGCTCATCTTTGGACACAGTCCTCAGATGCTCACAACCAGGGTAGTCAGGAAACTCTACCCTAGGAACATGGAACACATCTGCAACAATTTGCGGTGTGACAGCAATGCGCATACCTCGAATGCGAGTGATAAAATGAGGTACTGAAAGATCAAATCCATGCATGTTAGAGTAAAACTCCTGGATCAGCATGGATGGACATGTGACCGGGACGTCACACAGTGACTCCTAACCCCGACTATGAATGACATCGGGTAGGTCAGTGTCGGCGAAGTCTGCTAGGATGACTTGGTGTTCAGAATGAATGCCTCGTCGGGAAAAGTTCTCTGAGAAAGCCTTTCGGGCATTCTCATCACGGAACTTGATAGGCCATAAACTGAATGACCCATTGTGATAGAAATTAATTAGCCAAGTTATTAATTAATCAATTTATCATGCAAACGCGTGGTAGCACAAAAAATCACCAATAAACTAATTATGTAGTGGAAAATAAATAACACGGTGATTTGTTTACGAATGGGGAAAACCTAACGGCAAAAACCCCACCGGGTGATTTTCGGGTCACCATTCCCGAAACTCCACTATTATCACAACAAGCGGTTACAAGTAAAGGAATCCAAGTACTTTACCAACCTACAGTTGAACCCTTACCCTAATACCCAATTGGACTTGTTCTGTAGTGACAGTTTCCCTTTCTAATGCACGGCTCCCAAGTACGTGATTAACCAATTTGATGCATGGATCCCAGTACGCGGCTTACTCCTTTGCACGAATCCCAGTACGTGACTAACTCTATAGCAACCCTTTAATTATTGTAGTTGATTTGCAGCAGCTTCACATAGAAACACCAATAAGATCTTCAATGTTGGTGCAAGAGACTTTGCTTGGTTACAGAACCCAAAGGTGTACAAGAAACGCAGCAAGAACTCTTTCTTCTGTAGGAGGAGGCTTAGGGTTTCAAAAAGAAAACCTTATGAAGCTCTCTAGAGTTAGGTTTTTCTTTTTCCACCTCCTTTAAATAGGAGTTTAATGGGCTCTCCTATTCCAAATAGGTTTACACAAACCTTGGGCTTTCCTAGTTTAATAAGGATTATACAAACCCATAAACAAATAGCCTTTTAGAATAAAAACGTTGCTGGCTATAATTTGAAAACCCGTAAGCTCGATCGATCGAGGAATCTGTCGAGCTTTAATGAATCTCGACAGATCGAGCTTCTATCGAGCAGGTATCGAGACCTGCAGATTGCACTTTTCTTGAGAAATTCTTGAGTAATCTTCATGTCTTCAATTTAACCACTTGTAATGATTATCTTGAACCTACTTAGATTTACCCAAATACAAGTAAAGTGCGTTTTGTCAAAAGATATGCCAATTACATAAAAATATGTCCCTAACAGAACCGAATAGAGGAAGGAGTTGGTTCAGATAAAGTGGATGCCCTAGAATGAAAAGGGTTCTAAGACGGAGTAGATTTGCGTTTAGGTGCCATAGACACAGACTAATGCAAACAGAAGGAGAGGGAGAGAAAGAGAGACAATCAGAAAAGTCCCAAAACAATTCAAATATAGCAAGTATATTGAAAAGAGAGTACACATGCATGGAAAATGCATGAACATGTGATATGTAATATAAAAAGCATCATGGGCTCAGCCTAATCCAATCCTACCAGTACAAAATCAATTTGCACACATCTAAATGCATGATAATATTGTTATAATGCTCAAGTTATGCAATGCATGAGGTTTTTAAGATCAATTCTTTAAACCCATCCTAAAATTATAAGAAAAACTCAACAATTTTGAAAAACCCCAAAATTTTTTCAAAAACCCCAAATCCTAGGTTTCAAAACATGAAATGCATGAATATGAGAGAATCGAAGCTTACCAAGTGAAGAAAATCTTCAAAAAGCTTGAAGAAACCTTGAGGAAGAAGTTTGGAATGAGTGAGAGAGGTTTGAGAGGTGAAAGGACGGATAGATCGAGAGAGATGTTGAGCAAAATGACAAACGGATTGCTTTGAAAGATTTTATAGAAGTTCAATAAATCTCAATAGATAGAGGTGTCAAGAGGTGTTGAGCCATGTGTGGAGCATAAAAGGCGTCGATAGATGTAGCTGTTGAGAATCTTTCGAGGAACAATTCAACAGAAAAGATAATAAAGAAGCTCGATCGATCCACCAGCTGTTGAGAAGCTATCGAGGGTCCAGAAAGTTTGTTGATCCCCAGGTGTCGAGAAGCTGTTGAGATTGCTTAAAAATAGTTTTTCAAGAAGGGAAAAACATAGATATGAATGCAATCAAGCATGCAACTCAACTAAGGATCCAATCAACATTATAAACCCTCAAAATCATCTCTCAACAACAATTTTAAGCACATAGATCCCAAAAACACACTAACACACTAAACAAATCTAACCAATTTTACATTTCAAAAACAAGTCAAGACAGTTTAGTGAGTATATATTAACACATCACATTGTACCTGCATATGTATCAAGAGTAGCAAAGAATATTGCGTGTTGTGTGTGAAAAACATCGTAAGATTGCGTTAGTGTCAACTAGTTATGACGATTTGAGATATGAGAAAATCACTTTGACTCACACACAATCATAACTTTTTGATGGGGACTATCACCTTCGAGATATATCCTATAACTCCCACATCTCCTAGTATGCATGCTTGGAATCATATATAAAACATTTTGTTCTTTTTGCTTTTATTTTTCTTTGCATATTTTTCTTTTAAGAAAATCATGCATGGGTATATAAGAGATAGAAAAGAAATACCCAATATTGTTAAGCATTTGACATTCCAATTTTGCTATGCCGAAACACACAAATGTCATTCGTGATCGGTAGGCAATAGTGGTGAAATGATTATTTATGCCTTTCTCTTAGGATTTTCTAGTCCTTCTCGTCAAAAAGAGTGATACGAGTGTTAAGTACAAGAGATTACTTAATCTTACTCATCATAAACACGAGCCATATAGCTCACTTGCTTAGCTGTGCATAGAGATGCTTATCTAAACTACAAAAGATACAAAGTTTAGAAAACTTTGTGTCAATGGCCATCCAAGGTACACAAGTACCAATGTACACAAAACACACACTGTTTTTGTATTTTTTTGATTTTTCAATTTTTTTTTTTTAACTTTTTTATAAAAAAAATTGAAAAAAAAAAAAAAACATATTAAGCAAAGCATAAAACTAGACTGACATAAAATAAAAACACACAAGTTATGCAAAAACATAAACACGAAGAGAGAGAAGAAAGTGATAGAATCACTTGGAGCCCTTTTCCTTCCACACCTTAGAAGAACCTTTCCTTTGATTAAACCCTTGAATTGGCGGTGAGGGGGAAGAGTTGAAATCATTCAAGCTTGAAAGGAACATGAGGGCTTTGAGAAGATTTCCAAGGGGAGTAAGAGAGGATTGAAACTGATTATGGCTTCTAGATGCTATCATACCGTTGCTCTATTGAATGGCTAACCACTTATAGCAATTTGGTCGAGTATGATCGGCAACTCCACAATGATGACAGAGATGCTACTTCTTCTGTCTAGGCTTTTGAGAGTTAGCCTTCTTAGCCCTAGAGTTTTTAGCTTCCTTCTTATCTTACTTAGGGGGTGCTCCTAAAATAGATTTACCTTTGTATAAGTTCTCACTAGCTAATTCATTTTTAACATTAGTGTTCTCAATTTCAACATTACTAGTAGGAGGAACAAAAATAGTAGTACTAGTAGAAGCAATACTAGGAGAAGAGAAATTATACCTTAAACTGGTTCGATCAGAAGCAGATTTCTGAAGATTGAGCATCTCATCAAGCTTTGCACTTGAAGTCCTCTCCAATTGAGCTTTGACTTGGAATAGCTCCGCTTCAAGCTTCTTGGTCTTCTCAGCCAAGAAATTATTCTTAAATCTCAGTGCTTCAATAGTCTGATTGGCTTCATCAAATTTTGTGGAAAGCTCTTCTCACTCAAGCTCCACATCACTAAGCTTCTTGGAGGCCAACCTATACATCTTCTCATGCTTCTTTGAGACCTTGTATAGCTTTGCATAGGCTGTGTGGATGTCATCTTGTTCATCCTTCTTCTCAAAATTGAACTCCACCAATTCATCTTCTTCATTCACATCTTCAACAATTTCCTCAGTAGGATTGATAGTGGCAGCGAAGGCATTCAGGATTCTGTCATCCTCATCATCGGAATCATCCTCAGGCTCAATGTTGTTCAAAGTAGCAACAAGTGCCTTGCTTCCTAATGCTCTTCAGATATATGGGACACTCTTGTTTCATATGTCCAATACCTTAACACTCGAAGCACTCGGTTTTGAGGGAATAGTGTACTGATCGCCATCCTTAGCATCCTTCTTCCCTTTATCTTGGTTCTTGAACTGAGAAGAATTGGATTGCCTACGGTCCTTGTCAAAGCCCTTCCCATTGGCATTCTTCATGAACTTCTTGAATTGCCTTGTAATGTAGGACTTCATCTTAGAATCTTTATCGTCTGAAGACTCATCCGTGTCACTACTCTTAGCCTTCAAAGCCATGCTCTTGCTCTTGCCCGACTTACCAATTCTTGTTAACCCTAGCTTGTAGGTCTGCAGATTACCAACTAGCTCTATCGAAGGAATCTTGTCAATATCCTTTGATTCCTTAATCATGGTGATCTTGGCATGGAATCTCTCGGGTAGAGATCTGAGCACCTTTCTCACAATCTTGGGTTTAGGAATGATTTCTCCAAGATTGAAAGCTGCAAAGTTCTTCAGTTCATCTAGAGGATGAAGATCATGAAGATGCTTGGTCACAAAACCCTACGGTGTACAAACACAGCAACTTCTACACAAGAACGATGAACTAGAGCAAATTCTATCTCCGGTCGCAATTTGCTTGAACAAACTTTGCTCAATACTTGTGCAACTTATGTCCACCTTTGATGGCACTTAAAATAATCCTTCTATATGTCCAAGGTTGTGAGATAAGAAAGCCTAAACATACAATCACAGATTAGAGTCAAAACAGATTTGAAATTCTGTTTTTCATAAACCTCGATAGATACCTTATTTGTCAAGTTGCTGTTGAGCCACGGGGCTGGAATAGCTCTTCAAGCTCGATAGATGGCTAGCTGTCGAACTTTAATGAACTTGCACTTTTCAGCTTGAATCTTGGACAGACTTGCATGGCTTTAACACTTGATCTTGAAACAAGATTTCTCGA
Organism: Quercus lobata; assembly: GCF_001633185.2. Taxonomy (NCBI): domain Eukaryota; kingdom Viridiplantae; phylum Streptophyta; class Magnoliopsida; order Fagales; family Fagaceae; genus Quercus; species Quercus lobata. The sequence goes on along the minus strand of NC_044913.1, from coordinate 33,987,813 downwards.
AGTATTAAACACATCCTAAATCTACCCAAATACAAGTAAAGTACGTTTTGTCAAAAGATTAGCCAATTACATAAAATAGTGACATATGTTCCTAACAAGTGAATCACATATATCCTAACAGTGCCTATTGGACCCAAGCACCTATCTATCATATGTCATGATAACATACACACGTTTGCCCATGTATCCTATGTACTTTCTGAGAAGTGTACTTAGCTAAAATTTCATCAAACAATGTCACAAAACCGAACCCCCTATGAAACATTTTTCTTTCATCCTGAACCAAAATGCATCATGATATTAGTTGTGCCAATAACGTACCAAGAAGGATCTAATAATAACTAATATGTATTATATAACACACAATATACAATTATAGTACAAAATGAGCTTACATGATGTGCAAATAACAACATGAAAAAACCATGCAATCAATTACAATTAGTACCAAGAAAAGCCTCTGGGCAATTACTAAGTGTTCATCATGTGTTCATTTTCCCACTTGTAGTCATATCTTAAACATCTTAATTTCAGCCATTACTAGTGTTGCACAATATTGAATTTTTGCTATATAGATAAGGTGATAAAAGTATCACTCTGCAAGTAAGCCCATTTTAAAACCTTGAACAAACCCAAGCTAGTTCAACAATACATTTATCACATGCTTCATTGCCATGGTTGAAGTGATTGAAATAATATTTTCATCAACTAACCATCCACACATTCTCAATTAAACTAGATAAAAATCAACTACTTTTACCTTGGCAAGATACACATCCAAAACATAGGCAAGCTGACTGAAATACAACTGCAAACATTAGCTTCAATCGAAATACATCCTACGAAAAGCCTTTTTCCCCACTTAGCAGCTGAACTTGTCAAAGGCTTAACAACACAGTCATCAATAGAAGCAGAATCAACCACCATTTCTGCACAGTCATCAACAAGTCCTCTTTATGTCCAGAAGATAATAGTCAATTCACAGGCATCTGACCAGTTACATGAGCATGATTTGCAGGAGAGGCAGAGTCAATAGCAATATGCACATCCCCCACCCCCCAAAAAATAAAAATAAATAAAAAATTGACAGCTTGAGAGCCAATATACTAGCATAACATTGTAAATTTTTTCTAATGTACAACAAGGAAATCGATAATCACTATAAGCAAAACTATTTGATATCCTGCAAAATGGAGAACCAAACCAAAAATTAAGGAATAATATGGGCTAATTTAAATCTTGAGGATACATTTTCTAGTGTAGGTTGAAATGCAGAGAATAGTATATATCTAGTATATATCATGCATATGAGGTCTATCAATAAAATTCCAAGTTGGGACATTGTCCCATAGAAGTGTTTATGAACACTAGCATTGGGCCCAATATCACACAGATCATATACACAAGCAGTATGCTTCTCTCAGTTGTTACTTCCTATGACCACTAAAAATGATGTGAAGGGCTAGCAATCACATATTCTAATTTAAATTCATTTTTTGTAGGTGCCAATCTAATTCAACTATAATCTACAAACAACAATGGTCTCGAACCTCTTAAGCTGTCACTTATGATGTTTATCCGAAAGAATAGAAAATATATACATTTTAGCAATGTTAATCTATCAACTATTGAAGAATGAATACCCGTTTTGTGGTAAAATTTCCTTTTCTTTTATAAAATGCTAGAATTTCACATCTTCAATAATCAACTTGTTGGGCTATGTGGAGCCTGTTTTGTATTCAATTAGTTTGTGATCCGATCCGACTTGGATGCATTACGGTTTTAAATGAGATTTTTGTGAGCCTTAGTTCATGGAGGAGAGGCCTGGGCCAGCACGATCATTTGTGGCTTGTTTTGGACCCATTGTTTGGGGTATATATTTTTCACTTCAAAATTTTGGGTTCCTACATCATTGTACTGTGGCACCTCAGTATTTTTCTCCTTGACATAGTGAATATCATAGCAAATTCATGGATGTAGGCATATTGCTGAACCACATAAATCTTTGTGCAGCGTGGTTGTTTTTTATTTTCCCTCTATTTTCACATCTCATAGGTTATGGGAGTTAGCTTAAATTCACAACACAACATCCACATCCTACCAATAATTAATTGGTAAGGTAGAGTGCCTAAGTCAATTTGACTTGCAAAAGACCACATATGATCTAAAATCAACTTTTGATGTCCTTAACAAAAGTGCATAGATCTAAAATCAAATCAAACAATAAATAACAGATCATGTAGGAAAGTATTCAACTATGGAAAATTTGATTGACATGAAAATTTAAAAAGAAAAATGTTTAAAAAAAAAAAAAAAAAGAGGAAGTGCTAATATGAGTGAAAGGATGGAAAAGTCATTACTCACCAAATCACAAAGAGAATAAGAAATAAATGAGATATTTTACTTAAATTTAAGACAGGAGGAAGAGCATAGCAGTACTGAAGGCAACTGTGTAAGTAGTGGAGAGGTTGTTTTCCCTTATCTTTAAGAATGGTATTAGGGGGTTGTCTCAGTCTCTCAAGGTAAAATTCCTCATTAGAGCTTCTTGTTCTACTGGGTCATGCCTAATAAATCGTAATTATAATTTTTCATTTTTCGTTCACAATTATCAATCATCAATTGATGATTGAGATCCCAATTAACAGATAAAGAGGCCACATAATCCTTTATTGCTTGCTAAAACACTACATATCACCTTGCTGTTAAAAGAATAAGCCCACATTTCTGCACAATCAAGGTTGTTCAATTTCTAGGAATCGAATCATTGGTTCTAGGAATTGATGCTTTTGTATTATCTGGTAGTCTAGCCCTATTTTGATTTTGTTTATATATTTCAAGGGGTCATGAGTTCATCCAATAATCATGGTTCTGTTGATAAAATACCAAACTCCCTTCCAAGGTGAACTTGAAGGACCTAGATTCAAAAAGCCCCTTCTTAAAATCTAGAATCACAATGAGAAATTGCATAGATAAGCACTAAAAAGCAACAACCCTACCTGCTTCTCAAAACCTACATATCTACAACCTCAGCCAAGCCAAAGAGCACATCACTTCATTATTGTACCTACAAATATTGTCTTAAACTTAAATACAAGCCAAAACTAACTGTCAAATTACAAATCCAACATGATAGATAGTAGCTTACCTGCTGAACCAGAGCCACCATTAGGGCAGGGTTGACGCATATGCCCTTCTGGGGCTTCCTTATCAAGTGACCCAGCTCATGTATAAACAGTACAGCAATGTGGTCATCCCACAACCTATCCCCAAATAAACAACAATATTCTGCTCCAAAGTTTTTCGGCACAACTCCAACTAGTACCTTCAGAAAACATATATACAAAACAACATAAACCACAATAAGGTCCTATTATCTTGGAAAAATACATTTTATTTAAAGAAAGAAATTGCCAGCAAAGCCAAACACAATTGGCTTGCTAGAGCTGCTGTTCTGAAAAGTTTCTATGAAAATTATAGGATTAGAAATATATATATATATATATATATGTGTGTGTGTGTGTGTGTGTGTGTGTGAGTGTTTTGAAGGGAAACCAAAAAATTAAGAACTCAAGAAATAAGTTGGGAACCGTCATTTCAACCTATATGATTTAAAAGCTTTTTACCTTTTTCACATTAATTAACCTCAAGTTTCCTTGAAGCCAAATAGAAATAGCCCCAAACCCAGTTCCACTCTCCATCATCATCATCATCAACTCCATAGACACTCAAAGACAATGTAGTGGTCGTTGTAGTAAGCACCAAACTCTGTGCTCTGCATAGCCTCTTTATCTGCTATTGGTTTCTAAATGACAAATAAGATGATAAGAAGTTTCTAATTCCAAATTGTCTAGAATCGTATCTAGATGCTTGTACACTAGAAAAGAAAACAAATTTAACTAAATAAACAAATAAAAAAAAAGTTTGTTTAGAGCACAACATTAAAGACTATTCTAATCAACAATAACACAAATAATGATATTTAATTTATAGAAGATAATCCATCAACTACGATATTATAAGGAAAGATAATCCACACACAAATACCAGGAGTTCTAGACAAAACTTCATTTCTAAAATCAAATTTTTTAAAAGAAAAAAATTGTAATTAAGTTTCTTATATTGGTATAAAAAAAAAAACCAACAGGAGCCTAATTCAACTATTACAGGCCCAATTCTAGGCCAAACTCAACACAAAATCTGAAAACCAAAAGGCAAATTTCCTATGGAAAATACTGTAGCAAACACTATAGGTAGAGCAAAAAAAGTACTGATTTTACCATTCGGCATAATTGAACAAAAATGACGAACACATAATCAATTGCAAACTAATTCCTTAAGAAAGAGAAAAAGGTGACTTACAAAAAAAAAATCAAAGAGAAAAAAGAAGTTTCTCAACTGTGCAGATTCATCAAAGTTGCCACTTTCACTGGGATTCCTCTTTCCTCACTCACAATCAAAGTCACCTTGTCCTTGTATGCATAAATTCCCAATCTAGTTTTCAATTAGATTAGGGTGCTTTGTCCACTCTGGGTGTGTTGCTTCATCATCACGGCATTCCTTGATTTTGGTATCTTTCTCTGAATCGCCTAAATCATCATCCTCATAATAAGGAGTGATACTGCAGCTGCTAGACCCAGGCTTAGTTTGATTGAGATCTTTAATGTCTTGCTCGAATATCAAATGGGCTCCGCATTTCGTAACCTCCAAGCCTGGACCGAAGGATTCAAATGTAACCTTAATTTGGGTGAATTCATTAGCATCCAATTCTTCTTTGTGGTGCCTTTCGAAGTGTGCTTTATAGGGAAAATATTCAAGCCAAAGATGATACAATTCAATCTTACCAAATTCCTCCATTAAAGGAAGCCACACTGGGGAATATCGAAATCCGTTGGCTTCAACGGAACACAAAAGCGAATGTGTACATATCGTACCTCTAAAATGATGAATATGAAGTTGGTGAAGTGGATGATGCTGGCGGAATATATAAACAATGCACACAGCAATTCCCATAAATTTGCTACTGAATAATAAATGTGAAGGCACTTGCAAATTCACTGAAGCCCCCACATTTTGGTGCCTAAACCAATTGGGAATTTCACTTCTAGGAATTGTGAGATATGTGAACCTATTCGGGTTATAGCATCTCTGAAACAAACAAATCATGATGTTTAGAACTTCACTCACATGCAAGAGAGAGAGAGAGAGAGAGAGAGAGACCTGAATGATAAAATGTCTTAGAATTGTTGATAATAGGTCACCTTTGCCTTGATTATAAATCAATTTGGCACAATTGATAAGCTTTATATTCGGCCCAAAATGATATTCTAGACTTAATGGTAATGTTTCCAATGAGGTACACCCTGTTGCATCAATAAAAAACATATTTAATGGAAGTTTGGGCAACATTTGAAGTTGAGTGCAACCACTCAAATGAAGGTCTTCCAAATTAGATAGTTGAATGATACTTTCAGGAAGGCAAACAAAATTGTTTCCCTTTAGATTTAATTCTCTTAAAGATGATAAGGACCCAAGAACATTAGGAATCGTTCGAATATTGCAATAACTTAAATCTAGTTCCGTCAAAGACCATAAGCCTTGTAAAGAACATTCTAACATGCCCATGGGATTAGGACTTTCTTTTCGTTGCATTAAAGGAAAACTCAAGAGCTTATTGAATGATTTAGATGATAGCCCCACACATCCACGGAGAGATATTACTTTGAGATTTTTTAAGTGAACAACAGATAAAGGAAGCCTTGTTATAGCAGTTCCACTCAGGTCTAGCTCCTCTAGGCCTTCGATATTACCCAAATTCTTTGGTAGTGTATCAAGTTTTGAGCAGCCAGATAAAGTGAGAATTTCTAGAGACTTTGAACAACAACAGCCATTTGAAAGACTTGAAAGGTTTTTATAGTCTCTTAAATCTAATTTTATAAGGCCAGTTAAATGCTCCATTGATAATGGTAGATCTTTTATAGCTGTCTCACTCAAACAAAGTTTCAACAAATGTAACATATTTCCTACAATTTCTGGAAACTTCTTCAGTCTTGAACAACCACCAAGATCGAAAATTTCAAGCGCTTCCAAGCTGATCTTGTGAGGAAGGATTTCAAGACATTTGCAACCATTCAAATCCAATTGAATAAGCTGTTTGAGATCTCCAAGAGATGTGTGAATCTTATATAGTCTTGTACAATGTCGAAGAATCAATTGCTTAAGCTTTAGGGCTCCACTAAGGTCCGGGATCTCAATCAAGCATTGAGAGTCACTTAGATCCATAAGTTTTAATGCATCTAAAATCTGTTATAAACCAAAAAAAACTATTAGATAAAGTCTAGTATTAAAGAAAAGGAAGAAAATACAAATTCTCTTAGTGAAAATCTTAACTTATTTCCTTTCCACAATTGTATGATGCGGCTGCAATGCATTTTGAGTTCAACAAGTTTGTTTGGTTGAAAACTAGTTGGCATGGATTTAAAAGGATATCCATGCCATTCAATAATGCGTAACTCATCAGAAAGATAACTAAGATCTTTTGGAAGTTGCACATTACCTCTAGTGAGGACTTTTGGAAGTTGCATAGTACCATTTATGAAGCCTTCTAGAAGTTTCATATTACCAATTATAAGCAATCTCAAATTTTTCATCTTTAAGAAGACTTCAGCACTCAAGTGTTCCACTTCTTGAATAGGCATGTTTAGCATTATGCCTTCAACTACCTCTGTTCCTTAACAAGAAAAAACAACGAAATTAGATTAATTGGTAAATTGTTAGAAAATTTTATAACAATACATATACTTTTTTAAGTTCAGGTTTGTACTAGTCAACTTACAGAATTATTCTTCAATACATGAATGACATCATCATAAATCCACAACCTACTACGTCCACCAGGCTCTTTAGGAGATTCACGACGAACGATTTCTTGACCCATTACTTGTAGCAAATCATGCATCCACAAAGTTCCATAGTCATCAATGGTTATGAGAGATTTGTCCATAAGAACACCAATATCATAGTCTAGAGAACAACAAAAACTTTCCAATATATCTCTTTTGCAATCTTTGTTCTCTCCTTTGAAAAAACATGCAATATCTAGAAACAATCCTTTCTGCAAATTTGTAAGCCCATCAAAACCTATTTGAAGTATATCCAAAAATTTTCTATTAGGTTCTTCTTTTTTTAGTTTATATAGGGCACTTTTCCATTCATTCGATCTTTTAGCAAACAATGAAGAACCTAAAACTTTAAGAGCTAAAGGAAGGCCTTTAGCATAATTCACAAAGTCCATAGACAAATTCACATAATTTTCTTCAGGATGAGGTTTATGAAAAGCTTTCCAACTAAAAAGCTGCAAAGCATCATCATTATTCAACTCCTTGGCTATGTATATGTAATCCACACCACATCTTATCAATAAATGGCTATCTCTGCTTGTTACAATGATTCTACTTCCAGGACCAAACCAATCATGCTTCCCTGCCAATGCTTCTAATTGCTCATCTCCATCCACATCATCAAGAATAATAAAAACATTTTTATTACATAGTGTATTCCTTATAACATTGATTCCCTCACAAACATCCCATATATTTATTTCACTTTCCATGAGGATCTTAGAAAGAAGTTGCTTTTGTAAAGAAACTAGACCTTGATTTTTAGTTTCTTCTCTAATATTAGCAATAAAGCTTCTAGCTTCAAATTTACTAGAAATTCTTCTATAAATTTCACGTGCAAGGGTTGTTTTGCCCATTCCACCCATCCCGCATATCCCAACAACACGAACACCACCCAACCCTTCACCTATGTATGAATCCAACATTTCCTCCACACAAGAGTCCATTCCAACAAGGTCCTCAGAAACACATGGGAGTTTGTGATACAACTCACTTAATATCCTTCCAATGATTTTTTGTATAATTATTGATTCATGCCTGCAAAGAAAATAGTATAACAATAATTTTTACGACGCCAAGCTCTCTATATTTAGAGACAAAACATTCATCATAAACATAATCTTAGCTTCATTAAGCCACATTGAGAGTGCCTAATTATAATTAGAAATTCATTACTATATGTATTATGAGGACAAGTTTAGAGCTATTAGGGGCCAAATTTGTTGCAAGGTTTGTGTAAAGTTTATACTTACACTTCTAGAATCTAGTCCTACTAGGATTAGAATAGGGTTAGTCTAGGTTATTCTATAAATAGTTAAATACTCTCTTATCATGTGGCCAAATAAATAAAAAGTTGAGTAATAATAATGAACACATGAGAAATCTACCAAAAAAAACAAAGTATATATGGGATTAGAACCTACTTATTATAGACTTTGGAAATAACTACTGATTAAGTAGATGTCTAAACACATTTGTCCTGTAATGAGTCTTGTCATGCTTTTGAGATAAATAAGTATTAGGCATTTTTGAAGTAAAAGAAGGAAATAATTTGAATTGAGGCATTAAAGGGTCAACTATAAATACCAAACAAATCACTTTAAAGAATGTGGATTAATTGCTAAGTTTGTGTCTTAATTTGTATATATTGAGTAAATCACTAATATACATATACTACCATGCTTCAAACTACCCAAATGTTCTTCAACCAGGGTCTAATTTGATATTATATATAATGTCCTAAGTTCATAATATACATGTAGGAGATAAACAGAAATTTTCTCTGGTTTGATTGACTTGAAAAAGTTTTTGTTAGGTTCTAAGGAATTAAGAACTAATGTATTAGAACTTCAATTTATAATGTTGGCAAACCATGATCAAAACGTTTTAGTCTTGTTTTAGACTTGCTCAAAGTGTGTTTATATGTAAAGCTAGAATCGAGTGTTCTGCAGGATTTACTGTGTAAATTTGCCTGGCTCGATTGATCGAAAATTAGACTCGATCGGTTGAAGCTCGTGCAGATTATTTTTCTACAGAATTTTCCAACTCAACCTAAGCCTGGTTTGACGTGTAGGGTTTTATGTTTTGTCTTAAGTATAAAAGGGAAAACCTTAGCCATGTTCTAAGGTTGCTCTTTATGCTGTGTGTGTGAATCTTTTGTGAGATCTAGAGGCGTTTGTCTTCACATACACTTAGGGTTTCCAATCTCAAGATTGATGTCGAGAGCTTCATGATCAATTCAGTTGCAGTTTCAAGAGCTTAAAGATACACAAGCAGGAGTGCTTGTACTTGCTGGGAATCCAAGAAGGAAGTAATCCATGGACTCGGAGCTGTCATGTGGTCGTGGTAGTAAGTTTCCTACTTGACGTAGCAAGTTTCCTACTTGAGGTAGCAATAGGATGTTAGTGGTCTAAGTTGCTATTGTGTAAACCTTAATTCTTTCATAGTGGATTCGTTTTACCTTAAGGATAGTTAAGTAAAATCTTCCCCAGGTTTTTTACTAGTTTGGTTTTCCTGGGTTATTATATTATTGTGTTTTTTATTTTCCACACTTTACAATGATATGATATATTTGTATTAACCTAGATTTGATAATTTGACTAAGTAATCACTTGGCTAATTAGCTAGGTTAATCTGGTTTTATTTTAAGGAGCTTAAAAACAAACAAGTGGTATCAGAGTGGGTTAGCTTTTGTGTTTAGATCCTTTGATCTAAGAGTTGATCCTTGACCCCGGTTGTCATGGAACACGGACACTCTTGTTATTCCACCTCACTTTAATGGGAATAATTATGCTTATTGAAAAGTAAGGATGAAAGCATTCCTGAAATCTATTGATAAAAGAGTCTGTAACTCCGTTGAATACAGATGGGAGAAGCCCACTACTCTTGTTAGTGAGTGGCAAACTTCTCAGAAAGAAGTAGCCTCTTTTACTAGCAAAGTTATGAATGCTATTTCTATGGAGGAATTTAAGAGAATCTCTAATGATGAGATTGTTCATACTACTTGGAATATTCTTTAGACTGTGCATGAAGGCACAAAAACAGTTAAAATTAATAAGTTGCAGCAATTAACAACTAGATTTGAAAGCATTAGGATGTCTGATAATGAAATCTTTTAATGAATTTTATGCTAAGTTTAATGATATTGTTAATTCTACATATAATTTGGGTGAAATCTATGATCAACCTAAGATTGTTAGGAAGATTCTTAGTTCTTTGACTGAGTATTTTAGACCCAAAGTAACTGCCATCATTGAAAGTAAGGATGTGGACTCCATCCCTGTTGATAAACTCGTAGGATCTCTTCAGTCCTATGAGTTGAACCTACCTAAGACTAGCAAATCCAAATCAATGACTCTTAAGTCTATTGATGATGTTGATGTGAATGGATTTGATGATGAGCTCTCTACTACAGAGATTGCTTATCTTGCCAAGAACTTTAGAAACTTTCTTAGGAACAACAACAGAAGGGCAAGAGGTAAAAACAATGCTGAACCTAGAAATTTTAGGAGGAATGATCCTACTAAGGTGAATAACACTGAAAAACCTAAAGAGAAAGTAGGTCAACCTTATAATAATTCTATGGGTCAACAATGTTTTGGATGTCAAGGGTATGGTCATGTGAAATCTGAGTGTCCAACATTCTTGAGGTCTAAGGGTAAGGCTATGGTTGTAACCTTTAGTGATGATGAAGTTTCTAACAATGAGTCGGGTAGTGATAAGGATGGAAACTTCACTGCTTTCACAACTACTGCTGTAGTTGATGAAAGTGTTGCTGTTGAAGAGAACCCTTCTAATGGGGAACTTTTTCAGGATGCAGATTTACAAGAAGCCTATAATAAACTTTGCAAAATTGCTGCAAAGGATGCTATGAGTGTTGATTTAGGCTTAAAGAAAATTGCATCTCTTGAACTTGATAAAAAGAATTTGCTTGTGAAATTGTTTGATGCTAATGAATTACTGAATAATGTGAAGACTGAGAACATGCTTTTACTTGATAAAGTTAAGAGTTTGGAACTTGAATTATCTGTTGTTAGAGAACAAACTAATAGGTTTGCAAGCTCCAAACTTGATCACATGCTGAGTGTTCAAAAATCTCCCTTTGACAAAACTAGGTTAGGTTTTGTAGAAAGCATCTCTGTACCTGAAACTCATTCCATAAATTTTGTTCCTTCTTCTGAGCCTCCTATGAGTGAGGTTGTCAAAACTGTAGAAGTTTCACCTCCTAGGAAAATTACGGTTGATCTTAAAGAATCTAAACCTATGACTCCTAATCCTTCTAAGGGTAGGTTGCACAATAGACCTGCATGGGTTTGTCATTTTTGTGGAAAGTTTGGGCATATTTGTCCAAACTGTTTCAAGTTTGTTGGGGACATATTTTTATGTAATTGGCATATCCTTTGAAAAAACGTACTTTACTTGTATTTGGGTAAATCTAAGTAGGTTCAAGATGATCATTACAAGTGGTTAAATTGAAGACATGAAGACTACTTAAGAACTGTACAAGAAAAGTGCAATCTGCAGGTCTCGATACCTGCTCGATAGAAGCTCGATCTGTCAAGATTCATTAAAGCTCGACAGATGTCTCGATCGATCGAGCTTACGAGTTTTCAGATTATAACCAACAATGTTTTTATTCTAAAAGACTATTTGTTTATGGGTTTGTATAATCCTTATTGGACTAGGAAAACCCAAGGTTTGTGTAAATCTATTTGGAATAGGAGAGCCCATTAAGCTCCTATTTAAAGGAGGTGGAAAAAGAAAAACCTAACCCTAGAGAGTTTTATAAGGTTTTCTTTTTGAAACCCTAGCCTCCTTCTACAGAAGAAAGAGTTCTTGTTGGGTTTCTTGTACGCCTTTGGGTTCTGTAACCAAGCAAAGTCTCTTGCACCAACATTGAAGATCTTATTGGTGTTTCTATGTGAAGTTACTGTAAATCAACTACAACAATCAAAGGGTTGCTGTGGAGTTAGTCACGTACTAGGATTCGTGCAAAGGAGTAAGCCACGTACTGGGATCCGCGCATCAAAATTAGTTAGTCACATAATTGGGAGCCGTGCATTAAAAAGGGGAACTGTCACTACAGAACAAGTCCAATTGGGTATTGGGGTAAGGGTTCAACTGTAGGTTGGTAAGGTACTTGGAATTCCTTTACTTGTAACCGCTTGTTGTGATAATAGTGGAGTTTCGAGAGTGGTAACCTGAAAATCACCCGGTGGGGTTTTTGCCGTTAGGTTTTCCCCATTCGTAAACAAATCACCGTGTTATTTATTTTCCGCTGCATAATTAGTTTATTGGTGATTTTTTTGTGCAACCATGCATTTGCATGATAAATTGATTAATTAATAACTTGGCTAATTAATTAATTAATTTCTATCACAAGGGGTCATTCAGTTTGTGGCCTATTAAGTGGTATTAGAGCAGGCACACTCTGATTAGGGTTAATCTTTGCTGTGTGATCCATTGACCCTTGTTGTCATGGAAACTCTTGATTGTTTTGATTTGCATGATCTTATGTTGAATGATGATGATTATATTCAAGATGCCTATTGCAAGCTTTATAATTTTTGTACGAAATCTCTTGAATGTTCTACAAAATTAAAAGCTAAATTTAAAAAGGTCAAGCTTGAAAAAGATGATTTGATTGCAAAATTGGATGAAGCCAATAATTTGAATGAAAATTTTAAAAATCAAATTTTATCTCAGGTGGACAAAATTAATAGTTTGGAAGAGCAACTAGTTGAATTTAAAACTGAAGTTGAAAAATTAACTAGTGCCAAACTTGTTGTTGAGCCTAACTCAAAAGAATTTTTTTTTTATATTCCCCCATTTAAAAGGAATAATGAAGAGTTGAAGGCTAATGTTGCTAGGATAAACAAAGGTAAACAATTTGATGTTAACGATGATGTTTCTAAACCTATGTCTAAAACTCCTCCTGGGAAGAATGAAAATTCTGAATTTGTCCCCACTTGTCATCATTATCATATTGTTGGTCATATTAGGCTAAATTGTCCTAAGTTAAGGTCTTTGTCAACCTCCAAGGTTAGACCTCCTTCTAGGAAGCATAGTAGTTCAAAAACTACTCATGTTTGTCACCATTGTGGTGTTTCTGGTCACACTTGTCCTAATTGTTTCAATTTGTTTCCTCATAAGCGAGTGTCCAATAGGTCTCATCCTTTGTCTAAAGGTTCTATACCTATTCTTGGTGAGTTATTAAAAGTTATGATCTTTTTAACTTAATTTCAAGGGAATCCTAATTCCTCTGTCCTTTAGTAGTCATACTAGGACATGTGCCTTTTCATCTTCACGGCCAAAGACTCGTGCTGTGTGGGTGATAAAGGATCCTAAGACTTAATTGTCTTTTCTGTTTTTCCTCTACTTTAATTCTTTCTATCTAAAGTAGGACTCTCTTTGCTTGATTTCTTATCATGCTTTCATGCATCTGCACCCTTCTATCATGCCTTCATGCATATGCATATCTCTTTCATGCTTTCATTTTGTTTAACATGTTTTTGTTTGGTTATTTTTCAGTTTTGCTTTGTTTTTTTTTTTCATATAAAAATTTAAAAAAAATTGAAAAATAAAAAAAAAATACAAAAACAGTGTGTGTTTTGTATACTTTGGTACTTGTGTACCTTGGATGGCCATTGAAACAAAGTATTTTAAACTTTGTATCATTTGTAGCTTAGATGAGCATCTTTATGCACAACTAAGCAAGTGAGTTTTGTGGCTCGTGTTTGTGATGAGTAAGATTAAGTTGTCTCTTATACTTAATACTCATATCACTCTTTTTGACGGGAAGGACTAAAAAATCCTGAGAGAAAGGCATAAATAACCATCTCACCACTGTTGTCCGCCAATCATAATAAGACACCTGTATGCTTCGGCATAGCAAAAGTGCAGTGTCAATGACATTTGTGTGCTTAGGCATAGCAAAATTGGAATGTCAAATATCATTGGGTATTTCTTTTCTCTCTCTAATATGCCCAAGCATGATACGCTTAAAAGAAAAATATACAAAGAAAAATCAAAAGCAAAAAGATCAAAAATGTTTTAAATATGATTGCAAGCGTGTATTCTAGGAGATATGAGAGTTATAGGATTTACCTTGAAGGTGATAGTCCCCATCAAGCAGTTATGATTGTGTGTGAGTTAAAGTGATTTTCTCATATCTTAAATCGTCATAACATGTATACACTTATGCAATCTTGCGATATTTTACACACACAACACGCAATATTCTTTGCTATTCTTGATACATGTGTAGGGACAATGTGATTTGACCATTGCAAGGTTTTACAAATGTTAATGCATGCTCACTAAACTGTCTTGACTTGTTGGGGACATATTTTTATGTAATTGACATATCCTTTGAAAAAACGCACTTTACTTGTATTTGGGTAAATCTAAATAGGTTCAAGATGATCAGTATAAGTGGTTAAATTGAAGACATAAAGACTACTCAAGAACTGTTCAAGAAAAGTGCAATCTGCAAGTCTCGATACCTACTCGATAGAAGCTCGATTTGTCGAGATTCATTAAAACTCAACAGAAGCCTCGATCGATCGAGCTTACGGGTTTTCAGATTATAGCCAGCAATGTTTTTATTCTAAAAGGCTATTTGTTTATGGGTTTGTATAATTCTTATTGGACTAGGAAAACCCAAGGTTTGTGTAAACCTATTTGGAATAGAAGAGCCCAATAAACTCCTATTTAAAGGAGGTGGAAAAAGAAAAACCTAACCCTAGAGAGTTTCATAAGGTTTTCTTTTTGAAACCCTAACCTCCTCCTACAGAAGAAAGAGTTCTTGTTGCGTTTCTTGTACGCCTTTGGGTTCTGTAACCAAGCAAAGTCTCTTGCACCAACATTGAAGATCTTATTGGTGTTTCTATGTGAAGCTGCTGCAAATCAACTACAACAATCAAAGGGTTGCTGTGGAGTTAGTCACGTACTAGGATTCGTGCAAAGGAATAAGCCACGTATTGGGATCCGCGCATCAAAATTGGTTAGTCACATAATTGGGAGCCGTGCATCAGAAAGGGGAACTGTCACTATAGAACAAATCCAATTGGGTATTGGGGTAAGGGTTCAACTGTAGGTTGGTAAGGTACTTGAGATTCCTTTACTTGTAACCGCTTGTTATGATAATAGTGAAGTTTTGGAAGTGATGACTTGAAAATCACTCGGTGGAGTTTTTGTCAATAGGTTTTCCCCATTCATAAACAAATCACCGTGTTATTTATTTTCCGCTGCATAATTAGTTTATTCGTGATTTGTTTGTACTACCACGCGTTTGCATGATAAATTGAATAAATAATAACTTGACTAATTAATTAATTAATTTCTATCACAAGGGGTCATTCAGTTTGTAGCCTATCAAAGTTGCAAGCTGCTATGCGAGCAAATAAGCCTAAAGTACCTGTGCCTTAAGCACAAGATCCTATGGTACTTATTGGTGAGTTGGTAAAGGCTTTAAACCTTTATTCCAATCCTAGAGTTGCTCAGAATTCTAATTTGAAGAATAACTCCAATGCTAGAGTTGCATCTAAAAAGTTTTGGAAGCAAAATGCTTAATTTAATTGAGTCTTTCTAATATGGTCTTTGCGCTTCATTACTCTACTCTTTGTGACCATTCTTCTTTATTACTTTTGTTTTCTTTGTTTTTTCTAGGATTTGCATTGCATAACATTCATGCATTTCTAGGTTGTTTTTTTTATTTCTTTTCAAAAAAAAAAAAAAAAAAAAAAAACAAAAAACAAAAAACAAAAAAAGGGAAAAAGGAAGCAAAATGTGTTTTGCATTATTTGTCTTGAATTTGAAGTCAAGTTTGGCCAATTTATTTTTACATAACATGTGTATGTATCTTGTTTAGCTTTGATGAGCTTATTTATTGCACTTTAATAGTTTGAGCTTTGTAGTGCATGCTGTGTGGGAAGATGTTTATAGTTTTTGATCACACGATCTTGATCTTGAAGTCACATGCCTTTGATTGTCGGACTTGATCTTATTGAGAAATGTATAAATAACCATTTCACCACTACGTACTAGCCAATCATGAATACCTTAGTGCATATCATATGATTCTGTGTTCGAAAAAGTGTAGCACATGCACAAAAAAAACATAAAGTGTAACCTCGGTTTAAATGCTAAAATTGGTGTGTACATTATTGGGCTTTAATAACTTCACAATCAAATAAAATTGGTGTGTATATTATGAGACAAATCAAGAAACTTACATGATTGCAAGTTTTTATTCTAGAAGATGTGGGAGTTATATGATGTAACTCTTTAGGTAATAGTCTCTCTCAAATTTATGTGATGAATTTTGTAGAAATTATGATTGCTTACTATTCACATATCACCTTACATGTATCTCAAGACATTACTAGTTGCACACACTACACAAGTTACTCTTGTTGGGATTAGTGTCCTTAAATCCTATTGTATGATACTATGTATGATATTATGTATGACATGATGTATGACTTAATATTGTAATTAATAAAGTTGTTTTATTATTATCTAAAATAATGGTAACATGAATATTTGGACATTATTATATAGTCCATGAGATGCATAGTATGTGATTTATGTGAAAAGTCACTGAAGATATAAATCAAAAGTTCTTTGTAAACTCAGAATTTTAGTTCGTAGTCGGTGATTAAATTGGGTATTTCATCTGTGAAGACTATGACATGTCAACTAAGATAATTTGTCTTGATCATGGAAGTGGTAACTTCTAGTTGATATGTTGATATGTGAAAGTTCAAATATGTGTATAAAATACCCTTGAACGTTTAGACCCCCAATTACAAAATAACCAATTCAAGTTTTATGTCAAACAACTAGTGTGCGGAAAATGAACAAAAGTTATAAACAGAATTGGTAAACAATCTAAGCCAATTAAAAACACATCCACAGCAGAAAATAAAAGGCAAAGATAAAGGGAAGAGAGATGCAAACACAAGGACAACACACGATGTGTTATCGAAGAGGAAACCAAAGCCCTCAGCGTAAAACCTCTCTGCCGCCCTCCAAGCGGTCAATAATCTACTAGAAAATGTAGTTGGGATACATGAACAGCAATAGACCCTCCAAGCCTAATCTACCCAATGTACCTAAACCCTCCAAGCTTCTTGCTCCAACGAGGTTGCGTCGAACCTTTTTCTTTTCTAACTTACGGATTCTGCTATAATCCATAGCATCCGCCATCCTTGGCATCTTCCAATACTTCCCAAAACTCCAAAAACACTCAACACTCTAAATGGGTGTGGGTAGTGTTTGGATAGAAATCTCCTCTCAATGGATATGACAGTGAGAGAGGGAATGATAAGGGACTACAAAGATTTTTCTCTAAGAATGAGTAGCTCTCTCTAATTGGGTGGGTGTTTTGAAGAAATCTCTCTTAGGGTTTTTCTTTCTGAATAGCCATACCTATTTTGTGGGAATGAGGGGTATTTATACTAGTGTAAGAATGGAATGCGAAGAGTCATTTTTTCCAAAACAAGGTTAGCTGGCAACTTCACCTCGCAACTTGACTGAGTCGCGAGTTCAAGCCGCGAGATAACTGAATGGCCAGTCTGGATTTTTGTCCTGTAGTGCTCCAGTTGGCATGACTGTTCAGCTCCCCTGCATGCTTTGCACGTGTGCAACTTTTGGCGGCTTGCAAGCCGCGAGCCTCTCGCGAGATCAAGCCACGAGTCCCTGCTTCACTGCACAGTCTTGAGCATTTCTTCACACTCTCTCACACACTACACTTACATGATTCCCACCTAAATACAGGGTTTCTAAGTGCTGTATTACAAGCAAATTTGTCACGGAATAAAGCGAACACATGGTTGATTAAATTCAACCTTACAATCTCCCCCTTTGGCTATTCCGTGACAAAACACCCTAAAACAAACTCTAGACTTAAATGTGAGTTTGGGAACAATGGCAAAACTCACTCACACCTAAATCTAGAAACCGTGAAGCACTTGAATCATATGAACATGAATCTCCTGAAACACAACAATACACCATGATCATTGTATGCAGAAAAGCATGAAATGCATATGAAGCAGACATGATGTGATCAAGCAAAGATGGAATTAAGAAACAAACCATGGCTTGATCAAACAATTAATCACTACAACGTAGTGACCACAATGCTCATTCACACTTGGAATGAACACTTGGACATACAAGCTAATGAGCTCAATGCAAGTCACTTGCATGCCCAACACTCAACCAATGCATAATACACTAAGTATATGCATCTAGGAACAATCCTATAAGGGCACAAGAGTGACAGTACTTAACAAGAAAATGCATGATATTTAGTTAGAAGTACTGATTTAACAAAGCATAAAGGCTGCATAAAGCATGATATAAACCATAAAGCCTACAGATAATGAAAACAAACCCTAAAAGCTTACAAAAGCAATATGGGTACAAAACACATTATATTGAATAAAAACTTAAACAATATAAACTAAAAGTGCTTAAAGTTTCTCCCCTTCAAAATAATGAGAAGCTGTAATACACTAGGAACATATATACTTGTAACTTGAAACACTTGCACAAAACACATTAGACCCTCAAGGTAAAGCAAGTAATACAAGGACAAGTATAATGTAACAAGTAAAAAGCGATCAAGTAAACATGTTGTGAAACATATGAGAAACTTGATCAAACACCAAAATAGTCATATAGAAATGACTATAATGATCACATAGCAAAGCAAATGATCATCTGAACATGCATTTAATGGAGCACAATAGCATAGGGATATATGCATGTCCGAAACACAAACATGATACAATACAAGAAAACAAATATAAAGAGGAACAAACAAAACAAAGTTTTCTTATTAACTCAATGTCTTCTCCCCCTTGGTATATGCATCTCCCTTATGGAATATCTCTCCCCCTACAAATGTGCATGAGAAATAGAATTTCTCCCCCTAAGGATGTGCACAAGAGTCTCTAGAGTATACTCTCCCCATTTTACAAAGGGTCAAGAAGAAACGAGGGTAAGAGATGAAGGTACGAACAATGCTAATGATGCATGAAGGGTGCGAGATGAATGAGAAAAAGAAGTTCAAACCTAAGACAATGTAAAATGCTATAGAGCATAAGGTAGACATGACATACTAGGATGAAGAAGCAAGGTCTAGACCAATGCATGACAAGGGTAGCAAAGGTGTGTGCAAGAGGTGGCTAAGTGCGATGCATGAAAAATGCACATGTGGGGTAAGGTGTGTTAAATACACAACCAATGAACCAAACATGTTCCTAATGAGGAAACATGAGAAACCCCAAATTTTGGTACTCATCGGAGTCCAAACAAGCGAGAAAATGTCTAAGAGGCATTTTATCAAACACCTAGCATGCACACTATGAACAAAAATGTGAAATAATGCATGAACATCATGAAATCCACCCTTAATACATGTTCTTTCTGCCACAATGGGCCAACATCCAATGCAAATCAGCAAAAGAAACCAATCCTATGAAGAAATTTGACAAAAAATAAGTTTTCCCAACCCCTATGATAAAAATCCCAACCAAGAGCACAAAACTCTCCAAAACATAATCCAAGAATCAAAATTAATGAAAAGAATTTATAATTACCTTAGAAATGTTAATGGAATGAAAAACCATTCAAATTGGTTGGGTTTTGATGTAAAAATATTGAAAGAGGGATTTTAGAGAGGATGGGAGAAGTTTTAAAACAAGTTTCCCACAAAAAGCCCTTTAAAAAGCTGTTTCTGGGCGTCTCGCGACTGGGCGAGTCGCGAGGTTCAGTCGCGAAAATTTTCATGAGTCGCGAGTGAGTCACAAGCAAGCCACGAGTCGCGAGGTTCAATCGCGAAAATTTTCGCGAGTCACAAGTGAATCTCGAGCAAGCCGCGAGTGAGTCGCCAAAAGCTTCTGGATGAACTCACGACTGGGGTTTCGCGACTGGCAAGTCGCCAACTGAGCCGCGAAAAACTCTGACACCTGTTTTTCAATACAGAACATAGTTAAACAATGAAAAACAAAGAAAACACTAAACATGAACACAAAGAGTGATAAAAATCACTTCCAAAAACATATAAAATGATCAAAAATCTTTTTGGATTGAACCATATATGATTGAGCACACACACATCACATTTAGACAAGTACAATCTAACAAATGAATAAGACATTCATTAAACATTAGACATGTGTGTTGTGTGTGTGTATCAAATGTGGAATAATCCTTAGTCTAGAGTGAAACTTCAATGATCAATTCAATCAAGTCATACACAACTAGTACTAAGTCAAGTGATCTATCTCAATTATAGAAATGAACATATATGACTTCCCACAAGAAAATGATTACATAAAATTGAAGCTTTTCATTTGGCTTTTTACAATTCATATCATTTGATTATTTTGAATCAATACAACTCATTTTGAGCAATACATCTCATTTTTGAGATTGATGCCTGAAATTTTTGATATTTCAATTTGATGAACAAGCCTTTAGCTTTTGGGCATCAAACATTTTCAATACAAGTCGCTTTCCTTTTTTCCTAGTCAAATACTAGTATATGCGACGGCTTTTGAAGCTCATTATCTCTTTTCATTTTGAGATTTATATTTATTGAGCTCTTTAAGCAATAAAAATAAAAGAGTGGGAAGAGATATAAGTACAAGTCTACGCATGTATCAAAACCAACATGACTATTGACTATGATAAGCTTGAAGATCGATTTACAACAATCACATAAAGATGTCAAGATTTTTCCCACAAAGATATAAGTGCAAAAATAACAAGCTAAGCTCGTAAATGCACAAAGCCATTTGTACAAAGATACAAGGCCAAACTCACATGTGATATGTGCTTAAACATATACGATCAAACTTTTTAAATTTTTCACTTTTTATGTGGTTTTGGATTTTTTACTTACACAAAACTGAAATATAAAAGTAAGATTAAAAACAAAACAATGCATACAAAAAAATGCAAGATGCACAAAATACATGAAAATATGACATTTAATGTATGAAGGGTCCTATAAAGATCGAAAGAATTAGATCAAGGACCAAAAAGAGCAAAAGCTCAACCATAGGAGCCCTTCTTCATCCAAATAGAACGATTGTTTGGAATGAGTGTCTCAAGAGAAGTGAGATGAGAGTTGGAAGAATAAGAACCGGAGATGCACATAGTCAAGGAGTTAAGAGCATTAAATATTTTCTTTAACAACATGCTATTTTCACTCAAAACCGGTTTACTCTTTTTAGCACAACTGCCAAAAAACTCAAGTTTTTCTTTTCTTTTGATTCTTTTAAAAGCATGAAACTTAGAGCATTGAGATCTTAGATGACCAAAGGCACCACAATGGTGACAAACAATGTGTTTAGGTCCACTAGGCTTTTTGGGAAGGGATCTAGCAACATGGTTTTGTTCCCTCTTCAACTTATGACATTGAGGTCTTATATGACCAATCACACCATAATGGTGGCAAGTTGGAACAAACTTAGATCCATCCAAAGCCTTAGGTTGAGACCTAAACAGAGGCTTAGGTTTAAGAGTTTTTCTCTCCACTTTTTGATTTCTTTTGTGTGGAGGAATGTACACCGATTTGTCCTTTGAGGTAGAACACACAATAGGGGCAAAATCGGGTACCACAACATGATTGCAACAAATATTTTCTTCCATTTTAGCAACAGGTTCAGCAATCAAACACTTGGCATGCATCTTAAGAGATTCATTTTCAGATTTAAGATCATCAATAAGTTTGTTAGACAAAACAAGTTTAGCATCCAAGTCCTTATTTAAACATTCAAACTCTTTCAGCTTTTCAAGAGAAATTTCAGCAAGATTCTTATATTTCTCAACTAATTTGTTGGATTCATTGAGTTTAGCAATTAAATCATCATTTTCACAAATTAACTTGCTCAAATTCTTTTGAAACTTCTTAGCTCCTTTCTTCAAGAGTTTGTCAACAACACCCATAGATTCAAATAATATGTCATCACACATATGAGGATTAATACTCATAGAGGCATTTTCACAAACACGTGGCATGTTACATTCATCACCAACCAAATCATGCAAAGAGACATACAAAGCACAATCCATGGCAAATAAACACAAGGGGTCAAGGATCACACTTAGGTATTTAAACCACAACAAGTGTACCTGCTCTGATACCAATTGAAAGTTCAAATATGTGTATAAAACACCCTTGAACGTTTAGACCCCCAACTACAAAATAACCAATTCAAGCTTTATGTCAAACAACTAGTGTGCGAAAAATGAACAAAAGCTATAAACAGAATTGGTAAACAATCTAAACCAATTAAAAACACATCCACAGCAGAAAATAAAAGGCAAAGATAAAGGGAAGAGAGATGCAAACACAAGGACAACACACGATGTGTTATCGAAGAGGAAACCGAAGCCCTTGGCGTAAAACATCTCCGCCGCCCTCCAAGCGGTCAATAATTGACTAGAAAATGTAGGTGGGATACATGAACAGCAATAGACCCTCCAAGCCTAATCTACTCGATGTACCTAAGCCCTCCAAGCTTCTCGCTTCAACGAGGTTGCGCCGAATTTTTTTCTTTTCTAGCTTACCGGATTCTGCTATAATCCATAGCATCCGCCATCCTTGACATCTTCCAATACTTCCCAAAGCTCCAAAAACACTCAACACTCTAAATGGGTGTGGGTAGTGTTTGGATAGAAATCTCCTCTCAATGGGTATGACAGTGAGAGAGGGAATGAGAAGAGACTACAAAGATTTTTCTCTAAGAATGAGTAGCTCTCTCTAATTGGGTGGGTGTTTTGAAGAAACCTCTCTTAGGGTTTTTCTTTCTGAATAGCCACACCTATTTTGTGGGAATGAGGGTTATTTATACTGGTGTAAGAATGGAATGCGAAGAGTCAGTTTTTCCAAAACAGGGTTAGTTGGCAACTTGACCTCGCGACTTAACTGAGTTGCGAGTTTAAGCCGCGAGATAGCTGAATGGCCAGTCTGGATTTTTGTCCTGTAGTGCTCCAGCTGGCATGACTGTTCAGCTCCCCTACATGCTCTACACGTCTGCAACTTCTGGCAGCTTGCAAGCCGCGAGCCCCCCGCGAGATCAAGCCGCGAGTCCCTGCTTCACTGCACAGTCTTGAGCATTTTTTCACACTTTCTCACACACTACCCTTACATGATTCCCACCTAAATACAGGGTTTCTAAGTGCTGTATTACAAGCAAATTTGTCACGGAATAAAGCCAACACATGGTTGATTAAATTCAACCTTACAATATGTTTTAAGAGTTAAGACATATTGAACTGGACTGCTGTAAGATTTATTATTCTCCTAATGACTGTCAATTGAATAATAAATCTCACGACTTACATTTACATGGACTATTAATCTTGAGAGAATAATGGACCTGATCATGAAGTGTAGGTTGCTTTGATATATCAGGAGTGAAATCTAAAGTAACGGTCAAAATCTCAGTAAGTTGGGCAGCTACATTTAGTGTTGATGGAACATATATTCTTAAGATGGAATTCATAGTCTTTTAACGGAGATACAAAATATTCCCTTGAGATAAGTTTAATGGGTTTGTTATTCAAAATGTTAGGCCTAACTACTTTAGTAAATAGTTACTAAAGTATATATTTATGAAATTAAATTTCATAAATATATGATGAATAATTTAAAAGGATTAAACCGGGTACTCAAAGATTAAGATGTAGTAATTTACAAAGTGGCAGTCTCATTTCATAACTTTGAATTACTACGAATATTTTATGAAGGGGTTGCATGTACAATAAGGTCTTGGGATATAATTTATTAATAAGGCCTAGAGTGCAATTATATTTATATAGTGGTATTAAATATAATTAATGGTAACTTTGGATTTGTCAAGAGTTGACAGAAAAGCCTAAGGCCCATTGGAGCTAGTGCCTTATTTGTTCCCTTTTGGTCCCACTCCAATCCACATACTAAAGCCCAATTGGAAAGGCCCAAAAGGCTAGCCCAATTAGATAATCAATTATTATGAGAGAAACATACAGAATTTTGTAACACACAACAAGTTCATGAAATGGTATGTATGTGAGTGTTGGACACTCTTTCATTCTTTTTAGAACATACACATATAACTGATTGAGAGACCACACATCTTGGGTGTTAGTGGAATTGGAGTGAAGATTGAAAGTGTTCCCGAGAACTTCTTATCTTTGGTTTTGAAATTTACTGCACCAAGGTACACTCTCTTGTTCTATATTCTGAAAGTTACATAGTGCATGTTATCAATTGCGAATGAAGTAGATCCGTTAATTTTCTATTGCGTATGTTTTGTATGCGATACAAACATGTGATTTTCCAACAAATGGTATCAGAGCAGTCTTCATTTTTGAATCTATATAATATATTTAGTGAGTTTTAGAATTAAAGAAAACTATTTTCATAGTTGTGAAAATTTTGCAGTCATTTTTTTGCATATTATAGTTTTTGAAACTATTGTTTGATTAAAATTGATTTTGATGTTATGATGTTGTTTAAGTTTGATTTTAATCATGTAAAATTGAATTTTAACACTTTAACATCAATGAAATTCAAGTTTTAAATCTTATCGTTTTTGATCATTAAGAATGTGTTTTGTTCATTGGAAACGTAAAAAACGATTAACAGAAAAAAATGGTTGTTTCTGGGCGTTTTCGCCATTGGTGAGTTGCGAGATGAGTCATGAGTGAGTCGCGAGAGCTTCTGGATGAACTCGTGACTAGTGTCTTATGACTGGGTGAGTCACCAAAACAAGTAGCCAAAACTCGCAACTGGAGTCTCGCGACTAAGCGAGTCGCCAAAACGAGTCGCCAAAAAATTCTGACACCTATTTATTACATGTATAAAGAGCAAGGCTATGTGTAATTAGTTTATGTATGTATTAAACAATTAAAAATCTTTATTTTAAAACATCTAGTGGGAGAGAGATACAAGGGTTGCATCTCACGGCCTCCATTGTCGATTTATAGTAGTGTGATTAAGCACCTCGCCTTGGCGTATATGCCTTGCTCCCTTCGGAGGTGTTTAATTCCTGGTACTACAGGTTAAACTTCTTAATGATGGATGAAGTGTGTTTTTACGTTGAGAACGACCATGCTTCCGTGGAGTTACTTGATGACTCACATTAATTCTAGGTAATGGTGTACACTAGACTAAGTATAATGTTAACCTCCCTACGGAGCTATGTCATTATTATTTAGAGGCTGGAGGTAAAACGACATATTATTAGTGTTTGGTAAGAGTTACCATAATAGCATTAATAATGAGAATAATTCTCGCTTGATCATAGTGATTGGTATGACCTCGCCTCTGAGGAATATTAATTGCAGGATTGGGTTGTCGTTACATATATTATATTATGGTTTTATTACGGTTCCATACTATATGTTTATATGTTAAATTGATAATGTCCAGTTTATTTATTTTATTCATGTTTATTATTTTCAGATTTGTTCATGGCATCATTTAGCCCACTTGTTACTATTCTTAATCAAAACAAACTGACTGGATCCAACTATGTTGATTGGAAAAGAAATTTGGGCATTGTTCTTACAGTTGAAGAGCACAAATATGTGCTTACTAAACCATGCCCCATCTTTCCTTCATTAGATGCTCCTCCTAAGGAAAAACAACAATATGACCGTTGGCAGAAATCTAATGAGATGGCCAAGTGCTACATCCTAGCATCTATCTCAAATGTTCTATAGCATCAAATAGGATGTAGAACTAGTTTAGGATATTATGCTAAGTCTGAAGGAGATATTTGGTGAGCAAGGCTGTTCTGCAAGGCAAGAAACCATGAGGCAAATTTATAATACCAAAAGTTCAGAAAGGGAGCATTGTCTTACAATGATCTCTAATCTGAATACATTGGAGGTTTTAGGTGCCGATATTGATGGAGAATCCCAAGTGGATATGATACTCCAGTCACTACCAAAATCATTCAAGGAATTCAAACTTAACTATAATATGAACAAAAAGATTTATACATTATCTGAATTAATGAATGAATTGGTAGCGGCGGAAGGCATTCTTGGTACTTCTAATGTTGATGCCAATATGGCTGAAACTTCTACTTCTCAACCTAAGTAGGAAGGCAAGGGTAAGAAGAAGAAGAAGAAGGATTTCATCAAGCAAGGGCTTAAACAAATTGTCTTAGGGGTTGCTGACAAAGGAAAGAGGAATTGTCCAAAATTCAAGGCTACCAATAATAAGGGTATGAATAGTTTGTTGGGAAATTTAGACCCCGGTTCAAAGAATTAACAAGTTTTAAACCCAAGTTGTTAATTAGATTTATTATGAATAAAACTTGTTAAAATAAACAAACATCGATATTATGTCAAAATCATGCAGTGGAAAAATAAATAAGACAAGATATGATGACCCAAGAAAACCAATGAAACAAACTAGTTTCACAGTAAAAAACCTAGGGGAAACCTTCCCAAAAAGCAATCCACTATAGAAAAGAGAAGTTTTAGATCTAGTACAAAATCTTTATCCCTAGACTCTACAATCCCCATAGATGAACTTACATCAAAAACCTTCTACCGCTTCAGAACCTCTGAACTCTTCAATATATGAACGCTACCCTTTTTGTTGCACAGATCACAATATGTGACTAACTAATGATGCACGGCTCCTAGTACGTGACTAACTCACCAACTTGAAGAAGATGTTGACTACAAAGTTCTTCACTTCATCAACAATGAAGATCAAGAAGCACTTGATTTCAAAACCCTAAGGCGCAAAGACGCATTAGCTTCTTTCAGAGAGAATAAGGTCTCGATCACCTTTTTCATATGTTCTCCTTGTATTCTCTTATGTGACGGCCTCTAAAATAAGCCTTATATATGTCTAAGGTTTTGAGAAAAGAAACTCTACACAAATACATAAGCATGGGCCAAAAATCATATCTGAAAATTTGAATTCCCGTAACCTCGATAGATACCTCGATAGCTATCTGTCGAGCCTCATTAAACCTCGATAGATACCTCGATAGATATCTGTCGAGCAGATGTCGAGCTATCTGTCCGTAGGTGTCAAGCTATCTGTCCGCAGGTGTCGAGCTATCTATCTAGCTTTAATGAACAACTTTTCTTCACTTGTTTCTTGGTCCAATCTTTAATACTAGACTTGAACAACATGTTTCTTAAAGTATTAAACACATCATAGATTTATCCAAATACAAGTAAAGTGCGTTTTGTCAAAAGATTAGCCAATTACACAAAATATGTCCTTAACATAGTTCATTCCTCCTTGAAATATGTCTGGTACAAAATCCCACAGATTCCTGGTGTGTGGATTCAGGTTGTACTAATCATATTTGCAATTCTTTGTAGGAGTTCCAGGAAACCAGGAAGCTTAATGAAGGGGAATTGTTTCTTACTTTGGCTGATGGGAGCAGGATTCTGGTTGTAGCTGTTGGTGTTTATAATTTACGTTTTGAGTCTAGAGTTTTAATATTGGAAGACTATCTGTATGTACCTAATGTTCGTAGAAATTTGATTTCTGCAACTTATTTGGGTAAACATGGATATTGTGTTATCGTTAAAGACAATGTTGTAATAAAGAAGGGTAAAGTATTTATCTGTTCTGGCAATATTGTGGATGGTCTTTATATTCTAACTCCTGATAAACATGAATTACATAGTTCTAAATTAGATAATGACTCTCATGTAAAATCATTAAAGAGAAAGTTTCCTTCTACTAATGATGCATATCTTTGGCACTTGCGTTTGGGTCATATTAATCCAAACAGAATTCAAAGACTGATCAAAGATGGACTCTTAGAGCCATTGGACTTTGATGAATTTCCAGTTTGTGAATCTTGTTTGGAGGGCAAAATGACCAAACAACCTTTTAATGCAAAAGGTAGAAGAGCCCAGTAGTTGCTTGAATTAGTTCATACGGATGTTTGTGGTCCTATGTCAACACAAGCAAAATGAGGTTATGAGTACTTCATCACTTTTACTGATGATTACTCAAGATATGGTTATGTGTACCTAATGAAACGGAAGTCCGAATCCTTTGAAAAGCTCAAAGAGTTTAGGGCTGAAGTTGAGAATCAATTAGGTAAACACATAAAAGGCATTTGATCTGATTATGGTGGTGAATACTTTCTTGGGGATTTCAAGGATTACTTAACTCAAAATGGGATTGTATCCCAATTGACTGCACTTGGAATTCCCCAACAAAATGGTGTAGCAGAAAGAAGGAATATGATTCTTTTAGAAATGGTTAGGTCCATGATGAGTTACTCAACTTTACTAATTTCTTTTTGGGTTTATGCCTTAAATACAACAATACATCTTTTGAATTTAGTTCCATCAAAATCTATTCCCAAAACAACCATGGAATTGTGGAGTGGGCGTAAGCCTAGTATGAAATATCTTCACATTTGGGGTTGTCCTGCACATGTGTTAAAAGGGAAGCCTAATAAATTGGAACCAAAATCAGAAGTGTGTTTGCTATAGGTTATCCAAAAGAAACTAGGGGTTATTTATTCTATAGTCGTAAGGATAACAAAGTTTTTGTTAGCACAAATGCTAAATTCTTGGAAAATGACTATATGAATAATTTTACTTCTAGAAGTAGAGTTGTATTGACTGATATGAATGAACCTGTAGTTGAACAACCAATGGATGAAACTAGGGATGATGTGGTTGTATTGGATACACCACAAGATACTACTCATGAGATGTCTAGTACACAGGTGCCTCGTTGTAGTGAGAAGAATGTTAGGCCACCTATAAGGTTTATAGGTCTAGGAGAAACTTATAAAGCTATCTCAAAAGAGGCTGAAACCGATCCTTACACTTACGAAGAAGAAATGAATGATATAGATGCACAACATTGGGATAAAGCTATGAAATCTGAATTAGATTCCATGTATTCCAATCAAGTTTAAGATCTTGTAAAGGCGCCTAATGGCATTAAACCTGTTGGTTGCAAATGGGTTTACAAGAGGAAGAGAGGGATAGATGGAAAGGTTGAAACCTTTAAAGCAAGGCTAGTGACGAAAAGGTATACTAAAAAAGAAGGTATTGATTATGAAGAAACCTTCTCACCAGTAGCAATGCATAAATCTATCAAAATTCTCTTATCCATTGCTGCTCATTATGATTATGAGATTTGACAAATGAATGTCAAGACTGCATTTCTTAATGGCAATCTTAAAGAGGAAATCTATATGATGCAACCAAAAGGTTTGGTAGCTAAGAACCAAGAACATATGGTATGTAAGTTGAAAATGTCCATTTATGGACTTAAGCAAGCATCTAGGTCATGAAACATCAGATTTGATCAAGCAATCAAGTCATTTGGTTTTGAACAAAATCTTGATGAACCATGTGTGTATAGAAGACATCGAGATAAAGTAGTAATGTTCCTAGTGCTTTATGTTGATGATATTCTACTCATTGGAAATGATGTAGGGGTAATGTCATCGGTAAAGGTTTGGTTGTCTAGCCAATTTGATATGAAGGACTTGGGTGGGGCTAACTTTATTCTAGGGATCATGCTTTGGCGAGATCGCAAGAATAAGATGTTAGGCTTATCACAAGCTGGATATATAGATAAGGTTCTAGAGCGGTTTAGTATGCAAAACTCCAAGAAAGGATTGCTTCCTTTTAGACATGGAGTTCCTTCTAGAACGATTCCTGATGCTTCTACAGTGGGATTGCTTCCTTCTAGAACGGTTCCTTATGCTTTTGCAATGGGATGTCTTATGTATGCAATCCTATGTACTAGGCCAGATATTTGTTATTCAGTTGGCATGGTTAGTCGATGTCAATCAAATCCAGGACCAAAACATTGGTAAGCTGTAAAGTATATTCTCAAATATCTACAGAGAACGAGAGATTATATGCTTGTTTACCGTTGTGAGGATTTGATTCCCATTGGCTATACAGATTCAGACTTTCAATTGGATCTAGATTTCAAAAAGTTCACATCAGGATGTGTTTTCACCTTGGGAGGTGGAGCCATAAGTTGGAGGAGTGTTAAGCAATCTTGTATTGCGGACTCCACCATGGAAGCTGAGTATGTTGCTGCTTGTGAAGCAGCAAAGGAAGCTATATGGCTCAAGAAATTCCTTTCTGACCTTGGTGTAATAAGAATGGAGCAAGTTCCAATCACATTGTTTTGTGATAATAGTGAAGCAATTGCACAATCCAAAGATCCAAGGAATCACAAGAAAGGAAAGCACATAGAGAGGAAATACCACATCATTCGAGACATTGTTGCTCGTGGAGATGTAGTGGTTGCAAAGATTGAAACTACAATAATCTAGCAGGTCCCTTTACTAAAGCCTTGCCTCAAAGGACTTTCGAGTCACATTTGGAGGGAATGAGAGTTAGATTGGTATACAATAGTCTTTAGGGCAAGTGGGAGATTGTTGCGATTAGTGCCCTTAAATCCTATTGTATGATGCTATGTATGATATTATGTATGACAAGATGTATGACTTAATATTGTAATTAATAAAGTTGTTTTATTATTATCTAAAATAATGGTAATATGAATATTTGGACATTATCATATAGTCCATGAGATGCATAGTATGTGATTTATGTGAAAAGTCATAGAAGATATAAATCACAAGTTCTTTGTAAACTCAGAATTTTAGTTCATAGTCAGTGATGAAATTGGGCATTTCATTTGCGAAGACTATAACATGTCAACTAAGATGATTTGTCTTGATCATGGAAGTGGTGACTTCTAGTTGATATGTTTTAAGAGTTAAGACATATTGAACTGGACCGCTGTGAGATTTATTATTCTTCTAATGATTGTTAATTGAATAATAAATCTCACGACTTATATTTACATGAACTCTTAATCCTGAGAGAATAATGGACCTGATCATGAACTGTAGGTTGCTTTGATATATCAGGAGTGAGATCTAAAGTAACGGACAAAACCTCAATATGTTGGGCAACTACATTTAGTGTTGATGGAACATAAATTCTCAAGATGGAATTCATAGTCTTTTAAAAGAGATACAAAATATTCCCTTGAGATAAGTTTAATGGGTTTGTTATTTAGAATGTTAGGCCTAACTACTTTAGTAAATAGTTACTAAAGTATATATTTATGAAATTTGATTTCATAAATATATGATGAATAACTTAAAAGGATTAAACCGGGTACTCAAGGATTAAGATGTAATAATTTACAAAGTAGCAGTCTCTTTTCATAACTTCGTATTACTATGAATATTTTATGAAGGGGTTGCATGTACAATAAGCTCTTGGGATATAATTTATTAATAAGGCTTAGAGTGCAATTATATTTATACAATGATATTAAATATAATTAATGGTAACTTTAGACTTGTCAAGAGTTGACAGAAAAGGCTAAGGCCCATTAGAGTTAGTGTCTTATTTGTTCCCTTTTGGTCCCACTCCAAGCCACATACTAAAACCCAATTGGAAAGACCCAAAAGGCTAGCCCAATTAGATAGTCAGTTATTATGAGAGAAACGTATAGAATTTTGTAACACACAACAAGTTCATGAAATGGTATGTATGTGAGTGTTGGACACTCTCTCATTCTTTTTAGAACATACACATATAACTGATTGAGAGACCACACATTTTAGGCGTTAGTGGAATTGGAGTGAAGATTGAAAGTGTTCCCAAGAATTTCTGATCTTTGGTTTTGAAGTTCACTACACCAGGGTACACTCTCTTGTTCTATATTCTGAAACTTACATAGTGCATGTTATCAATTGCGAATGAATTAGATCCGTTAATTTTCCATTGCATATGTTTTGTATGTGATACAAACATGTGATTTTCCAACAACTCTTTGCTAAACTTTGTAAATGTTATTGTGTGTGATTTTGTTTTGGCCATCCAAGATTGAAAATTCCTTGATTGAAATGAAAAATATGTTTGAAGTTTGAGAATTTAAGGATAATTGATTGAAAACCTTATTGTTGGGAAATCTGGGTTCAAAACAAGTGTTTTTGAAAAGCATTTCATCTCATCCTCGTGCATTTTATTCATAAAATACTATGATTTAAGGAGTTTTTACATAAAATTGCTCTCTGTTTTTCAAAAAATTGTGTTTTCTAGATTTTCAATCGATCAAATCTGTTTCTCGACCGATTGAAAATGCAATTGAATTTTGTTTTGAATCTGACCTCCTCGATCACTGTTGGATTAATCGAAAGTGATTTTTGATTGATCAAATCTAATTTTTGATCAATCGAAAATCGTATGGAGAGTTTTTTAAAAACCTTAAGCTTTTCACGTGTTCTATCATTTTCAAACTTTTCAAAAGCTTTTCTCTCTCTCTTCGATCGGTTTAAGATTCCGAGCAAGATTTTTGTCGTTTTCCCTCAAATTTCTTCAAGGTTTTTTGTCCTCTAAGGTTGGTAAGACCTTTATGCCCCTCCTTTTTCTTTTATTTTCATGTTTCATGCATTTTTTTCATGCATTTTGGGGATAATTTCGAACCTATGAAATTTTGGGATTTTTGTTGATTTAAGCATTTTCTTTGGAAATTGATCAATGGATTTTTGTTGTGGGACAATATAAAACTGATCTTTGTGGATTAATTTGATCAATTTGATGATTTGGGAAAAATTGGATTTTTTAGAGCTTGAAACTACCCGATTTGGGGATTTTGTTCAATTGAGCTTAATTTGATGAAATTGACTTGTTAGATTGATTGCTTTGATCATTATTTTATGTTATCTATCTTGTATAATGATCAATTTGGTCAATTTGTTGGATTTTTGAAAGTGGGTTTTCAAATTTGGGGTTTTTGATTTAAACTCAATGCTCAAGCCAATTTTGTGATTTTAAAGTGCAATTGAACTTATTCTCACTGCATTAGAGCATGCATCATGTGTTGATATTGTTCATGCATCGTATATAATTGTTATTTCTATATATTTCTGTGCTAACTTGCAGTCTACCCTTGGTTTTTTTTTTTTCTATCTCTGTTGTGTCTGTCCTTTTGATCCTTAGCATCATTGTTAGGAAGACTAGAGCCCATAGGACCTCCACCTTTACTTTTTCCCCCACCGTTGATAGTGAGAGGTTCCTAAGTGAGAAAAACCAAGAAGCATATGAGAAGCTGAACCTTCGTAGGAATATTTGGGCTGAGAGGAAGGTTTTGTTAGACGAGCTAGATGGTGAGATTAGGAGAAACTTTCACCGTAGGGGCTGGTCACCATTGATGGATATTTCTCATCCACCTTCGGCTACCTTAATCAAAGAGTTCTACTCGAACCTCTTTGTCCACTTCTATGATTCCAACACTCTTGTGAGAAGTTGGATACGGGGTGATGAGTATACCATTACTCCTTCAATAGTGGCTGTTGCTCTTGGGGTGCCATTGGTCCAGCATCTAGTTTACCCTTATGATAAGTCTCCTCCCTTAAATGACATCATGTCATACATCATTAGTACTTCTATCCAGTGGGGTTCTGATACTCGGATCACGTTTGCTGAGTTGACTGAGATTCATTATCTTTTCTTTTGGATTGCTTGTCATTCTTTGTGGCCTATCTCTCATTTACACACCATCCTTATCGAGTGTTGTGTGTTTTTGTATGCCCTTGTCACATACGCTTCTATGAGTTTTCCTCATCTTTTTATTCATTCTTTTATTAAGGTTCATAGGAGTAGTTCTATTGTTCATGCTCTTTTCTTTCCGATTTTCATTCATTGGATTCTTTTGCATTTAGGATTAGAGCAGTTTCCTTCATCTGAGCCTGTTCATATCATTACTCCTATCGGTGCCACCTTTCTTAGGCAGAGGCCTGCTCAGATAAGACCAAGTTCTAGACGCCCTAGGGTTGAGTCTTCCGGTGTCGTACCTCCTCCTCCCTCCTCTACAAGTGATACTTCTGCTGAGGCATCTGTTGATCCTATTGCTGCTGCTACTGATGTTGTTCCCCCACCTTCTACTTCGGATGATTCAGACATTCGTCGTATGTTGGAGACGGTCATGTCCGTTCAGGCGGCTCATGGTTAGCTTTTGGTGGACATGCTTGATGAGTTTCGTGCCTTGTGAGCAGATTTGGAGTGTTTTAGACGATCGCCTCCGCCACCTCCTTTTGATGATGAGTGAGTGCCCTTTGGCAATTCATCACAAAACGGGGGAGTACATATGTAGAGAAGATTTTATTGTTAAGGGGAGATTTTGATGTTTTAGAGCTGTGGAGCTTTTAGATTGTATCTAGGTGCTTCATTCTGTATTTACACTTTTGGCTCATGATGTATTTTTGTTATTGATTGGGTTATCCATGATAGGGGGAGATACTATGATGTACTTATATATGTTTCTTGTTTCACATTGCTTATTGATTTATATTTATGAGGTTATTCATGATATATGTCTTTATTTTGTGTTATGTGAAATCAAGAAGTTATTTTGTGTTACTTGTATTTTCCACACATGTGTTTATGCGCTTGTTCAGTGTTTCAGGAATATACAAGTTTATTCAGTCGTACTGCTGTCTACACTTGCAACTGATAGATAGTAATTAGGTTGAATTTGTTTTGTTGGGCAATGTTTTTGTAATGGGTTGTTTTTGTAAACTTTGAGCACTTTGTTTAGTTTGTGTTTTGTCACAGATTGCCAAAGGGGGGAGTTTGTTAGATTCTAAGAAATTAGGAACTAATGTATTAGAACTTCAATTTGTAATGTTGACAAACCATGATCAAAACGTTTTAGTCTTGTTTTAGATTTGCTCAAAGTGTGTTTATATGCAAAGTTGGAATCGAGTATTCTCCAGGATTTATTGTGCAAATCTGCCTGGCTCGATCAATAAAAAATTAGACTCGATCGATCGAAGCTCGTGCAGATTTTTTTTCTGCAGAATTTTCCAACCCAACCTAAGCCCGGTTTGACGTGTAGGGTTTTATGTTTTGTCTTAAGTATAAAAGGGAAAACCTTAGCCACGTTCTAAAGTTGCTCTTTATGCTGTGTGTAAGAATCTTTTGTGAGATCTAGAGGTATTTGCCTTCACATACACTTAGATTTTTCATTCTCAAGATTGATGTCGAGAGCTTGATGATCAATTCAGTTGCAGATTCAAGAGCTTAAAGATACACAAGCGGGAGTGCTTGTACTTGCTGGGAATCCAAGAAAAAAGTAGTTCGTGGACTCAGAGCTGTCATGTGGTCATAGTAGTAAGTTTCCTACTCGAGGTAATAATAGGATGTTAGTGATCTAAGTCGCTATTGTGTAAAATTTAATTCTTTCATAGTGGATTCATTTTACCTTGAGAACAGCTAAGTTAAATCCTCCCCAGGTTTTTTATCGGTTTGGTTTTCCTGGATTATCATATTGTTGTGTTCTTTATTTCTACACTTTACAATAATATGATATATTTGTGTTAACCTAGATTTGATAATTTGACTAAGTAATCACTTGACTAATTAACTAGGTTAATCTGGTTGTATTTTAAGGGGTCTAAAAACAAACAGTTTATTTATTTATTTATTTTTATTATTTTTTTTAAAATTCTTATTAGTCCATGGGAAAGTCGGCAAAATTTTAGTGTAGAAAATTAAGATATTGATAATAGTATGATTCGACAAAATTACTCAAAATTAAATGTTACCTATCATGCAAATGCCATCCAGATATATCACCCACGTCTTTCAAAGCAGCTTTCCACGCTTGCACATCTTCTGTGTTAATCCTAGTATCTTTCTCATGTTTAGCAAAGGTTTTAGCAAGAATGCCATTTTGGTTCCTTACATCAGAGGGATCCACACGATAAAAGACAGGCAAAACTGTCACTCCAGTCTCCTTCTTGCATTTAACAATTTTGCTAGTTCAATTAAGCACCACCTTGAAGAAGCATAGTTTGTTGAGAGAACAATGATAGCATACTTGGATTCCTCTATTGCTTTTAAGAGTTCTGAAGAAATATACTTTCCTCGCTCAAGTTTCGCATCATCTTTAAAGGTGATAATACCCTTTTGTTTCAAAGCAGTATAGAGATGATCTGTGAAATTCTTGCGAGTGTCTACACCGCAAAAACTAAGGAACACATCATATTTCCATTGAGGGCAAGAAGAAGAAGAAGAAGAAGATGAAGAAGCTGAAGAGGGAGAGGAGGAAGTTGCTTGAGTGGCCATGGAAGCAATTGGTAACTTACTAGCTTGTTAAGCGATATGGAGCAGAGAGTGTTGCAGACTTAGAGAACGGGAGCAACAATAAGAGATTTTAAGTTTCTCTAGCAAGGCTTTGGTTGGTGATATATGCAATCGTTTCCCTGCTTTGCACATAGTTGTCAAAACCGGCTATGAAATTTCCCACTTGCTTTTGTTTTGTCTATCAAGTTTTTCATTTTCACACCATAAAGTCTGGCTTTTTCGTTCTTGTTCTGACCGTGCCGGACAAGTTAAGTTAGTGACATTTCACATTTGTCATTGTTTTTTTGACTTTCAAACCCAAGTAAATTTGCTGTTTTTTCACTTGGGCTCCACGACCTTTTGTTTCTTCTTTATTTTATTTTTACTATCAAACCAGTAACTTTTGTAGCTATTTTCACGTGGGCTCCATTTGTGCAGACTTCCATGCGCTTGCACAGGAAAATACCCGGAAGCTATCCAAAATAAAAGAAAAAGAGAACACTTAAACATATGGAGGAGGAAGACAAGGGCCACTTTCATAATTGCACTCACTCAAAGTATCATAATTTATCAAAATGGTCTAATGTGAGTCGTGAAAAAAAGGGTGATAAGTTGATGTAAAAAATGGTGAACAAGTTTCTACCTTATCAACCACTTAAACATATTGTAAAATTTTGTATAAAATTGAATTTTTACTTGTATTTATTTGAATGGATTACTTGTCAATGCTAGTCCCTCTCTAGGTTATTTTTGCTAAATAATACTCTTTAAAAAAAAAAAATACTAAAGGACAAAGTTTGTTTGTAACTAATGGCTATAATTCCTACTGAAAAAATTAACATGTTTATATATTTTGGAAACCTGTTTGCTGGAGTGCCTATTCTTTATGTTTATAGCATGCATATTAAATTTCATGTTAATCAGTTGTTATTTACTATTCGATCTATAAATTTATTTTTAATGCATAATTTTATATTACAAAATTTTGAAATTTAAACATTTAATTGATAATATAGTTATTGATCTTTATTTTTTTGAAAATTTTGTAAACATGACACATATAAAAAGAAAATGTAATCCAACCACGCATTATTCAAAATTCACATCTAATAAAATAATAATTAGTTGAGTTAGAGCCTTTGGCAAACTTTGTCCTAAAATAAAAAGGAAATGGTTAGCAAGACAAAACTATAAAGATGAAATGATATATATACTTATCTATTAATCAAGTGGTCATCCACTTTGTAGCTATAATTTCTTCAATACAATAAGGGACAAAATGGTCTTATGCCCTTTTCACCCAAATTATATAGCCTTATGCCCCCCTTCCCAAACTAATTAGGGAAATGTCATTCTTTTGAAACTCGACTTTCTCAAAATCGAGTTAAAAATTGCCTATAACTCGATTTCATGAAGCTTGAGTTACAAAACGCTACTATAGGTCTTTAAAAACATCACTATAGGTCCTTAAAAACGTCACTATGGGGCTTTAGATTTTTTTTTTTTTTTTTTAACTTGATTTTGAGAAAATCGAGTTACAAAAGAGGGACATTTCCTTAATTAGTTTGGGAAGGGGGGTATAAGGCTATATAATTTGGGTGAAAAGGGCATAAGACCATTTTGTCCATACAATAAGGCAATAATGCTATTATACCAATAAGTGTGGTGATCTTAATAAGATAATATCTCGTAGAAAAAAAGACAAAGTGGATTATATTAAATTGGAAAACATGGGGAAGTGGAGGGCCCCGTGCATATGGAATCTAACTTTTTTTTTTTTTTCCTTAAAAAAAAAAAAAATGTATGAGGAACCCTTCCTCACGTGGAAGATGGGTCAAAAGTTGATTTTATATAACCCATCAATTAATTTTTTATTAGAGTGGACATCCCACTATAAATTGTAGCATAAAGTCTTTTTTCTTTATCAAACCAACTTTTGATTTTTTCACAGGAAAACATTTGGAAGGTAGGGGCCACTTGCACACGGAATCTAATACAAAATGCACTCACTCAATATCACAATTTATTAAAATTGAACAATAAAATCACTTTGTAATATGGGGATACTTGATTGAACAAAAAATATCTTTATTTTTTAAAAAATTATTAAAAATAATACAAATTTTATACAAAAAAAAAAAATTATTAATAGATGCGATAATGAATATGATTGGTACTAGTTCAAGATAATAATTAAATATTAAAAATTTTGTGTCTTTTATACTCCTTTTGAATAAACTCTGTGTCATAGAGTTAAATATTACAATATTAAAATATATACAAAGAAAGTTCTCTAGTAAGAGGTAGCCTGTTGATCTCTGTAACAAATTGGTCATGATGGATACCTATGAGCCAGCATCAAGAGGATGGAGAGATAATTTTATACATTAACATGGGTTATTATGGTTGTTCTACCAAAATTACTATATTTTGAAAGAAACTCATGCTTCTCACAATATATTAGCATAGTGGAAGTTGTACATTTTTAGACCCCTTAAAACACAAGTTGTTTAACCTAATATTAAGCCAAGTTGATTAAAAAGTTCATTAATAAGATCTAGGTTAAACACATTCAAATCATATCATGTGAACAATGTGAAAAAGTAAATAACACAAAGATATGATAACCCAGGAAAACCAAATAGGTAAAAAGCCTAGGGAGGATTTAACCTAACTATCCTTAAGGTAAAACAGATCCAATAAGACTTAGACCACTAACATCCTATTGCTACCTTGTGTAGAAAACTTACTACCATGATCACGTGACAGCTTTGAGTCCACAGACTACTCTCACAAGAGATTCACACACACAGCATATCAACAACCTCTAAAACATGGCTAGGGTTTTTCCTTTTATACTTGAAGAAAAATATAAAACCCTACACGTCATATGGGCTTGGGCTGAGTTGGAAATTCTGCAGAAAAAACAATCTACACGAGCTTCGATCGATTGAGTCTAATTTTCGATCGATCGAGCCCCCTGTAGATTTACACCAATAAATCCTGCAGTACACTTGAATCCAACTTTACAAATAAACACACTTTGAGCAGCCTAAATCTAGACTCTAAGTTTTGATCATGGTTCGCCAACATTACATACTGAAGTTCTAACACATTTAGATCCTAAAGTCTTAGAACATAACAGAAGTGAAGACAATTAGGCAATACTTCATACATGTAGATATAACTCTTAAAACTCAATTACAAAAACCAAGCAACATGATTTAGAATTATTTGAAGTACAACCAATTAATTTTCAATTTCAAAGCAGTTATAGCTTTTGTCTACCAGCTGCCTAATTTTTTTTTCCCTTTCTATAGCTAATAAATATAAGTTACATATGAAAAAAGAAAACTTGGGAGCAATATAAGAGACCAATCAAATTTAAACACAAACGCATTGATTTAGGTTAATGCGAAGATAATTTAATACAAAACTAAGGTCATAGGTTGTGCTACGATAGGATGATATTGGGTAAGCTTTGTTGCATATGGTATACAAGTGAGCTTATAAGATAATTTAACGTCAATTTGTACTAATATCACAAGACAATGGGAACATAAAGCTATAAAACTATACATTGCCTAATTTGTTTTACAGCTTTTAACATCATCTTGAGGTGGTTGGCTATTTCAGTTTTTTTGACAGCTTGAATATTAGATAATTTAATTTGAAAGAATGTCCACTTGCTCAACCTACCTTAATTGAATTTAATTTTCTAGCTGCTCAATACCTAAGGATCTTCTGAAGTGCAAAATATGACAAAGCCAAATCAATTAGAACATCTTGTTTTGCAATTTTGCTACCATAGCAGAATCCAATTAGTCACCAAGCCGCAGAAACCCACCATCCAATTAACAGAAAATCTGGAAACACAACAAAAGTATACCATCTAATGCATGATAGAAACTAACACTAAAAGTGAGGTCAAACAATAATTGCTCATCAAACCAATGCCTGTAAAATATTAGTTTCCAGTTTAGTGAAGGAGGGAAGGAACTTAGGAAATCATCAACCTTTAATTCTCATTTCTATGGAAGAATTTTACCAAAACTTAGCAAAATTTATGTTTTTGTAGGCTAGGAAGGTAAAGTTTTATAAATAGTTAAGTCTTTTAGCAAGAAATGAGAGAATTAAATAGCAAAAAAAATTATTTTGCATGAACAGAGGACGTATTGAACATGGAATCCAAAAATTTCAGTATCCTTAATCAAATACAGGAATTGTTCACAGTACCATCACCATTATTACATTTTCCAATTCACCAAACTCACTCATGTACTACCTAAATCCTTCCCAGAACCTCCTTCCCAGAACCTGTAAAAAACCACATCAAGAAAAAGATATATTATTAACAAGAAGAACATGTACTAGTATATGCCAATGAATGATATATATATTTTTGATCAACTTGAATTTTGGCAATCTATCATGCCGGCCAAGGTTTGTCTCGTTCCATTTGAGTGGCGAGTGTGTCATGTGTACCATGATTTGTGAAAGGAGGCAAGATGGTGACTTACAAAAAATTCAGAGAAGAAAGTTTTTTAGCCTTCTGGATTTGCCAACGCTACCATTTTCACTAGGATTTCTTATAATCAGAGTCACCTTATGTGCTTAAACTACCAATCAAATTTCCAAAACTTGGCATGAATCTTTCAATATTATTAGGAAGCTTATTTGGGTAAGATAGGTTATTAGAGCTACCTTCTTCACCGGCATGTCCTGCTACATCTGTTATGTCTATGTTGGATGCTGGTGTGATTGTATTTGATGTCCTAGTAAGAGTCAAGATGTAATTAGGATAAGCTAGGATTTCTGACAAGAGTTTTGTTCTTCTTTTAATTTATCTGTATCATGTCTAGTTATTCTATTGTTGATACAATTATGTTGTGCGTGGCTTTGTACTGCGTCTTTTCTTAATAATATATTTTCATTCATCCAAAAAAGGAAAATTGGGTACAATATCATGTAGGCATGCAACTTTGGAAAAATTGATTGATAAGAAACTTAAATAGAGGAAATATGTAAATTTGGTATAAATTTCTGCTAGCTTTTGAAGTATTCGTCCACAGAAATTTGGAAGAGAAAAAAAAAAAAAAAGCAGTGCTGATTTGAGTTAAAGTTACCCATGGTAAAGTCAAATCACAAAGAAAAGAGGAAATAAATGAGCTATTTTAAATAAATCTATGATAGAGGACTAGAGGGTGGATGACACACCAGTAACATATAAATGAAGAGCTCAAAAATATTGAAGGTAGCAGTGCAAGCAAAGGAGAGGTTATTCCACTACTCAGTTTCCCTTATCTTTAAGAATGGGATCAATGGTATTCTCTTTAGTTTTGAAATATCCATCACAGCTACTAGTTCTATTGGGTCTTGCTTTACCATCACAATTTTGCTTATTTCTTTCTCTATTATCAAACATCAATTGACAAACAAGACCCCAATTATCTGATAAAAACACCATGTAGTGACAAAGCCCACGTTTCTACACTGTCAAGCTTGGGCAACCTAGTAGTTGAAGCTTCAATGCAACTGTATTGATTTAACCAATCTAGAAATGACCCACATATTATATAGGAGAACCATGTCAATTTACCAGGATTGAACAACATGACATTGGTTTCCAAATGACTAATAAGAAAATTTTAATTCCAAATTTTCAAGGATGGTAGCTAGATGCTCATAGACTGAAAAAGAAGTGTGTAGATAAAGGTTATAGCTAGTA
Source organism: Quercus lobata (assembly GCF_001633185.2). Taxonomy (NCBI): domain Eukaryota; kingdom Viridiplantae; phylum Streptophyta; class Magnoliopsida; order Fagales; family Fagaceae; genus Quercus; species Quercus lobata. Next base: position 33,946,056 of record NC_044913.1, on the reverse strand, counting down.
CTTAAAGCTTCCACTTTTTGTAGAGCTTGGAAGAGGGCATGGTAGGAAGCCTTAACACAATTAATGATATTCAATTAATAGCAGAGAATCAATCTATTGCAAATTTCAAAGAAAGAAATCAATATTATTGCTTTACGTAATTAACTCAACAAAGCTAACCTGTCATAAAGAGACACATCAGGAGTTGACAACATTTCATTTCTAGAATCAGATTTTCAATGAAAATAGAAAATAATGGTATTAATTTAGTCTCTTATTTTGGGACCTAGAAAAACAAGAAGGTCTGCATCATAAGGAGCCTAATTTAACTATTACAGAACCAATTTCAGGGCAAACTCAGCAAAAACTCCAAATACCTAAAAGCAAAATTTCGACATATTTCTAATCAAGAAAACATAACAAAATCAGAATAAATTGTAACTACCTTAGAGATCATCAACAATATAATCAAAAAAATAATTAATCAAGTTTCAAACTTTGGAAAATTTCAAAGTCTAGGTGTATATGTTGTACTACAAGACCAGTCATTTGAAGGCTACAATCCCAAACACATTTGAGAGCAAAATCCTTTCCAAGTCTTTCAACATATAAGGTAAATTTCATTGCTAGAATAATACTCAAATTACCTTAGACATAAAAGATCAAGTTGCATAGATTTAAATATTAATTAATTAACTCTTTACTTCACCTATACACACACACATGTATATAAGATAGGTTAAAGTTACAATTTTTTTAAAACATATATTTTCATGAAATCTAATGGTGAAAAACTACTTTTCATGTCCTTAAACGAGCTCCCAGCCAACAATATATATATTTTTCCAAAATTTAACACATTCTCTCTCTAATACCAAAAGTTATCACCTTCTCTCTCTAAGCTCACCTCCGCCTCCTCCTCCTCCTCCCTCTCCACTGCTTTTGCTAAGTGCCAACAACTTGGTTGTGTTGGCCATAAAACCAATTGGGTCCAGCATAAAGTAAACCTATGGCCTTCAATTTCAATGCCACCAGAGAAGATCAAAAAGTATAGGGAAGCTACTATACATACATTTGGTTGTCATTATTGTAACAACAATGATATTTACATGGAATGATGAGAATGTAAATAGAATAACACAATATTTACATGGAAAACCCTTCTAAAGGAGCAAGGAGAGTGAAAAACCACATGTGAGACAGGGAATCCTCTTCCTCTAGCCACTAGTATTACTGATATTGGAAAAGGGTGAACAATGAAGTATCTCAGAGTGGTGAATTGTGCTCTTTATGGAGGTCAATCCCCCTCCCTAAGGGAGGAGATGGACCCCTTACAAATGCTGAATTCTTATTCCTTGTGAATACAGTACAAAAACATTTTCTAAAGTAGAGGAAAGGTGAAAATAATCTTTAACATCCCCAAAATGACAAAAGGTATGCACAATCAGCCATCAAGCAATAGTTCCATAAGAACTTCTTTATGTTGCCCAACATTTCAATGAGCACGTTTAGAGGCCATTTAAGCATATGTCATTCTCACTTATCCTTTAGTCCATGGCTACAAGAAGGAAAGGGAATTGTACCTTTGCATAAGCTTAGAACTCTGGCATTCTTCCCCAAAACAGGGAATGAAATACACTGAACCTCAATCTAAAGAGCCCATGCCTAATCTGAAATAGGGGCAAGTCCTCAACCACCAGTAGGACCTAGAGGAACTGGCATGTACTCGGACTCATGTCTCTGAATGGGAGGTTCCCTGCCTGGAATAGTAGGAGCTAGAGGCACGTGCATCCTTTGTCCCCTTATCTTACCGATCAAGACGCCAATATACTCTTGGAGCAAGGCTGTCTCAATAAGATGCTAGCTCCTCTCCCTCTCCATGGTAGTGGCCTAGCTCTCCCAATCTCTCTGCCATTGCTCCCTTTCACTAGAGAACATCCTAGAATTCTCCTCCTGCGTATACCCCTCTCTAGCTATAGCAGCACTCTCAAGACCTCTCACCCGAGCCTGCGAGGTCTCTACGTGTAATCTCAAACGGGTCTCAAAAACCCGCTGAGTGCATGCAACACCCCCGAGTACTTTGCCTTCGCTCACAAGGTTGTTATCGATGATGGGCCTAGTGGGTAACTCTAAAAACCAGGTAGCATCATCTGTAACCTCTATAAGGAAGCCCTCAAATGACATAGGACTAAACTTCCCCACACTAGCTCCAATGGGGTTGTGGGGTGCCTAACACTTTCCCCACATGTAACCAGATTTCTGAACTTGAGAATTAAGATTTTTTACCCATCCACATTAGATTTGGAAAAATGACATTTTTCTTAGCCTAGGGTTGGTAATAAAATCATATGGATTCAGATAATCAATCACACTTAGAAAAACCCAATGATTGGTGGCGACTTCACTTACCTTTGGTAATATCCTTAAAATTGACTCAAATTCCAGTCACACACTTAAGGTACGATACACTTCCATATTTTCTCACACCGAGAAATGAAAGGTGCACGAGCGTCGTCGCAATGGGTGGTCAAGCAGCTGCGAGGCGTTGACATGATGCATAATGATGAATGCATGAAAGGATTAGAAAGGCACAAAATAGGCATGTTTAATGAATATGTGTGCAAATGCTTTCAAATTGCAAGATCATACAAATAAAATGGTAAATGTAAGCCTGTGCATATCAATATCTTAGGTTCCAAAGGATACATCTTGTTCTAGATGGATCTTTCCCATTCCCATTGGGGTATACCTTCCATTGACATGTGCCATAAAATATTTGAACAAACTGCAGAGGGCCATGCATGTTGCAAACATTGAGTAACTCGAGACGGTCCATCCTTTCCTTCCTCGATCATGATTACAAACCTGAGCAAATTCAACTAATTGATTTTTCTTTTAAAATGTGACCAGGCTAGGGTTGGTTGGCTACGTACCTCCACTAGAAGGATCAGGTCATCATGTAGTTCAAATGACATTACAAATTTGATTGCCTTAAAATTCACCTAGACCGCCCTTTTGGGTTTTCAATCTAGCAATCTAGCAGGCTCCTTCACACTCTTTCTTTTGCTCTCCTTTTTGGTATACCGCCCTTTCGGGTTTTCAATCTAATTTTTCATATTTTTTTATTTTTGTTTTTTCCTTTGTTTTTGTTTGTTGAATGTAGAAAAAGCGATTGCACTTGAAGGCCCCCTCATGTAAAGTACTATATGACAACATTAGAATTAATGGGCATATTGAAATCGTGCCCATTCATGTCGGCTAGGATCAAGGCTCCTCTATATAAAGCCTTTTTCACCACATATGGGCCATCGTAGGTTGGGGCAAACTTTCCTCTGTGATTAGGCATTGCCTGGTTATGCTTTCTCAAGACTAGGTCACTTTAATCAAAGACTCGAGGTACTTTCTTGTTAAATGCTCACTCAACGTGGCGTTGGCATAATTGTCTATGGCACATTACAGTCGTGCACTTCTCGTCTATTATGTTCAATTGCTCATATTTGGGAAGGGGCCTATTCAATTTGTGACTGCTCTATCTGTGATAAGATTTTGAGAGATGGGATCTCAACCTCTATGGGGAGGACGACTTCCATGCCGTACACCAAGGAATATGGGGTTGCACTTGAGGAAGTACGAACAAAAGTGCGATAGGCGCACAAGGCAAATGCAAGAACTCGTGCCAATCCTTATAGGTGTTTGTCATCTTCACGAAGATCTTCTTTATGTTTTCGTTGGCTGCTTCCACTGTGCCATTCATTTGAGGACGGTAGGGAACCAAATTCTAGTGTTCAATCCTTAACTGTTGGCAAAGTTGCTCGATCATTTTCCCATTCATATTCTTTCCATTATCTATAATGAGCTCTTATAGCATGCCGTAGCGGAAAATGATGTTCTATTTCAAGAATCAGGACACAACAGCTTGGGTGGCGCTTTTGTAGGAGGCAGCCTCCACCCACTTAGTGAAGTGGTCGATGGCCATTAAGATATACTCATGCCCAGTTGAGGTTTTCGAAATCACAGGTCCAATGACATCCATTCCCTAAGCTAAAAAAGGCAATAGCGCTGCTAGAGAGTGTAGGGGTTTAGGAGGAACATTCTTTCTATTCTAATAGACTTGGCAACGGTGGCACGTCGTCACATGCTTGATGCAGTCACTTTCCATGGTAAGCCAATAGTAGTTGGCTCTCATAATTTTTTGGGCCAATAGGGGTCCACTAGCATGGGCTACAAGCAGGCTCTCATGCATTTCTTCCATCAAATGATTAGCCTCAAGGGAATCTATGCATCGAAGCAAAGTTGTGTCGTGGTTCATTTTGTACAGGACTTCCCCACCTAATAAAATTTGGAATGCCATGTGCCTAATGAATTTCTTCTCATTGTCTATGGCCCAGGCAAGTATTCACCATCTTTGATATAAGCCTTGATATCATGGTACCATGGCTTCCCATCGATTTCAGCTTCGATGTTCATACATTCTTCGATATTCATGCATTAGGTTGGCACACCGCGGACCTCTATGTGTAATTGTCACATCTCATTTCCTTCTGCCAACTTAACCATGCTAGCCAGGGTGGCTAAAGCATCTACGAACTAATTGTGTGCTTAGGGAATATAAGCAAAGGTAATGTTCTAGAACTTTGGGATTAGGATGCTGACGCACTTTTGATACGGAATCAACTTGGTGTCTTAGGCTCGCCACTTTCCCTCTATTTAGGAGATAATTAACAGAGAAACTCCAAAGACGCTTAAATCATATGCACCGAACTCCAAGGTGACTTGTAAGCCCACTATGCATGCCTCGTACTGTGTGACATTGTTCGTGTAATCGAAATTCAATTTGACTGAAATAGGGATTTGCTGGCTTTTCAGGGTTACTAGACCTACTCCTACTCCACTTCTGGTGCTATTGGCGGCTCCATTAAAAGAAAGCTTGCAATGCCATGGTTTTGCATTGTTGGGTTCTAGCTCTATTGCCAAAACATCCTTATTTGGGAAGAGAGATTCTGAGAAATGTAGATCGTTCAATGGCTGATCCGCTAGGTAATCGGCTATGGCTTGGCCCTTGATGGCCTTTTGCACCACAAATACACTATTGAACTTGGATAGCAACATCTTCTAATGAGAGATCTTCCTTATGAGGGTAGGCTTTTTAAAGATGTACTTAATGGGATCTATGTAGGAAATCAACTGTGTGATGAAGTAAAGCATGTACTGCCGCAACTTATACAAGGCCTATGCTAGGGCGCAACATGTCTTTTCAATGGCAATGTAATTGATCTCACAACTGGTGAACTTCTAACTCAGGTAGTAAATTGCCTTCTCTTTTTTATCAGGTTCATTTTGCTGGCATAACATGCAACCCATGAATGTCTCTTGCACCGCTAGGTAGAGAATCAACGAATGTCTCGGCATCAGGGGAACCAGAATAGGATGGTCCAACAAATACGGTTTGAACTTGTCAAAGGCCGCTTGACACTCATCTATCCATTCTATTTTTGTATCCCTCTTCAAGAGCTTGAACAAGGGATCACATGTGGCGGTCAACTGCGTTATGAAGGGAGCTATGTAATTGATCCCTTTTAAGAAGCTTCGAACTTGTTTCTCAGTTTTTGGCGTAGGCATTCCCTAATGGCCTGGACTTTTACTGGGTTCACTTCAATTCCTCTTTGGTTGACTATGAAGCCGAGTAATTTCCTAAACTGGCTCCAAAGACATATTTGTTAGGGTTAAGCCTCAACCTGTACTTGATGAGGCACTTGAATAGCTTTCTCAAATCTATCAAATGATCTCTAAGAGTGCGTGAGTTGGCAATCATATCGTCCACATAGACTTCGATCTCTTTATGCACCATATCATGGAACAGGGTTACCATGGCTCGCTGGTATTTTGCACCAGCATTCTTCAAGCCGAATGGCATGACATCGTAGGCATAAGTTCCCTAATGGGTGGTGAACGCTATCTTTGCTTTGTCCTCTTCAGTCATGTTGATCAGATTATAACCTGAAAACTCGTCCATAAAAGAGAAGAACATATTGGTTGTAGTGTTATCAACCAGAGTGTCGATTTGTGACAAGGGAAAATTATCCTTCGGGCTGGCTCGATTCAAATCTCTATAATCGATGCACATGCGTACCTTCTCATCTTTTTTTGGCATAGGTTCAATGTTTGCAACTCAATCAGAGTAGGCTATGGCGGTAAGAAAACCGGCTTTCAACTATTTTTATACTTCTTCTTTGATTTTCAAGATAATCTCTGACTTCATCCTTTGAAGAGTCTGCTACACTAGGGGGCATTTAGGTTTAACTAAAATCCTGTGGACAACAATCTCTGTATACAATCCTGGCATATCTTGATAAGACCAAATAAAGATTTCCTTGAATTCCTTTAATAGAGCTATGAGCTCATCCTTCATGTCTTTGGGAAAGTTTACCCCGACCTTGACAGGTTTTTCCTTCTTGCCTTCGTCAGCTAGGTTTATCACCTCTGTAGCTTCTATATTGGGCTTGGACCCTTCACTTTCTCTGTTCAGAGCTTCTAGGATGTCTCTTGGTAAGTTCGGGACCTCTTCCAATCCTTCAACATCATGATCCAAATCTATTGTCTCATTCACATCATCCACACCCTCGCTATGGGAAAGGGACGATATACCCACTTGGGAATCAGAATAGATCCTATAGAGTGGAACATATATAGAGAAACATAAGATATTTTGCACACATATATTCATAGGAAAGAAAATAAAGAGAGATGCAAGAATTTTTCTGAATAATATGCTGAATATTTCATTAATGGATTATAAGTAGGGGGAAAACAAAGTTCATGCCTGGTAACGATAAAAGGGAAATACTTTTTTTTGTTATTTCTGGAAAAACAAACTAGGGAAATGAAAAGGAAATACAAATAAAGCAGGAAATGACATAAGCATGCAAAACAAACTAAATATGCTATTGCAACCTTCTCAGGTGATCGGGAGGCCTAATCACTCGATGATGGAATACTCCTTACTCAGCTGGTGCAGCCAAAAAGCAAGGCTCGATGGTCTAAAGGCCTACCATCTCACCTGGCATCCCTGGTCAGATAGTAGAAGTTAGGTCATCTTCAGAAGATGTGATAGCATTCACGGAGAACTCTTCGGGATAGAGCCGAATAATGCAAGCCAAATCAGGCTCCTCGTCTTCCAATTCCTTGAAAGGTTCTGGCATAATGACCTCAACTGGAGCCAGAAAAGTGGCCTTGATATGGGGAATAGACATCCTTGGAGCAGTACACTTCCTCTTCTTTCCTCTGGAAGCTTGAAAGAGTTCCTCATGAGTGGGTTCATACCCCAAATTGAATCTTCCTTTGTTATCTAAGAGTTCAATTAGAGCAAGGCTCCCATGTCCTACGGCTCCAAGGCCTTGGCTTAACTTGTACCCAAAATTGAGTATTTCCTTTACGGCCATCAAAACTGTTGCAGGCCAGTCGAACTCAGGCTCTAAGGCATTGTGAATCATGGAAACTAGCTCGATGCTATGGAAAGATGCTTCTGAAAAAGCATTAGCATCGATTTAGGGGATAGATGTCTCCTAGAAGATAGTCATGGGCTTTTCAACCATAATAATGATCGACTGATTCTCAAAGATGAACTTAAGTCTTCGATGAAGGGTAGATGTGACTACACCTACTGTATACAATCAGGGCCTCCCTAAAAGCATGTTGTGTGGAAAGTCCACTTTAATTACTTGGAAGTTGACCATGAAGGATTTAGGGCCGATCTTTATCATTAGCTCGATCTCACCTTGCACTTAGCAATGTGTGTCATCAAAGGCTCTGATGATCATTGTGCAAGGTTGAATAAGAGACATATCCACCATCAGATGCTCAAGAATGGCCATCGGGCAGACATTCAGGGCTAATCCATTGTCGATTAATACCCTTATGACAATCATGTCTTCACACTTGACCTCGATATGAATGGCCAAGGTATGATCTCTTCCTTTTGGAGGCAACTCATCATCTGAAAAGGAGACTTAGTTGGTGGCCAACACCAATGATACCATACCCTCGAAGGAGGAATCTGTAATGCTAGTAGGAACATGCGTTTCCTTTAATACCTTCAACAGTGATCCTATTCCTGACTGGCTCGGTTGTACCCTTGCTAATCTCTTTCCTTCTTTTTTCTAGTTCCTCGGGATTATAACATTAACCACTCTTAGAAAGTCTGGATAGACCTGAAGAGTTATTAGAGCAAACCTCTTCCTTTCTAGTTCGGGTGTAGATCAAAGTCACATCATACTTCCATGGGACACAATGGCTATCTTTGTAAAGGAAGGGCTTCGGTATATGTATGACCACGCCTTCTTGAGTCTGCAGATTTGGCGCTAGGGAGAACATCTTTGGATCGATGATGACTGGACTAGGCAGGGCAACTTCTAAAGCTTTTGGGCTAGGAGCCCCTGAGATTCCTTGGATAGGCTTTGACAGAACTAGAGGATCGAAACCTCGAATAGCAGGGACAACAGGGGTTCCCTTCTAGACAAATCTTGGAGATGGCTTGGTAATCCCAGGTAAGGATAAAATTAAAGGAGCAAAACCTTCAATGGCTCACAAGGTTTGTTCCTTCCCTGAATCCACAAGTGATTCTATAATCTCTTCGATAATGACCAAAATTGGAGGAGTTGGCATCCTCATCCCTGGAGGAACCCTACAAAGGTGCTCTTGTAAGTACTCGTCCTAGTCTTTCTTTGATCCTATTGGCATAGCACTGTAGCTAGTTCCCACTTGGGTACTTAGAGGGTATAGGTTGGCCACCATGTAATCATTCCTTCGCATGACTTATCTTTTGATCTAGATTATGCCATGGTCGACTAAACTCTGAACTTGTTGTAACACCCGTCTCACTTATATTTAATTTAATTGCTTCTAGAGTGGAGTTAATGAATTATTTAAATTATTTTGGAAGTGATATTATTTTTATATTATGATTCTTTTTTAAAAAGAAAAAGGATAACTTGAATAGTTATTTTTTTGGTTTATTCATATTCAAGTTTTAGTCGGCTTTAAATGTTAGCCAAGTGGAATCAGTTTTGACGTGTAAGTAAGTTAGGGTTTCTTGCTGGAAAAAAAAGAAAAAAAAGAAAAAGAAAAAAAAAAAGACAACGAGAGAGACTGTGAGATTACAGAGAAAAAAAAATTGTACTGCATCTGTGTGTTCAGGTATGCCTTTCTCACAAAGATCTATGGGATAATCTATAAAGATAGTGTAGTATATTAGTCTTGCACGAACTTTTCCATGCGAACTCATGACTTAAGCTTTTAGATTGATTTGTTTTTGGGAATTACTAGTGGTGCTGACTTTATGAACCTGGTAATCTATAACATGGTTTCGAGTTCCAAAATTTTTGTCAATACATGCTATAGAATACTAAGTCCTACGGTTAGAGATTTTATGGATGCTATATATTTATTTTGGGTTGATATGATCTACAAGCATATGATTATTTGGAAGCCAACTTTTACTGGGAGAATCAAACAACATAGAGATGTACATATTCGGCTCATTAGAATTGTTCACTAGGTACTGATTTTTGGATTACTTGATAAAGCAATTGAGTACTAAATTAGCTGTAGTTTCAGAATAAGTAGTGATATATGAAATTTGAGAGTGAAATTTATATTTTCATTGCTGCCTTAGTGTATTCATTCTTATTGAGCCGTCTTGTCCTTATTTAGGTTCTAGTTGACATTGATTCAGACAATTGAAGTGAAGCTTGGTTTAGCAACTAGAGGTAAGTGAACTTCAGAACATAACGTCTCTCAAGGCATGTATATTTATATATATTTTTGGTAAAAATATATTTATATATACATAATTGCAAAAGTGAAGTTTTTAAAAACTTATACCATTATCAGTGCTTTGTACGCATACTTGAATTTTATTATTTCTTAAGTGTTACCTTGAAACTGTATATGTTAAGAATGATTCAAAACTATATTTTTGAGAAAGTATTTGTTATATGATATATGATTGGTACTGACAATATTGAAATAAAGTAAGAATAATTTCAAATGGTCAGCTAGACAGTCTGTAACCTTTGCCAACACAGGGTTAAGTGTTGGACTTCGGCCGGTGTAGTGTTATTGTGGTGTGGTGTAGTGTTATCGTTTGCTTTTTGGAGCCAGTGTTATTGTTCGCTCTTTGGAACCAGTGTTGCCTCTTTGAGGTTAGTGTTATTGTTCCCCATGGGAATCACCCACCGAGTGTTTAGCAACTTATGTCTTTGTTTGACTAATGTTTATTGTTTTCCATATCGAACTATTGTTTTATTGTTATTGACCTTTACAAATGGAAAAATTGTTTATTACTAATATATATTGGTTCTACCTATTTAGTGTATTTTGACTAACTAAAGTGGTTATTATTTTATTTAATGATTACAGTGTTATAGTTAAATGTTTTATTCTTGACTGTTTTATAGAATATATTATATTTCTGTTAAAGCTATTTGTACATGTTGTGTAACGACTATATTTTGTCAATGATACTAATGTTTTGTTTTGAAAGACAACCTCATGTTATGTAGTCTCTTATTGAGCTTCTAGCTCACCCCCCCCCCCTTTTTTTCCACCCTTTCAGATTAGAGCAATGGAACATCTTTTGATGGTAGATCATTGGAGCAATAGATTGAAGACTTCTTTTGGAGATATGTTAATTGATGGACTGTTTTAGTGTATTTTCTCAGGATAGTAAGTTTGTTATTTGTGGAACTCTTTGAGATTGTATTTGGAGACTTTATTGTTAAAGTTTTTGCTTTATGGATTTCATAGGAAAGATTTTGATGGGTTGAAGTTTATTTGTGGATATTTAATTACACTCTATTCCATTATATTAGTGCTGATTATTTATAAGACAGGTTATGCATCTAAATCCTTGGTATGGGTTTGGGATGTTACACTTGTGTCCTGAGCACTCTACAATAGAATAGGGTATGCTTGTCCCTACTGTCACAGAATGAGCAGATTTCCCATTCGAAACCTGGGGCTCCTATGTTCTCCAGAATAATTTGACTTTCTCGGGCTAGAGCCAACAACATGGCTTTTCCAAGGGAATGAGAGGGATGAGAAGTTTGGGATCCTCTCCTCCACTGTAGAGATAGAATTCACATTCCTTTCAAGATGAGGAGGTAAGGGGTTGGTGATGACATTTGGCCCGGTTGTGTTGTCGAACAATACTAGCTTATTGTCGATGAAATCTTGGATCCGATGTCTCAAATGCACACATTCTTCCAAGGTGTGCCCTTTGGCCCCAAAATGGTGTTCACATTTCTTGAATGGGTCAAAACCGGGTAGAGGATGACCGTTTCTAGGTTTTGTGAATATTGGAGTCACTAGCTTCTTCTCTAATAGATAAGCATAAAGCTCTACCATGGGCATGGGTAACGGTGAGAATTTCCGTGGCTTCGCCTTAGGATATCAGGGTTGATCAGGCCTTCCCCTCTAATTGAATGCTTGGTAAGGTGCTTAGGCTAGCTAAACTTGATGCTGATAAAGTCGGGCATTTAGAGCTATATAAGTAGAAACAATACCCCTTAGTCCTTTAGGCGTTTTGTCAATCATGTGAACATCAGCTTCTTTCCCTTTATGGCTGATTGCTTTTTCACCTGGTTTTCTATCATAGAATTCAAAGCCTCAGGATTGACTATTTTCTTACTCCCAATACCCTCATCAATATGCTCCCCAATAGGAATCAAGTTTGCAAAGTAAGTGACTTGGGCACTACGCATCTTCTCATAGTAAGGAGGCTTAAGATTATCTACGAACCACTTAATCATTTCGTCTTCCATCATGGGAGGAACCACTTGGGCAGCTAGCTCATGCCACCTTTAGGCATACTCACAGAAAGATTCTCCACTCTTCTTTTATCTCCTCTGAAGAACTGTGCGGTCAAGAGCTATCCTAGTATTGAACCAGTAATACTCCAATGGGCCAGTCAAGCTATTAGGAAAAATCTAGAAGAGCAAAGGATGATTGTCTCTATAGGGTTCCATCTTCCTATAGAACATGTGCAAATGGGCACATGGATCTCTAGTGCCATCATATTTGACAAACTCAAGTGCCTTGAACTTGGGAGGCATAATGACCTAAGGGAAGTTGGTTAGGCTGTCTAGATCGACATTTCCTTGGGCGCCAGAGCCCTCTACGATACGACTTTTCTCAATCAAGGTCTCCACTTAACTCTTGACCTGACCGTAACCAAACTTTGAGGTCTTATCCTTAGGAGGATTCAATTCTTGGTCATCCCCTTATGGGACGAATGGTAGTGTGGTTTGGCCTTGATTTGGATCTGGCGGTGACTAGGTCTTATTTTCAGATTGGGGTGCAGAGCCCTTTGGAGTGGGACCAAATGAATCTTGGTTCCTTCTTATAACTAGCTGTTGCATCATGCGCATAATTTTGTCATCTGTTCTTTCATCTGCATGAACTTGACAACACTCACTTCAGAAGCTAAAGGATCACTAGTAGACATCTCTCTAGCACGAGACCTAGTGATGATGGGATCATGACGTGATGGTAACTTGGATTGTTTCCTTTGAGCAATCTTTTCTCTTTATATTCCTAAAAAGGAAAAGAATGGGACGGGCAAGAAATGGGGTACATTTGAAAATTTGACAACATGGAAACACAAAACAAACACGAAGTTAGTTTAGGTTCCCACTCATTTAGAATACACCTATCATTTTTTAAAATATTGGCTTGAACCCTTGAGCAAGTTTTTATCATGGTGAATTTCAATAGTGATGTAAAGTTAACACACAAGCTTGGCAAGTAACCAGAACATTCATATCATTCTTGAAATTGCAGGACAGACCCTTCTCATAGAAAGCAATGCTTTTACAAAATTTTGGCTTTTTACAATGCCCCTAGAACATGGGCTATAGACAATGGCTCCAACAGTGGGCCTTTTACAACAAAAGGAAATTTCAAATTTACAATAAAGAGGCTTCATTCTAGATGGCTTTGCCTTCTCAGAGAAGATCTTGAACTCTTGGCAATGTTGTCCTTGGTATGGAGTTCCAGCTACTTGCCACAAATTTTATCTGTACGCATTTACATGATGAAGCCATTAATGTACGCATGCATGCCCTTGTAGAGTTGGAAACCCTTAGGGATTGGGAATGATCTAATGTGTAAGCAACAAGGTTGCTTTTCCCTAGGGGTCAATCACAAATGTCGTGTAAACAGGATGGAGTAGTGCACAACACTTTGATGCAAGCAAAAAGGGCAAACCTGCAAACGGAAATTGGACACTTTACCCTTGACTCATTTTGAAAGCAATCCTATGAAGGATATCCTACCCCAGGCTAGGATGTTCACTCGAATTTAGCTTTTCCTAGTCCTCACGGGTTTTGACTCAGTCTAGGCCAACTATATGAGACATGGCTTAATTGGTAAGTTGGTCCTATTCTTAGGGGGCACCTCAATCATCTAATCCTTCCCTTCATAGAAGTTTTGGGGTAAAGCAGATCTAAGGGACCTTTTCATCATATCCTGTCCGCCCATGGACCCAGGAAAAGCCTACAATTCAGCATCCAGTAACTATCTAGGGTATATGGATCCAACATTCACCTTTAATGCCAAGTCCAGGCTTGACCCTATATGAGGGGTGACATCATGCATTTTGAAATGAAAGGGGAAAGACTTTCCAAGCACAACAAATATATGAGCAAATAAAGGTGTAGTAGAAATTAAATCTACTACCCTAGGTTCGTACATGTGAAGAAAAGCTGTAAAGCATGCTTTAGGAAAGTAGGAAAACTTCACACATATGAAAATACCTCAAAGCCGGTTTTTGGAAAACCATTTGAAAACAATTTTGGAAAATATTTTTTGGTTTTCAAGGATATAGTAAAAGCATTTTTCAAAAGGAAAGCCCCAGAGTTAAATGCCATTTTCAACATTTTTGAAAGCCAATGTCCAAAGATTAGGATCTTATCAAAAGCTTTAAGGCTAAACTCTCTAAGTGTCCCCAATGGAGTCACCATTCTGTCGATGCCTTGTAGCGGTTCGACCACCCATCGCGATGACGCTCGTGTGCGCCTAAAGTTTGTAGGCTGAGGAGCTCAGGTGCTATGGAGGAAGGTTGTTCCTCGGGTGTGTAACTAGAATACGAGTTGATTTTGAGGAAATTACCAAGGGTGAGTGAAGTCACCACCAATCATTGGGTTTTTTCTAAGATGTGATTGGTCACTTAACTCTATTTGATTTTATTACTGATCCTAGGCTAAGAAAGAGGTTGTTTTTCCTAATCTAATACGGATGGGCAAAAAATCTTGATTCTTGAGTTTGGAATTCTGGTTATGTGTGGGGAAGGTGTTAGGCACCCCACAACACCTGTCCATAGACAGTCCTTTGTTTCAGTAAAATCTTAATTTAAGGACATTGGTAGTTGAAAACAAGTTATTGGCATTAGCTTTCGAGGCTTTAATTGAATTGGGCTTTGAGGTTTAGATTTGGAAATGGTGTGGTCTCGATCGATGCTTCCTAAGTGTGTTTGGAATCGTTGCCAAATTTCCATAGCAAAAATTCGGCAGCATTTTGCCTTATTTTCGTGGCAAAAATTTGACAGCGCTTCACCTTAGATGCATCATAGCATGCTAAACGCTATCCTCACCAAGCTTTCGCTGTGAGAATACAGTAATGGGGATGCCCCATTTTCACGGCGAAAATCCAGTAGAGTTCCATGTTTGGTGCGTTATGGCACACTGATAGGGTTTCATGCCTGTGTATACGGCGCATGCCAACATACTCGTGCTAGGACGAGCCAAAGCCCCTCAAAGCATTAAGCACGTTGATACATGTAGCATACACAGGGAAACCGATGTCACTTGGTGACATAGGTCGAGATGGTCATATCGCGATGACTATGCACACAATATGACATGAATATGCACTTGTAGCAAATGCCTTGAGCACATACTCATGTCACAAGGTCAAGAGCACCCATGGCTAGAGAGGGTTGCTCACTTAGCCACAAGAGTCCATCATACAAAGTGCACAATCACCCACACACACGTAGTCATATATATATATATATATATACACATACATACATCATGCATAATGCTATCACATAGAGCAAGAAAGATAAACAGACATTGCCAACGTCCCAAGGGTATGGCCCAGCAAGGTACAGGAAATGTAAAACAGACACTGCCATACCTTGGGAACGCGACCCAAGCAAGGAGCAAAAATGATAAAGGGTACAATAAGAGGGAGGAACCCCACTACATGCTTTAGAGAAGAGGCTAAAAGAGAGAGGGAAAGAGAAAACCACTCAAGAGGGCTAGGCCCCCTAATCTATTGAACATTACCCTTTGTGGGCTTGCGTCTTCTTGCTTGCATCTTACCCTTTTTTGCTTGCGCCTAGGAGGTGGCACCCTTGCTCCAAGTGTCCATGCTCCATGCATGTACATGCAATGACAAAAGAAACAAGCTAGCAAACAAGTAAAGAAACAAATAAAAGGAAAACATGTTGAAAGACAAGCTAGCTAAAGATGCCAAATGGGGGCAAACAAGCATGTTATCAAACAAAAAGGAGTGTCCTAGGAGGACAAATGTAGGTTTGGATCGGGTGTCCATAGTTCCATGAGATTGGAGTATGGACGACATACAGACTCATGCATGAACATGTAGGCAAGCGTGCAAAGATGCAAAGAAGCAAAGAAAGCCAAAAGGTTGGCACAAAGCAAGCAAGACAAGCATAACAACATTGCACAGAATGGAGAAAGGTGTGTATCAAGCACACCAACATCACGGGAATGTATCTCACAAGTGTTCACATCCAAACAATCCACAAGAGGGACAGATGTAACCACACAAGCAAGTGGCCTCAAAGACCGACAAGCACAAGCTGACGGAGGGCACAAAGCATGGCAAAGCCTAGATCTAGTCAGGCAAACATGGATATAAAGCATAGAAGCAAGCAAGTATAGACATGCATAAAAAAAAATGATCCAAACACTTTGATATAGGCCTAGGTGTATGGATGTAGGCCTAGACCACAAGATCTAGATCTACACCCAACCTAAAGGGCCAAAACACAAAAAAAGAGGTACATTAAAAGACATAAAGACTATAGAAGCACATGGCCTAGCAACCAACATGTAGATCTAGACACATGGACATGGCACAAAGCAGATAAAGATATAGATCCAGGCACAAGCGTGGCAAGGAGTAGGTAAACATGTAAATTTAAGCATAAACATGGCAAGGAGCACAGAAACATATAGATCTAGGCATAAACATAGCAAGGAGCACATAAACATGTAGATCTAAGCACATACACAAAATTTAGGCATATCCTAACCCAAGAAGGCTAGGCCAACAATATCAAAGTAGTAAAACATGGCAAAAAAATCAAGGAGACATACTAAAAAGGGTATAAAACATGCTAGGAAGCAAGATAAAGCAGAGGGTGCAGATTGCAACTAAAAAACTACATTTACACCCTTTAAGCCTTAAGTCCAAGGTCCTAAGACCAAAGAAAGGAGAAAGAGTGCAAGAACACTAGCTCTTGATTGTTGAGAGAAGAGAGGAATCAAAAGTTTTTTGATGTGTTTGGGAGAGAATTTAGAGAGGAAAAGAAAGAAAATTTGCCTAGGAAATACTCCAAAATTGCCCAATTTTTTTTTTTTTTTTGTTTTTGTTTTTATTTTTATTTTTTTTTATTTATCTAAGGGGGGTTTGGGGGTATTTTTAACAAAAAAGTGACCTTTCAGCTTCGGTAGCCACGGACTTGGAATGGCTTGATGAAGGCTTTCCTAGGTTTGAATTCGGTTGATCTTGGTGTCCTTGGAAAGGTCTAGATGTGTAGTTTCTGGAAAACTAAAGAACTTTGAAATCTAACGGTCAAATCAAAGGCTATGGCCTTGGGAAGCAAGTTGATGCATTTTGCACAGTTGTCAAGATATCTCAACCATTTTAACTCCGATTCCAACCCATGAATAGTCATTGGCAAAGGAATTCAATAATCTTTGCAATGTTGCTAGTCTCAACCCATTCTGATAGTCAGATCAAAATTAAGGATTTTGGTGTCCTTGGGAGTCAACCTCAGGTGAAACTTAGTCAAAGTTAACGAAAATCACCAAGTAGCTCGGGTTTGATGTAGCAACATGAAAAATGTTGTTTTGGGATGATTTTGACCAACTTTAACTTTCGGTTAACCTGGGGTTAACCAGCGGCATTTTGGTCAATTTGACCTGAAATAGCACTTTGAGTGCTCTGATGCTCGAAAGGGTCGTGCCACATCAATCTAGATGTTTCTGCAGCCTTGTGGAAGAAAGTTAATAATTTGAGATTTTTGAGGTCTAGCTCGCAAATTAAGGACGAACAAAATATGGTATCTACAAAGAGCTTCTTTAAAATGTGACTTTTGATGGAACACATGTTTTAAACATTTATACTAGGAGATCATTTGCAATACCTAGGATAGACTATAAATTTTTCCAATCAACATCCTAATTTGAGATTATAAGCGACTTTATTCCTTAAAAATGATGTTCAGTTTTCAATGAGGCATTCATAGTTTTTGTTAGCATTTAAAAAAAAAAACAAAAAAACAAAAACACATACACACACACACAAAAACACAAAAACCCTCTCAATACCCATAAAAAAATAAAAATAAAAATGAAAAAAAATGAAAAAAGAAGAAGAAGACATTAGAACTAGGTACAAAAACACAAAACAATCCATTCCATTTCACAAATTCCAAACCCTTTAACCAAAATCAAAACAAAATTTACTTAGATTTAAACAAATATACACATAATGCAAACCCATCTATAACCAAAGTCAAAACTAAGAACAATAAAATTAACTCATAGTGAAACATATATATACACACAAAGTACAATATATATATATATATATAGAGAGAGAGAGAGAGAGAGAGAGAGAGAGAGAGAGAGAGAGAGATACAGTTTGATTGATGTGTTTGTGAGTTGAAGTTTTGGAGGAAAGGAGGTTTTGGGGTTTCTGGGTATTTGAAATTTGGGTTTGAGGCAAGAGGAAAACAGGAAGAGGAGAGGAGGGAATTGGGTTAAAGGGAAAGGGATGTGGTGGTGAAGAGTTAAAGAGATGGGTGTGAATAAAATTGGTGAGAGGTGGGGGAGAAGGAGAAAGGGGAGTGCCGAAAGGTGAGAAGGGTAGTGGTGGTAGGGTTGAGAAGTAGTGGCGGCAACGGCAAGAGAGAGGGGCGGTAGCTGTGGCTACATGGTAGAGGAAGAGGAGAGAGAGAGAGAAGAAATAGGATATTGTGAGTGAAGGAGGGAGTGAGGAGAGAGAGAGTAGCTAAAAAAAAAAAAAAAAAAACCTAACTTAAAAACATTAGCTAAAATCTACCCTATTGCGGCGATTTCCAAGCGCCACTAAAGGCTATGTGTATTGTTTGGGCTATTGCGACGTTTTTAAAATGTCACTATAAATGTTTGCAATAAAGGGCCGAAGTTTTTTCAAGTTCTATTGTGGCAGTTTTAAAACATCGCTATATTCCCATTCTTTAGCACCATTATGTAAAAACGCTGCAATATAGCTCCTGTAGCGACGTTTTTGGAAGTGCTGCAAAAAAAGAGCTGCCTGAATCTAGATTTTTTGTAGTGCTGCCTCAACCCACCCTTGGTAACATACAGCCTAGCTGTGATTGGCACCACCACTCCATTGACCACCCAGAAACTTCTCTCTCTCTCTCTATCTCTCTCTGTCTCTTTGAGATAGTTAAGACCTAGCCTCTCTCTTTCTCTCCTGATCTTAATAGTAGTAGCTCTAGGGGGGGTATCTGGTGGTAGCGTGGCACCATGAATAATGGAGATCAACTTTTTGTGTGTCCTTGCTCCGTCGACGCTATCACTATCAATGTTGGGTACTAGATAGAAGTGTTCGGTCATTGATTTTTTATATGATTTAGGTTATTTTTAGGTACTCTGCTAATATTATGCTGGTGGTGTTTTTAAGTGAGTTTTCAAAGCATTTTCACCGCCAATCTAATACATGAAAGTATTTTCTAAATGCGTAAACAATTATAGTAAAATAAATTAATTTCCCTAAAGCTAAAAATATTTCACTTTTCGAAAATATTTTACGTTAAAACAAATGCACTCAGAGAAGTTATTTAATTAGGACATGTTTGGTACACTAAATATAGATTACATTAAGAATAGTAATCTTTGTTGCTGGGAATAAAAGACATTATAATGGAATAATTACTATTATCCATAAGTTTGGTTGTTATATATGGAAAACTTGTAAAAGATGATGTATAAGAAAAATTTATATTTTTGGAAATATATTAATTTTAAAACATATTATATACATTAAGGAATAGCTATTACATCCATTTTAAAGAGAAATAACTATTCTTCAAATTGAAGAATAGTTATTCCTATGTAATAACTAATCCAAGTAATAAAGATGTAACCAAATAACAGAATTGCTATTACACATTAATAATTATTCCAATACATGTCATACCATATGTATGGTCTTTATTCCATAATTCAATGTCCTTCAACCCATCTGTCAAAAATTGCTGAAAAATGGTTGCTGATCATTTGCTTATTGGCTGTGTTGGATGCTATTCAAACATTCATATATATATATATATATATATATATGTTTTACGTTAATAGATGTTGGGATCTATGTATACTTGGATATGATTCCAAAACACTTATTACCCTCTTAAAAGTTTCTACTAAAAAAACAATTGTACCAATTTTTAGTATCTTACTTTATGTTTTACCTGTATGTTATCTCTCTCTCAAGCAATTTCAAGTGGCACACTGCCACACACCCTTAATCGTAATGTTAATTTCACAAATACAGAAGTTCTTGTCAGGCAGGAATGGCAACAACCAAAATTTAAAAACTTCACGCACATATACACTTGAATTAGAAGAGAGTAGAATTTCTATATTTTCTTATAATATATATATATAAATGGCGCATAATATTTATTCCAACAACAATAACAAGCAGAAGGCTATAAAATAATAATAAAGTAAACTTGCAAGTTACAGTACTGTTACGTTAAAGACCATATATATCTGCTTCAGGATTGCCCAATTTTTTATTTTTAAATTTTTGGCGATCCTGCCTTTTTATTTTCAAATAAAACACTTTCTGATGAAGTGTTAAGCTTTCTTGAACATCACCATAAATGGCACATCACTCAGAGCCAAATGCCTTCTGCCATCTTCAATGTAAATGCCAACATCTTTGCACAAAACCTTGCAGAAATTACACACCGTAGGACAGAAAACAAGCTTGTAGCGATCCTCATATTTCTCAATCTTAAACCAATTGCTCGTTGTTTCACGACCAGGGTTGCCTTTAACCCCACCAGTAGTGACAAACCACTGTCTTATTGAATCAACAAACTTGTCAAGGTTCCACACAGTTGATTGAACACAGATTGTTGATGCAGAGAAGTTTATGTTTAGATCTGTGGATACACGTACAACACCTTTCTTTTGGTTCACAGGAGAAAATGTGAGTGGGAGACCTTCGGATACCTCATGTCGTTCTTGGACAACATGAAGTGGACATGTCTTGCTCCTAGTGCTTGCAAGGCCAAGTCCACCACCTCTGCCACGGATTACTGGTAAGATATAGTAATCAGCACCTGTTCGGACCTTCTTACCATCTAAGTCAAGCACCGGATCAGGTGCAGAATCGGCTGCCCCAAGCCATGGTTTCGTTGTGATGGCAAAGAGAAATATGGGTACAACTAGTAATCCGCTCCTCATCGTAATGTCTGATCTTTGTTTCTTGTGTATAAATGAGCGGTGAACAACTTGTGTTTATATAAATATATATATATATATATATATATATATTTATTGGGTGATTTTGAAACACAGTTACGTATTGTGTTCTTTATATTCACGATAAATTCACCCAATTAAATTTATTATGAAGTTATTCTTAATGAATTAGAGATAAATAATCACATCACGATATTAATAATTTTCTATATTTTGGGTTACACATTTAATGTTGACCTATCTTTTGGAGTTATTTAGGGCAACTAGTGAGAACATGTAACTTACCCAATTCCATTTGAACTTTTTGCTTGTGAGTTCTAATTAACTCAACTGATAAAGTTTCAAATAATTGAATAAGAGAACTAGAGTTCAATCCCTGCTTACATCTAAAACCGATTGATGTCTTGATTTTATAATAAAAAGCTATTATCAAAAGCGAACTCCAGTAAAATCCATAAAATAAAATAAAATAAATAAAAAAAGGGTAATTCTACGGTACCCCCCAAAAAAAAGGGGTACGGTACCCACTAGTAGGTAACCTGCTATACTTAGTTACTTATGTCTCACATTTGATGGTTTCATCCTCACATTATGCAATTCCAACACCACATGTGATAATTCTTTTGTCACATTGGTTGGTTCCCTTACTTTTTTCTCACACTTGACGGTTCCATCCTCATATTGTGCAGTTCCAACATCACATATAATAATTCTTTTCTCAAATTTGGTGGTTCCCTTACTTTTTTTCTCACATTTGACAGTTTCATCCTTACATTATGCAATTCCAACATCACATGTGACAGTTCTTTTGTCACATTTGGTGGTTCCCTTCCTTTTTTCTCACATGTGACAGTTTCATCCTCCCATTGTGCGATTTCAACATCATATGTGACAGTTCTTTTCTCACATTGGATGGTTCCCTTACTTTTTTCTCACACTTGACGGTTTCATCCTCACATTTTGCAATTCCACCATCACATGTGACAGTTCTTTTCTCATATTTGGTGGTTTCCTTACTTTTTTCTCACATTTGACGGTTTTATCCCCACATTTGACGATTTTATTCTCACATTGTGCAGTTTCAACATCACATATGACAGTTCTTTTGTCATATTTGGTGGTTCCCTTACTTTTTTTTTTCACATTTGACGATTTCATCCTCACGTTATGTAGTTTCAACATCACATATGACAATTCTTTTGTCACATTGGGTGGTTTCCTTACTTTTTTCTCACACTTGACGGTTCCATCCTCACATTGTGTAGTTCCAACATCACTTGTGACAATTCTTTTCTCACATTTGGTGATTCTCTTACTTTTTTCTCACATTCGATGGTTCTATCATCACATTGTGCAGTTTCAATATCACATGTGACAGTTCTTTTCTCACATTGGGTGGTTCCCTTACTTTTTTCTCACATTTGATAGTTCCATTCTCACATTGTGCAGTTCCAATATCACATTTGACAGTTATTTTGTTACATTTAGTGGTTCCATTATTTGTTTCTCAAATTTAATGGTTCCATTATCACATTGTGTAGTTCCAATATCAAATTAGACAGTTCTTTTGTAACATATAGTGGTTACTTTATTTTTTTTCCTAAAAGCTGATGGTTCCATTGTCACTTTAAGCAGTACCAACATCGTATCTGACTCTATTTTTGTCACATTCAATGGTACCCTTTTCTTTATTCTCAAATTTGACAATTCCATTATTACATTGGGCAGTACCAACATTTCTTTTGACCGTACTTTTGTCACATTCGGTAGTACCCTATTTTTTTTTCCTTACAACTGACAGTTCAATCGTCATAGTAAGCAATACTAATATCACATCTGACCATAATTTTATATTTGTGCCAATCACTAAAGTCACTTTTTTACTTACTAATAACCACTCATCACAATAGTAATTTTTTTAAAAGTTATTAAAAAATTTAGATCTAAAATCTAAAACCAAAAAAAAAAATCAGTTGGAATTATCTTGGTTTCTTCCACAGATATTTGAATATACCAATTAACTTCCCGCATGTCTCCCTTGGTAGCTTCCATCACATACAGGGGCATACCTCCCTATAAAATAACATAGTTGAGGTCACTTTCTTGATGTTTATATTTTTATTATTTATATATGTAATACCCTATAATTTTGATACCAATTAAATTATTATACGTAAATTATAAAGGAGGCCTACAATTAAATGGATTAAATTGATTTGAGCCTAAGATATTAAAAAAAAAAAAAAAAAAAAAAAAAAAAAAAAATGGGATATGAAGCCCAAATGAGGTGACATAAGTAAATATATGGGCCTTGAAAACCCTAGTCTTTTACCTCGTAAGCTACATGTGCATATACTTATGAGGCTTCCTTTTGCTTCAGCCGCATCACACTACTGAACTTCGCTTCTCTTCAATGTGGCTGTGAGTAGAGATTACAGGTACGGTTCCTATGATTATACTAATAGAAACAGGGCTCCTAGAATTGTTATTATATTTGATTAAGAATGGTAAATATGGCAGTATGTCAGGAAGACTTTGAAATTGAACCAAATAGAGTAATAGACTTGGACTTTGTCACCATGCTAAAGGGAAAAAAAAAATTAATGCTGGTGGTTAATATGCATTCACGTAAAGCCTCAATTGTTGACCGGTTAATATTCATTCACACAAAGCCTCAATTGTTGACCGGTTAATATGCATTCACACTAGTTCAACTGTGTACTGGATTTTGGGTCTTTGGGTTGATAATTACAATATTATAATAGGAATTGTTTATATAGCCGTATGGTCCAGGCTTTGAAATTGATTATGTATGAATAGTATGTATAGTCATATGGACCTTTATTGGCTCTAAGATTGATTTGGCAGAACTATATTATTGCACTATCTATCTAAGTTCCCAATCTGTCATTCACGCACCTGCCAAGGTTCAAAAACTTGTCTAGCTCTATTGTTAAGTCTAGCGGCATCAGAGGAATAAAGGGCTAGCTATGGGATTGATAGAATTAAGATGCAATATTAGCTTCAGATATATATTAGATTGATCAAATATCTATCTTTTAGCTATATTGAAGTTTCATGAATATCTATGATTACATTGATGGAAAAATCTGATTAGGCAGCAATATTTTTAAGTCCAGAAATCTAATCAAAGCTGAAAGTAAATTGGATAGTTAGGTGAATAAATGGAGAATTTTGGATATATCAATATTGTCTAGGATAAAACCGTTTAAGTGTGAAAATAGATTTTTAGGTGGGAAATTGTGTATTGATGAACCTATTTTTGGTGTTGCTAGGTTCTAATTCTACTGAATTGTTGTGATTCAAGGGAGGTTGATTTCTTTTATTTTTGCAACTAAGAGGTAAGTGGTGTTTACTAATTTTGGGGGTTTTCCCAAACAGTGTTGGTTATTAAACTATTATATATCAAATAAATATATTGTTATTCTATACATATAAATGGAGAATAGAGAGTAGACACTAAGGCTGTGAGTAGAGATTACAGGTATGGTTTCTATGATTATACTAATAGAAACAGGGCTCCTAGAATTGTAATTGTATTTGATTAAGAATGGTAAATATGGCTGTATGTCAAGAAGACTTTGAAATTGAACCAAATAGAGTAATAGACTTGGACTTTGTCACCATGCTAAAGGGGAAAAAAAAAATAATGCTGGTGGTTAATATGCATTCACGCAAAGCCTCAATTGTTGACCGATTAATATGCATTCAGCCATGTACTGGATTTTGGGTCTTTGGGTTGATAATTACAATATTATAATAGGAATTGTTTATGTAGATGTATGGTCTAGGCTTTGAAATTTATTATGTATGAATAGTATGTATAGTCATATGGACCTATATTGGCTCTAAGATTGATTTGGCAGACCTATATTATTGCACTATCTATCTAAGATCCCAATCTGTCATTCACGCACCTGCCAAGGTTCAAAAACTTGTCTAGCTCTATTGTTAAGTCTGGCGGCATCAGAGGAATAAAGGGCTAGCTATGGGATTGATAGAATTAAGATGTAATATTAGCTTCAACTATATATTAGATTGATCAAATATCTATCTTTTAGCTATATTGAAGTTTCATGAATATCTATGATTACGTTAATGGAAAAATCTAATCAGGCAGCAATATTTTTAAGTCCAGAAATCTGATCAAAACTGAAAGTAAATTGGATAGTTAGGTGAATAAATGGAGAATTTTGGATATATCGATATTGTCTAGGATAAAACTGCTTAAGTGTGAAAATAGATTTTTAAGTGGGAAATTGTGTATTGATGAAACTATTTTTGGTGTTGCTAGGTTCTAATTTTACTGAATTGTTGTGATTCAAGGGAGGTTGATTTCTTTTATTTTTGCAACTAAGAGGTAAATGGTGTTTACTAATTTTGGGAGTTTTCCCAAACAGTGTTGGTTATTAAACTATTATATATCAAATAAATATATTGTTATTCTATACATATAAATGGATATTTTATAATTTCTTGATGTGCACAATAATTATTCGTTTTATGAAAAACTTGTGGGACAACCTAAATTTATTTAAATTTGTATGTGTGAATATATCATTATATTTTCGAGAATTATGAATGGATTATTTTTGTGAGCATCTTGAATGGATTATTTATGTGAGCATCTTGTATATGTTTTAAAAACCTATGGCAAGTCGTGATTAAAAGCTCAGTGTTGTATTAGTCCTTAGCAAGGGACAATCATACTGTAGCTAGTCCTTAGCAAAGGATGGTCCCAAAAAAGGGGCAGTGCACATTTAATGGCTCCTTACCAAGGGAGTATACTATTGAGCATTCAAAAAGGAAGCTCATTAGCAAGGGAATGCACCTTTAGGTTCCAAAGGAACCATCCTTAAGAAAGGGGATGAAAAGGAGGTTTCAGTCCCAGAAAAGGGGATAGCACAACCCTATCAATGGGGCGTAAACGTTGACCATGAGCAAAGCCTAGGAAACTGTGCATGTGATGGTATTGATATATATATTATGATGGCTCACAATATAAAGATATTTTCCTTTTACATGAAATATTTAATGATAAATATTGATGAGTTACAAGTTATGAAATTGATGTAAGAATTATTTATTTGAAAGTTTGTTCCTATACCCCAATGTTAGTGAATTCCACTTATTGGTCATCTCACCCCCCCCCCCCCCTTTATTTTCCCTTATAGATACATTAGAGGAATTATTGGAGTAGAGACTAATGGAAGACAATAGTCATGAATTATTTTGTGGAACTGAGGAGTTTATTATGATTTTTATGGCATTAAACTTTGTATTGGAGAATTATTTTGAGGATGTTTTGTCTTTGGTGGATTAGAGCTCTGACATTTGTGATGAGATTTTAGATTGCTGGTTTCCTTCATTTAATATTTTTATGGATTATTCAGAATAAATAGACTTTTATTGCTTATGATTTTGGGGCATTACAATTGTGGTATCAGAGCTTAGGATATGATTCTGTAGACACTTGAAACTAGGTTATGATCTTGATTTTTTTTGTTAGAGCATTTGGTGTTTAGGTTATGTTTGATGAGATATTTTAAATAATTTTGGCAATGTTACTTCTTATGTTTGGTAATAATAACTGTTACACCATCTATATTTCTTGATTTCTTTGTTAACTAGGTATCATGCCACCTAAAAAGAAGAGAGTAGCTAATTCCAATAGCGAGGAACCTATTGTTAATTTGCGAAGGTCAACCAAAGCAAGGGTTGATACTGAAGCTAAAGTCACTCAAAACATGAGAGGTAATGAACATCCTAGGGTGACACGCATTGATCCTTTGGATGAAGCTACTGCCCGACTGTTGGACAAGTTGACAGATGTTGCTAGTAGAGGTGCAAGTAGAGTAAAGGCAAGGGCTGGTTGCTCTTTTGAGACTTTTATGAAGTAGAATCCCCCTTCTTTTGATGGAAAGCCAAATCCCACGGAAGCTAAGAACTGGTTCTTGCAGATGGAGAAGTTGTTAGAAGCTTTAGATTGCACAGACTCTCAGAAGGTGCGGTTTGCAACTTTCAAGTTGATTGGGGAAGTTGAGCGTTGGTGGAGATCCACTGAGGCCATTTTGGAGGGAATGGACACTAAGAGAAACACCATCACTTGGGAGAAATTTAAAGGGGTTTTCTATGATAACTACTTCCCTGAGGTGGTTCGGGAAAGAAAAGAGAGGGAATTTGCTGATTTGGTACAAGGAAGTATGATTGTTGAGCAATATGCAGCTAAATTCATTGAGTTATCTCGCTTTGGACCCCACTTGATCCTTATTGAGGCGAAGAAAGCAAGCAGATTTCAAAAGGGGTTGGATGAGAGACTTCGACACCATCTGATTGCATCAGGGGTTGATAATTATGCAGAGTCAATTAAGAGAGCTATGAGACTGGAGGAAGATTTCAAGAACAATGTTAGGAAGGAGAACCCACTTAGAAACATGATAAGTGTAATTTTTACATGATTTTTATTATCCACTTATTTATTAAAATTGTTAGTTTTCCTTTATTTCTTTTGATTTGATTTGATTTTTAATTATATTTATCTATTCATTTGTGCTTTGAAGGAATGAGAAGATTTCAGATTAATCTACAAGGGCTTTACATGCAAAGTGGGGCTAGGCTAATTGAATCAAGTCAAATTACATCCTGCCAGGCATGAATTCAAGAGAAGACCAACTCAATTAAATTTAAGTCCAAATGGAGCAAGGAATCAAAGGAAATTTGCACCAAATCCAAGTCCAATTCGGATTAGGATTCCAGCCTGCACATCAGTTAGTATTTTCAGCATAACTTTTGGCTCAGATGTCCAATCGAGATGATTCAAGTTGGGCTGGAAAGTTAACTTAAAGGGCTACAACTTTGTAGTTTACCAAAAGTCAGAATTCTGAAGTTAAATGGGCCAAAATGGTCGGTTAAGTGAAGCCTAAAAATCTGGGATTTTCTCCAAATGGGAATAGGATTCCTTGACCTATTTAAAGGCTCTTCAGGGAAAAAAGAGAGGGGAAACCTGAGAGGAAAAGGGTGTGCCACATTTGAAGAATTTTCTTTGGAGTCTTTCTGAGGACAAAGGGGCGTTGCTTCATGTTGATCAACCAATTCCCATGAAAGACATAAGTTTTATTTCTTTTCTTTTCAATTTGATTATGAACTAAATTTTATTTTCTAGAGTGTTGATGTAGTCTAGCAATGAATACACAATTTATATTCTGAGTTATTTTATTTTTAATATTTCCATGATTGAGTGTTTAATTCTTATTCTTAATGCTTAATATTTCTTTTTACGAATTATTGATTGATCAATTGAATGACAATGAGACCGAGAGGTGATTTGTTATTTTAGTTCTAGAATTAAACACCATTAGTTGAGCGAAAGTAGAGATGCTTTACCGCGATTAGTGTGATTTTTCAGAAAATTCAAAGTACGTAATGAGTCTCCAATTAATTAAATTCACATAGAGATATGGAATTGTTATTTGAAGATATTTTTGATATTATTCGAGAGAAGATATTGAATACTTAAGGAATTTTTAATCATCAACAGGTGATTATTAGAATTTAATAATTAGGAAGAATAAATTGTGTGGGATTTGTTAGGTGAAATCAACTGTTCTAGATCCATTCTTATTATATTTTTACAATTAGGAAGAATAAATTGTGTGGGATTTGTTAGGTGAAATCAACTGTTCTAGATCCATTCTTATTATATTTTTACACTATTAGATTTTTACGCTTTGTTAATTCTTTTTATTCGTAGATTTATTTTTATTAAATAGTTTAATTTAATTCAGATAGTAGAACATTCCATTTATTTTTGATTTTCCAAATAGTAATTAATTTAGTGAATTTCGGTATTCAATAACATAGTTAATCCCTGTGGGTTCGACATTCGTTTTCTAAAAACACTTTACTACTTGTTACGATTCTGTGCGCTTCCAAATTATTTTTCACGAACAAAACACTGGACAGACAGGCTTTCGACAAGGTAGTGCTCAAGGTCATTGGAACAAGAAAGGATCTTTTGGGAGGTCTGGGAATAATTCATCATCAAATAAGCTAGA
The DNA here is from genome assembly GCF_001633185.2 of Quercus lobata. Classification (NCBI taxonomy): domain Eukaryota; kingdom Viridiplantae; phylum Streptophyta; class Magnoliopsida; order Fagales; family Fagaceae; genus Quercus; species Quercus lobata. The sequence goes on along the minus strand of NC_044913.1, from coordinate 33,917,204 downwards.
AAACAAGAATCCACGCTAGAATGACAAGGTAGAAGTTCGAATGCTTGCCCTACATGTGGAAGGTTTCAGGGAGATAAGCCGTGTTTCTTTGAAGGAAAGGCTTGTTATAAATGTGGGAAGACAGGACACTTATCTAGAAGCTGTACTTCTCCTCAACAAAACTCAATGGCACAACCTGGAAAGAATGATCAGAGGAGGAAAGCACAAGGGAAAGTGTTTGCACTCACACCACAAGACGTTCAAGCTTTAGATACTGTGGTTACAGGTATCCTCCCTTTATTCTCAAACTTTGCTAAAACTCTATTTGATTCTGGATCTACACACTCTTTCATCTCCTCTCGATATGCTAAGTTATGTGATAAGAAACCTGGACTTATGAATTATGACTTGTCTGTGGCCACACCTATGGGTGATTCTTTGGTGTGTAATTCTATGCTTAAGTCTTGTGTCATCCAAATTAAGGATTGGGAAATGTTAGCAAACTTGATTTTGATGGACATGTATGACTATGATGTAATTTTGGGAATGGACTAGCTGGCAGCTTATCATGCTAGTGTAGATTGTTTTAGAGAAGAAGTGGTGTTTCGGACTCTAGGAGAAATTGAATTTCGGTTTAAGGGCTTTAGGATGCATGCTTTACCTAGGGTGATATCAGCCCTTTGAGCTAAGCGTCTATTACAGAAAGGATGCCAAGGGTACCTAGCTCATGTGGTGGACACTAGGAAAGAGGTATTGAAGTTGGATGATATCCCTGTTGTAAGGGAGTTTCCTAATGTCTTTCCTGAAGACCTACCAAGGATACCTATAGATAGGGAGATTGAATTCTCTATTGATTTGCTCCCTGGAACTTCTCCTATTTCGAAAGCACCATATCGGATGGCACCAACTGAACTTAAGGAACTCAAGGAACAGTTACAAGAACTCCTTGATAAGGGGTTCATCAGACCAAGTGCATCTCCTTGGGGTGCACTAGTTTTATTTGTGAAGAAGGATGGGACTACGAGGTTGTGTAATGATTACTGTGAGTTGAACCGGGTTACTGTGAGAAACAAATACCCTTTCCCTCATATTGACAACCTATTTGATCAATTACAAGGGGCACAAGTCTTCTCTATGATTGACCTTTGTTCTGGTTATCACCAGTTGAAAATCAAGGGTGAAGACATACCCAAGACAGCTTTCAGGACTAGGTATGGGCACTATGAATTCTTGGTAATGCCTTTTGGATTTACCAGTGTTCCTGCTGCATTTATGGACTTAATGAATAGGGTGTTTCATGAGTACTTAGACCGCTTTGTTATTGTCTTTATTGATGACATCCTAATCTTCTCCAAAAGCATGGAAGAACATGAAGAGCACTTGAGAATTGTTTTTCAGATTTTGAGGGAGAATAAGCTATATGCCAAGTTTAAGAAGTGTGAATTTTGGCTTGACCAAGTGGTGTTCCTATGGCATGTGATATCTAAGGTAGAGATTTCTGTAGACCCTAGTAAGGTTGAAGCTATGGTCAACTGGGCAAGAGCGACGAATGTAAGTGAGGTTAGAAGCTTTTTGGGCCTTGCTGGTAATTATAGGAGGTTTGTGGAGGGATTTTCCCGTATTGCAGGCCCAATGACTCAACTAACTCATAAGAATGCCAAGTTCGTGTGGATAGAAGAATCTGAAAAGATTTTTTAAGAACTTAAGCAATGGTTGGTCACTATACCAGTACTAACCATCCCTAGCAACTTGGGAGGCTTTGTCATTTATAGTGATGCTTCAAGAAAAAGGTCTTGGTTATGTGTTGATGTAGCATGGTAAAGTCATAGCTTATGCTTCCCGCCAATTAAAGAGTTATGAAAAAAATTATCCCACTCATGATTTGGAGTTGGCTGCAGTGGTGTCTGCATTGAAGATTTGGAGGCTTTATTTGTGTGGTGATAGGTGTGAGATTTATACAGATCATAAGAGCTTGAAGTACTTCTTTACTCAGAAAGAATTGAATATGATACAACGAAGGTGGCTTGAGTTGATTAAAGATTATGATTACTCAATCAATTACCATCTAGGCAAGGCTAATGTGGTAGCTGATGCACTTAGTTGAAAGTCTTCTGGTTTCTTAGCTGTCTTGTCAACTACTCAAAAGGCGGTTATTAAGGACTTGGAGATGATGGGAATTGAAATTGTCATGGGTGATTCCAAGCCTTTATGGCCAGTTTGATAATACAACCCACTTTGATTGAGAAGATTAAGAGGTTGCAGGCTGATGATGCACAAATTGTAAAGATCATAGGAGAAGTACAAGAAGGGAAGAGACCAGAATTTAATATGTCTAATGATGGTGTTTTGAGGTTTGGAAATAGACTTTTTGTGCCAAATGATTTTGCATTAAAGAAGGAGATTATGGAAAAAGCCCATCGTACCCCATACTCAATGCACCCTGGTAGCACCAAAATGTATCGTGACATTCGAGAAATGTATTGGTGGAATAACATGAAGAGAGAGATAGCTCAGTTTGTGGAGCAATGCTTGACTTGTCAACAAATTAAGGCACTACACTAGAAACCCTTAAGACTACTACAACCAATTCCCATTCCTGAGTGGAAGTGGCAGTGTATATGTATGGATTTTGTGACTGGTTTGCCAAGATCTCCTAAGGGACATGAGGCCATTTGGGTAATTGTGGATAGGATGACAAAAATAACACATTTTATTCCAGTTAAGATGACTTACTCACTTGATCAACTAGCACAGATATATATTGATGAGATTATGAGTCTTCATGGAGTCCCAACATCAATTATGTCTGATCGAGACCCAAAATTCACCTCAAAGTTTTGGGAAAGCCTACATAAAGCTTGGGTTACTAATCTTAGCTTTAGTATAGCCTTCCACCCACAAACAGATGGATTATCAGAAAGGACTATTCGTACTTTGGAGGATATGTTAAGGGCTTGTGTATTGGATTTCAAAGAGAGTTGGGAAAAATACTTGTCTTTAGTGGAATTTGCCTATAATAATAGCTACCACTCTAGTATTGAGATAGCTCCCTATGAGGCTTTGTATGGTAGGAAATACAGGTCCCCATTGTGTTGGGAAAAGGTTGGTGGGAGAAAATTGTTGGAACCAGAAATCATTCAGATGACATCTGAGAAGATTGATTTGATTCGTAAAAGATTGCAAACAGCACAAAGTTAACAGAAGAGTTATTATGACAACTCAAGAAGGAAAGTAGAATTTGAAGTTGGAGATATGGTATTTTTGAAAGTCGCCCCAATGAAGGGTGTGATAAGATTTGGGAAGAAGGGGAAGTTGAGTCCCAAATTTGTTAGTCCATTTGAGATCCTAAAACGTATTGGAAAAGTTGCCTACGAGTTGGCCTTACCGCCTACACTTGCAGGAGTGCATAATGTGTTTCATGTTTCCATGCTAAGGAAGTACATCCTGGATCCTTCACATGTCTTGAACTATGAGCCACTAAAGATCAAAGACCACTTGACTTATGAGGAAGTTCCAATCCAAATACTTGACCACAAGGATCATGTGCAACGCACCAAGACCATACCATTGGTTAAGGTTCTTTGGAAGAATCACACAGTGGGGGAGGCATCTTGGGAGCGAGAAGATGAGATGAAATCAAAGTATTCAGAGTTGTTTGTTAATGAAGGTATGTACAATTTCGAGGACGAAATTTTTAAGGGGGGAATGATGTAACACCCTAGAATTTTGATACCAATTAAATTATTATACGTAAATTATAAAGGAGGCCTACAATTAAATGGATTAAATTGATTTGGGCCTAAGATATTTAAAAAAAAATACTATTGGATATGAAGCCCAAGTGAGGTGACATAAGTAAATATATGGGCCTTGAAAACCCTAGTCTTTTACCTCTTAAGCTACACGTGCATATACTTATGAGGCTTCCTTTTGCTTCAGCCGCATCACACTACTGAACTTCGCTTCTCTTCACTGTGGCTGTGAGTAGAGATTACAGGTATAATTTCTATGATTATACTAATAGAAACAGGGCTCCTAGAATTGTTATTATATTTGATTAAGAATGGTAAATATGGTTGTATGTCAGGAAGACTTTGAAATTGAACCAAATAGAGTAATAGACTTGGACTTTGTCACCATGCTAAAGGGGAAAAAAAATAATGCTAGTGGTTCATATACATTCACGCAAAGCCTCAATTGTTGACCGGTTAATATGCATTCACACTAGTTCAGCCGTGTACTGGATTTTGGGTCTTTGGGTTGATAATTACAATATTATAATAGGAATTGTTTATATAGTCGTATGGTCCAGGCTTTGAAATTGATTATGTATGAATAGTATATATAGTCATATGGACCTCTATTGGCTCTAAGATTGATTTGGCAGAACTATATTATTGCACTATCTATCTAAGTTCCCAATCTATCATTCATGCACCTGCCAAGGTTCAAAAACTTGTCTAGCTCTATTGTTAAGTCTGGCGGCATCAGAAGAATAAAGGGCTAGCTATGGGATTGATAGAATTAAGATGCAATATTAGCTTAAACTATATATTAGATTGATCAAATATCTATCTTTTAGCTATATTAAAGTTTCATGAATATCTATGATTGCGTTAATGGAAAAATCTGATTAGGCAGCAATATTTTTAAGTCTAGAAATCTGATCAAAACTGAAAGTAAATTGGATAGTTAGGTGAATAAATGGAGAATTTTGGATATATCAATATTGTCTAGGATAAAACCATTTAAGTGTGAAAATAGATTTTTAAGTGGGAAATTGTGTATTGATGAACCTATTTTTGGTGTTGCTAGGTTCTAATTCTACTGAATTATTGTGATTCAAGGGAGGTTGATTTCTTTTATTTTTGCAACTAAGAGGTAAGTGGTGTTTACTAATTTTGGGGGTTTTCCCAAATAGTGTTGGTTATCAAACTATTATACATCAAAGAAATATATTGTTATTCTATACATATAAATGGATATTTTATAATTTCTTGATGTGCACATTAATTATTTGTTTTATGAAAAACTTGTGGGGCAATCTAAATTTATTTAAATTTGTATGTGTGAATATATCCTTATATTTGCGAGAATTATGAATGGATTATTTTTGTGAGCATCTTGAATGGATTATTTATGTGAGCATCTTGTATATGTTTTGAAAACCTATGGCAAGTCGTAATTAAAAGCTCAATGTTGTATTAGTCATTAGTAAGGGACAATCATACTATAGCTAGTCCTTAGCAAGGGACGGTCCCAGAAAAGGGGATAGTGCACATTTGATAGCTCCTTAGCAAGGGAGTATACTATTGAGGATCCAAAAAGGAAGCTCAGTAGCAAGGGAGTGCACCTTTAGGTTCCAAAGGAGCCATCCTTAAGAAAGGGCGTGAAAAGGAGGTTCCAGTCCCAGAAAAGGGGACATCACAACCCTATCAACGGGGCGTAAACGTTGACCATGAACAAAGCCTAGGAAACTATGCATGTGATGGTATTGATATATATATTACGATGTCTCACAATATAAAGATATTTTTCTTTTACATGAAATATTTAATGATAAATATTGATGAGTTACATGTTATGAAATTGCTGTAAGAATTATTTATTTGAAGGTTTGTTCCCACACCCCAATGTTAGTGAATTCCACTTTTTGGTCATCTCACCCCCCCCCCCTCTTTATTTTCCCTTATAGATATATTAGAGGAATTATTGGAGTAGAGACTAGTGGAAGACAACAATCATGAATTATTTTGTGAAACTGAGGAGTTTATTATGATTTTTATGGCATTAAACTTTGTATTAAAGAATTATTTTGAGGATGTTTTGTCTTTGGTGGATTAGAGCTCTGACATTTGTGATGAGATTTTAGATTGCTGGTTTCTTTCATTTAATTTTTTTTATGGATTATTCAGAACAAATAGACTTTTATTGGTTATGATTTTGGGGCATTACATTATATACTATAAAACCAAAGATGTATAACCTTATGTGCTCTCTAATTGTTCTTATGCAACATCTGCAACTTAATCATAGTTGTGTGTTTATTGTGGTGTCTAAGGTTGGAGATAGGGTGACTATACAATTAGCAAGTTATGCAAAAAACCCAATACAAAGATTTTTGACAATTTTAAAATTTTCAGTAAACATTTGAAATGAAACTACAGATCCAGTATGAAATAGTCATCAATCAAGGCTACTACATCAGTTTTTATTTTTTTTAGGCATTTTCATTAGATCCACGTGTGTGCAAGTGTCAAATGATTGTGTCCGACACGAGTATAACCACCCCAACTAAAGTGTCTATCAATTTTGTTTCATAGAATTATTATTACATTTAGACCCATCTAAAATAAAATAAACATCCCAAAATATTTCCACAATAATAAGAATTACCAATAGAAAAGCTAAAAACAATTAAGCACAATTGACCAATTTATTTATGCCTTTTAAAGGAATGTGTGAGAGGAGCTCTTAGAGGCAAGACCATTTTACTAGTAACCCACCAATGTGGATCTTATCTTAGTAAGTGTATTTTTCCCCCCTTTCATTTCTTCAATTACTTTTCTCTCTCTCAAGAACAAACACACATGTGTTTTTCATATTTAAATTTTAAGCACTTTATTTCCTTTGTAATTCTAGGTTATGAAAGATGGGATGATAGTGCAGTCTAGATGGTACAATTATCTACTGGATTCTGGCTTGAATTTCACAGCATTAGTAGCTGCCTATGAGACATCCATGGAACTTGTAGAAATGGGCACCACCATGCCTAGCCAAATATGTTTATGTCTGTATGCGTATAGTTGGCTAGCTTTTTACCTAGATTTGTAGGTGACAGTGGAGAGCTAGGCCAACCACAAGTCATGTTTCAAGTGCTCTCATGGTGCAAAATAAAGGTGATAGTGTTAATTAAAATGTTAGTTTGTTTGGTTAGATGAGAAAAAAATAATTAATTCCTTCCACCTATTTGATTGATAAAAGGAAAAAATAATTTCCAAAGTTTATCATGGAGCACATTTTCTTATAAGCACATACAAAAGCTGTAAGGTTGAATTTAATCAACCATTTTGTTAGCTTTATTATGTGCCAATTAGCTTATAATTCAGCATTTAGAAATCTTATATTTAGGTGGGAGTCATGTAAGGGTAGTGTGTGAGAGAGTGAAGAAAAGCTCAAGAGTGCACATTCAAGCAGGGCATCATGACTGGATCTCGTGACTGGCTCGTGACTGGCAAGTCGCCAAAGCAGGCACACGTGTGAAGCATGTAGGGGAGCTGAAGAGTCACGCCAGCTGTTGTACTACAGGAAAAATCCTCCAGTCTGGCTAGGCACTTAGCTCGCGACTCGGACTTGCAATTCAGTCAAATCGCGAGGCCTAGTCGCCAAAACACCCTGTTTGTTACAAAACTGACTCTTCGCATTCCATACACACCCTACTATATATAGACCGTTATACCCACAAAATGTAGAGAGCTTCCAGAGAGAATTTTGAGAGAGAATTTTGAGAGAGAAACTCCAGAGAAAAACAAGATTGACTCATCCACAATCTTTATCCTTTGATTCTCCAAATTCCTCTACTTTCACCTTCTCCATTGTTACATCCTTGAGAGGTATATTAGCCAAAACCTTTTCTCACCATACCCATATCTGTGAGGAGGCTGTTTGGTGCTTGGGAAGTAGTTAGGAAGGGACCAATTAATATTGGTTGATGCTATGGGCTATAGCAGGATCCGGTAAGCTAGAGAAGACAAAGGTTTGGCGTAACTTCTTTTGAGCAAGAAACTTGGAAGGCTTAGGTACACTGGGTAGATTAGGCTTGGAGGGTCTTCTGCTGTTCATGTATCCCAACTTCATTCTCTAGTGGATTATTGACTGCTTAGAGGGCAGCGGAGAGGTTTTACGTTGAAGACTTCGGTTTTCTCTTCGATAACACATCGCTGTGTTCTCTTTGTGTTTACATCTCTCTTCCCTTAATCTTTGTCATTTAATTTCTGTTGTGGTTGTGATTTTATTTGGTTTAGATTGTTTTATCAATTCTGTTTTATGCTTTTGTTCATATTACACACATACATTGTTTGATAATAAGCTTGAATTGGTAATTTGTAATTTGGAAGTCTAAACGTTCAAGGTATTTTACACACTATTTGAATATTCAAAATTTGCATAATGACCTTTTTATCATTTGAAAGTTTCCTTTCATTTTAGTAACAATAGGGGAAATTTTTCAAAAATTCCAAACAAATTTAAATTAAAAAAAAAAAAAAAAAAAAAAAGAGAGAAGAAAGACTGGCAAATGTTTTGAAGGTAGAGTAAAGGGGACAAGCAGACAGAATAGATAGTAGAAATGAACTTTTTTCTCACTCCATATCTTTGTAACAAGCCAAAACAAAAGGTCCATAAAGATCATGAAGTTTCTGCAAAATGATATCTTGCAAGTCGTTTTACAAAAGCTGGATTTGCATCCCATGTTCCAGCAAAACACAACAGTATGCCCAATACTGATGATGAGTGATGTGGACAAAAATAGTGCTTAAGGCATGAGCAGGCAAAACCGTCAGCTTCCATTGCAAGCTAACGACAAAAGGATCTGAAAGGAGACGTGGAGGGAGTCGGCAAGCAGTGCCAAATGGTGATGACATTAATAAGTTGACACTTATAAAATTGGAGGGAGTACGATAAGCGGACGGTCTTGGATAAGCTGACGGTCCTCATAGCGGTTCGCCCATAGTTGCAGACATAAGCTGATAAGGATGCAATATTTACTGACGAAACGGCGTGAAGCGTCATTCCAATTAGACCTGTCAGCCTTAGAGTTGCCTATTGACAAGTGGCGTACAACTCTAAGGTGACGGGGTCAACTCATTGACGTTGGAAAGCCGACGTCTCAAGGCTGTAAGGGATGCACAAAGCTGAAGGTTCCGACATAGTCTTGACTTGGCTTCCACGCATGGGTATATAAGGAAATATCTTGCGTATCACGCTCAGCGTTAGACTCCTACAAGGAAAGGATTCCGCAAAATACGCTCATATAGACTCCTATAAGGAAAAGACTTCTACAGCAAGAAATGGAGGTTAACCCTCTACTACTATAAAAACCCCAATACCCTCACAACTCAAGGCACGCATAATTTACCCTCTCTAGCACTCTAGAGTTGTGAGAAGTTCTAACTTAACCTCCGAAGGGTATTTGGCCGACACCACACCAGTGCTCTCAACAAGGTCTTCTCTTTTGTGTTGCGCAAGTGCTATTTCGCGTGTGCAAGTATCGTGTGGCTCACTGGTGAAGTCAAGGCGGCGGCAGAACAAAGGCTAGCGTGATACCAGGACCGCATGGCTAAGCGCTACAACTCCCGAGTCCGACACAGAGACTTCCAGGTTGGAGATCTCGTTTTGAAGAAAGTCATGGGTGCTGCTAGAGACCCTACCCAAGGGAAGCTCAGCCCTAATTGGGAAGGACCATACCGAATCACGTCATGGCAGAGGAAAGGCACTTACCACCTAGAGACGTTAAACGGACAAAAGCTGCTACATCCATGGAACACTAAGCACTTGCAAAAGTATTACCAATAGAAACAACGACATAAAGACCAACCCCCCATTTTTTATTTTACAATTCACCGTAGTTAGGTTTAGTTATACTCCTCAGCTTTATCATTTACTTTAATTTTTGCTACAATACGATGTTTTAAGCCCAAAGAGCAGAATTTTTTTTAAAGAACTACTTTTTCTGCGCATGAATGGCAATAAGAGGAGTTTTTTCAAAATTGACTGAAAGCTTCTATCTACAAGTTTGAAGTTCATGAAAAATGGACGACTTTAAGTTTACAAAAGTAGACGCTCCCAAGTCCACAAAATAGACGGCTTCGCCCTAAAAAGAATCATAAAGTCCATAAGATGGACAAATTCCTAAGTCCATAAAATGGACGACCATAAGTTCACAAAAAGTGAACGATTCAAAGTCCATAAAGTGGGCGACCTTAAGTTCACAAAAAGTGAACGATTCAAAGACCATAACGTGGACGACCTTATGTTCACAAAAAGTGAACGAATCAAAGTCCATAAAGTGGACGACCTTAAGTTCACAAAAAATGGACGATTCTAAGTCCATAAAATGGACGACCTAAGGTCCACCAGAAACCAACGACCCTAAGTCCTAAAAGTGGACAAATTAAGCCGACGGGCTTATAAAGTCGACGGGTTTATAAAGCCGACGAGGTTATAAAGCCCACGAGGTTATAAAGCCGACCAGCTTATAAAAAGATAAAGTCTATAAAACCAACGGTCTCACTAAATAGGTGAGGTTATAAAAGATGACAAGGTCATTGAATCCCTAACATGGACGAGGCTATAAAGCTTACGAGTCCATAAAAAATGGCGTTTTTATCAAGTCTATAAAATGGACAAGGTTGTAAGGTTAGCAACCCAATGCCCAGAGGAAAAACCCAAGGGATAAGATAGACAAGCTCAAAAAGAGCATAAGTTGCACGAAGCCTGTGTTGATGGATTTTTATAATAGACAAGTCGATCCTTAAAATTAATAGGTTTCCCAAAACAGACGGGATTACAGGCCGACAAATTCATACAACACAACGCATCAACAATTAAAAAGTAGAAAATGATGGAAGTAACATGCCATATAACAAGGCAAATTGTTTACAAATAAAAGCCTAAGAGCAAAGGGGCATTTAAACATTATCTACAAAACAAATGAAATATACAGAAGGCGAAATTAGGCGACAGGTGCATCAGAAGGGTTCCCGTTGCCTTTCTTAGGATGAGGATTTTCAACATCTACAAGCACAACCTTAGGGTTGGAAGCAGAAACAAGAGGAGGATTGGCAGCAGGTTGAGCTAAGACAACAGCGCCATCAGCCTTTAAAGGAGGATTGATTTTGGGAGTATCGCCACTCTCGTCAACAATGTCACCAACAGGCGTCATCGGCTCAGGATCATCCATTGTGATCTCAGATAGATCCAGCTCTGGGTAAGCTGACGCAACTTGTTTAAGGTAATCATCAAACCCAGTGCCATAATAGTCAGCACAAAAGTCAATGAATGATTGCGACGCCTTAAATTTTTGAATAGCGTCAGCCTCAGCCGTCTGCAACTTTTCGTGCAAAGCCGTCACCTCTTCCTGAAGTGTCTCATTCTGACGCTTTGCTTCTCCCAACTTCTCCACCTTCGTCTTCAGCTCACGATTCAAATCTCGAAGGCCTTCCTTATGTTGAGCCTACTGATCCTTCAAATGGGTATTGTGCTTCCTAAACGGGGTGACGTCCCCCTCCTTGACGACACACCGGTCCTGAAGTGCCTTAACACACACCAAGGCCTGAAAAAGGGTGTGGTCGTCAGTTAAAAAAAAAAAAAAAAAAAAAAAAAAAAAAAAAAAAAGAGGAAAAGAAAGATAAAATTAACCAGGGAAACGGGTTTACCCGGGTAAGGTCAAAAAGAGTTAACGCCCCCAACTCCTCCGTGCCCAACTCAGCACAGGGATCCACATCTGTCGGCTTTATAAGGGACTGCACTTCCTCGACAGCATAGTCCTTGTAGGTGAAAAGGCAACAGGGTCCTTCAATGATGGGACCCGTTGAGGTCATTATCCCCTTACCTACGCCATGACTTGGCTTGGGGGAAGACTTCTTGGGGTGTGCATCCCCAGGGGTGGCAACGACCTTTTTAGGTGGACGGTCATCCTCCTCGTCAGTCTTCCTTTTGGCCGAACCCTTAGAAACGGCCTTAGGGACTGACAAGGACGTCCCCCCCTAACCTTTAGCCTTTTTTGCTTCTTCCTTCTTACGGGCAGCAACCGCCCTCACCCTTTATTTTGCTGCCTCCATTTCTACAAAAGACAACTGGCCTACATTACAAAGGTAGACGGTAGGAATAAAAACTGATGAGGATGATCAAAAAAAAAAGAAAAAAGAAAAAAAAAATCTTCTCATGGTGAAGGCTGAGTTCCTCCAATCTGCGAGCTTCAAGCGTCGGCTCCGGGCCCCCACAGTACAAATGAAGAGCGTCAAGGGTGATTAAGTCCCTACACTTTCGTTGCTCCAAAGGAATTTCAAGAACTCGACGAATGAATTCTTCTTGCTCATCAGTTATGTGAGGACGAGTGCTAGCTGAAAACAAGGGAATAGACAATGTTAGAAGCATTAGAGCAAAACGAAGGAAGAAGAGCTGACGGAATTAACCTAAATCCCTGACAAATGCCCAAGTGTTGTCAAAATAACCACGGGGCATCGTCTCCCAATCTTCCTGACAACACACCCAATCCAACCCCTTAATAAAGAAATATCTACTTTTCCAATTCCTGTTAGAATCTGGCATATCAAACACTAATCTCAAGTCCCTCTCTCGGGTGGCAAAATGATACGTCCCCTTAGAAGAAATGATGTGCTGAGGTCTGTAATAATAAAAGAACTCATCCAAGGAAAGCTGACGGTTCCCTCCACTCAGACAACCCCATAAAATCTCAACACTTATAAAGATCCTCCAGGCATTTGGGGCAATCTGGCTAATGGAAAGACCCAAAAAATCAGCCAGCTAACGGTGCAAAGCCGTCAATGGTTGTCTAAGCCCCGCAGTAAACATGGCATCATACATGCCGACGTCTGCGGTCCTCCCTAAATAGCACCTTTCATTTTCCCTAGGGAGACGAATAGGGATATGGTTTAGGATCTGGTAACGAGGACGCAACTCCTTGAAAACCCTACTACTCATCTTAGGTAGAAATTTGTTGATGGCCCAATCCTCAGGGAGGATGAAGGGACGGTTATCTCCAGGACCCCCTGAGGTCCTTCACAGGATTCCTTGTCACCTTCATCTTCATCCTCGTCATTTCCACTCTCTCTTTCCTCCTCCTCTACTTCATCTTCTCCTTCATCCACTACCTCCTCACTTTCCCCTGTGTAACTCTCATCATCGTTAGGAGATAGGGTTGACATTTCCCTCTCTGACGAACGTAAAAAGCCCTCGGATTCATCACCTGAACCAAAGACCTTGTCGTAGCCCACTCCATCGTGGACTGACGATTGTTCACTCTTCTCGTCACTCGACATCCGACTACCTACAAGTAACGGATCAACTCTAAGAACCTACGATGACGACCTCACTAGGAAATTAATCGGATGGAATGAAATGCAAGGCAGAAAGAGAACTTACAATTTTCTTCTGAGCGGGAGAAGATTCCGAAAGTGACGGCAACAGCACAGGTAACAGAGTCAGTAAATCAACAGGAGAAAAGTGACGGGCTCTCTCTCCTGAAATCAATAGGGATGAAATAGGAGAAATGAGGGAGGAGGAGAGTTATATACACGGGGGAAACGCACGGAAGCTGAAGCGACGCCCTCGGCTAGAAGCAAAGCCAACGGGGATGCAACACGTGTCCGAGCATTTAATGATGGCAGCTCGACGAATCACCCATAAATAACTTCCATCCCCCAAGCCAAAAGACAATTAAAAAACTTAACTCCATAACCCGTCAATTAAAGCGACGAGGATATGGAGTAGGGGGCAGCTAATGTGCACAAAAATAGTGCAGGCAGGCAGTGCCAAATGGTGACGACATTAATAAGCTGACACTTATAAAACTGAAGGGAGTACGATAAGCAGACGGTCTTGGATAAGTTGACTGTCCTCATAGCGATTCGCCCACGATTGCAGACATAAGCTGATAAGGATGCAATATTTACTGACGGAAGGGCGTGAAGCGTCGTTCCAATTAGACCCGTCAACCTTAAAGTTGCCCATTGACAAGTGGCATACAAGTCTAAGGTGACGGGGTCAACTCATTGACGTTGGAAAGCCGACGTCTCAAGGCTGTAAGGGATGCACAAAGCTGAACGTTCCGACATAGTCTTGACTTGGCTTCCACGCATGGGTATATAAGGAAATATCTTGCGCATCCCACTCAGCGTTAGACTCCTACAAGGAAAGGATTCCGCAAAATATGCTCATAAAGACTCCTATAAGGAAAAGACTTCTACAACAAGAAAATGAGGTCAACCCTCTACTACTATAAAAGCCCCAATACCCTCACAACCTAAGGCACGCATAATTTACCCTCTCTAGCACTCTAGAGTTGTGAGAAGTTCTAACTTAACCTTCAGAGGGTATTTGGTCAACACCACACTGGTGCTCTCTACAAGGTCTTCTCTTTTGTGTTGCACAGGTGCTATTTTGAGTGTGCAAGTATCGTGTGGCTCACTGGTGACTTTTTCGGCATCATCAGTGAGCTAAGCAAAGAGAGAACCAAGTTTTTCCAAGTCTCCCCCAAGAATATTAGGTATCAGAAGAAACACACCTATAAACAAAGAGAAAACCATTTGAAAGTTCAAATATGTGTATAAACACCTTTGAACGTTTAGACCCCCAATATACAAATTAACCAATTCAAGTTTTATGTCAAACAACTAGTATGCGGAAAATGAACAAAAGCTATAAAACAGAATTGGAAAACAATCTAAGCCAATTTAAAATCACAACCACAGCAGAAAATAAAAGGCAAAGATAAAGGGAAGAGAGATGCAAACACAAGGACAACACACGATGTGTTATCGAAGAGGAAACCGAAGCCCTCAGCGTAAAACCTCTCCGCCAACCTCTCTGCCACCCTCCAAGTGGTCAATAATCCACTAGAAAATGTAGTTGGGATACATGAACAGCAATAGACCCTCCAAGCCTAATCTACCCGATGTACCTAAGCCCTCCAAGCTTCTTGCTCCAACGAGGTTGCGTCGAACCTTTTTCTTTTCTAGCTTATCGGATTCTGCTATAATCCATAGCATCCGCCATCCTAGGCATCTTCCAATACTTCCCAAAACTCCAAAAACACTCAACACTCTAAATGGGTGTAGGTAGTGTTTGGATAGAAATCTCCTCTCAATAGGTATGACAATGAGAGAGGGAATGAGAAGAGACTACAAAGATTTCTCTCTTAGAATGAGTAGCTCTCTCTAATTGGATGGGTGTTTTGAAGAAATCCCTCTTAGGGTTTTTCTTTCTGAATAGCCACACATATTTTGTGGGAATGAGGGCTATTTATACTGGTGTGAGAATGGAATGCGAAGAGTCAGTTTTTCCAAAACAGGGCTGGCTGGCGACTTGACCTCGCGACTTGACTGAGTCGCGAGTTCAAGCCGCGAGCTAACTGAGTGGCCAGTCTGGATTTTTGTCCTGTAGTGCTCTAGCTGGCATGACTGTTCAGCTCCCCTGCATGCTCTACGCATGTGCAACTTTTGGCGGCTTGCAAGCCGTGAGCCTCCCGCGAGTCCTAGCCGTGAGTCTCTGCTTCACTGCAGTGTCTTGAGCATTTCTTCACACTCTCTCACACACTACCCTTACATGATTCCCACCTAAATACAGGGTTTCTAAGTGCTGTATTACAATCAAATTTGTCACGGAATAAAGCCAACACATGGTTGATTAAATTTAACCTTACACCATTTAATCAAACCATAATAAATGATAGGGCCTCTGGCGTAAAGGCTGCCATGATACCGATGGAATTTAAAGTTTCCAATATATTCCCAATAGATGCAAAATTCCTGATATGATACCCCAGAATAGTATCTCCGCAAAGATGACATAGAATAAAATGCCTACTCTTCTATAATGCCAAATCCCAACAAAAATGTTCTTTTGAATCCAATATACCTATCACGTTTAACAGCAAAATATTAACAACACTAACAAATTAAAAGATTGTTATAGAAAAAATGACAAGGAGTAAGAACATGATTAAAGTTTGGTATAGGGTTTTTTATTTTTATTTTTTTTTAATTATAAATTGTACAGGTTGATTGCTCATATTTGCCAAAAGCAAGGTGCAGACCTTGTAGACAATAATCAATGTGTCTATAAGCAAGACCAATAAGATACATTAGGTTGAATCCACCAATATGAAGATTAAATGCTTGTGCAGGGAAGTAAGATATAATTTGATGGCATTGAATATTAAACAGAAAAGGAAGACACAAAGACATGGATGCGAGAAAGGGAAATGAAAAGTGCCTCCTCAGTGGAGTTTTGTCAAGTTTTGGGAGATTAAACATGTTCCAAAGCTTGACAAGTTGTGCATATCTGACAGGAAAATATATGTGCAGTTCTGTAAGTTCATTAAACATGAGGGACCTGAGGGCCAATGACATTAGAATTGACAAATTCGAAATCTTAAATCAACATTTGCAAATTGAGATTACTATAAACATTAATCCCACTCTACTCTAGTGCATAATTGTCAACAAAGAATCGAGAATGCTATACCTATTTCCCCATGTTTGTTAGATGTTATATATGAAATGTGAGATCTACATACTCCAATGCTGTAAATTATAATTAACAACAGATGCATTCATAAATTCATATATTCCAATCAATGAATTATTTATCATATAATTTATATATCTTGAATCAACAAAAGCCCAAATAGATGAATAGGGTCCCTAATAATGAGAAAAATGAAAAAAATAGGCCAGATTATCAATAATCAAAAAGGTTGAACAAGATACAATACAAGCAGCAATGCTGCAAACTCCTACACTCACAAATCATCAGCTTAACCAAGATAGAAACATCAAAAACTTCAGCTATCTAGCCTGTACATTAGACTCTTTAAACCCCTTAGTTTTAGCTTGGTCGTAGCCCAATTTTACTTGTCATCACAGCCTGTCAATATGCCTCACAAATAAGCATTCCCTTAGCACCTCATTACATATCCTTTTAGTAAAGGAGAAACAAACTAAATGGTCTCCTTTGCAACCCCATTTTACTAGCCTTTCTCTTGTTGTAATTCTGTCCTTTATGACCAGCTAGCTTATAAATGCATGCTTGCCAATATGACCTGTGAACCAAATTAGCTTGTACACCAACTAACAGCTTGTTGGTTGGTTCTTTTTGTTTTTTGAAATCTCCTACTAAAGAAAAAGAAAAAAGAAATATGAATTGTGTAATAATGTTGTGTGTTTTTTTTAGGTTGAATTGGATATGTAGGTCGTTGTCTTACCTAGAAGATATGGTCTTGTTATGTAGGTCTAAATTAATGTGGACCACTTTGATACACACAGTTGGGTCAAATAAGATATATAAAGTAAAAGATAGTGATGATGTGTTAAGACTTATACAGGGCATGACACATAATGTTCTGTTTTAGGACTCATTGCTGAATTTATGAATCTTGATGTCCTTCGTTGAGTGAACTAGTCGCTAACCCATGCAATGCTCGGGAAAATTCATCAAAAAATATTTATACATGATATATATAAATTGATATTAGAGAAATTGTAGAAAACAGTAACATTATTAAATTAAATTTTGTTTAGAAAAATTAGAACGTAATTGAATCAATTTTTTTGGTTTATTTTTATAAAACAATGAGTTCTAACCTAATAAATAAATAAATAATATATATATATATATATATATATTAATTGAAAGTGGAAAAATGCTCAACAACTTCATATTCTTTTCTTTTACTTCTTCCCCTAGATTAATAGAAGTTGTAAGATGAATTCCCTAATATTTGAGGACTTGAACACTGAATTTCAATGGTTTAATGTGTAAGTTCTATAAATCCATAATCATAGTTTTTAAAAATACTTCATCCGGCCAAAATTCTTATAGTTTTTTTTTTTTTTTTTTTTTTTTTTTTTTGAGAATCAGGTCCCAACCTGCAATAAACTTTATTAAGAACTTGAAAAATCTGAAATAACAAGTGAATCTATATCAGACGGAACATCCTCCATCCAAACAAGCAACGGAAAAGGCAAACAAGCTCTCTGAGCTAAGGCATAGGCTACGGAATTGCCTTGCCTAGCAATGTGAGAAAAGGAAGAACTTCTAAAAGAGTTAACACAACATAGAGTGTCTCTAACTAAATGACCATAGGAAGAAGAAACATATCCCCAGTTGTAAGGGCCTTAATAATCACTTTCAAATCGCCCTCAAAATGACATTGTTGTAAGCCAATCTCATGTGCAAAAACACACCGCTCTCCTCGCTGCCAGCATCTCCAAACAATCCACATTATGTGGCTTTTTTATTTTCTCAGCTAATGCAGCAATGACCTGACCCAAGGAGTTCCTTACCACAATCCCAATCCCGGCATCCTCGCTTTCATTGAACCATGCTCCATCGAAGTTCGCTTTAAATTCCCTTGCTATTGGGGGACCATTTGCGCCTGTGGACCTGTCTAACCCCAAACTGAGCTTCACGGGTTGAATCTGCTGCACTAAGTGTTTTGCAGCTTCTCCAACTCTACGAAGCAGCAATGCCTTCTCATTCAGCCTTACCTTGTTCCGATGAGACCAGATAAACCAGGCCGTGGTCCCAAACAGTTCCCCGGCTCTAGGTTTTGTCACACACAATTCCACAAGATCAATGAAGGACCCATGTGCTGTCACCGCCTCGTTCACCCAACTAAACTCCATACTCCATACATGCCTCACCGTTTCACACTCCCACAGAGCATGCTTTGTGCTTTCTGGGAATCTTGCACACAACTGGCATAGGTAGTTCGCCACTATTTTCCTTTTCATAAGGTTGGCTTTTGCTAGTAGACAATTGGCACAAGCTCTCCACAAAAACTGATTTATCTTTCCAGGTACTTTCAAGCTCCAAATCCTAGACCACAAACCTGCCATACCCTGCCTGCTTGAGCCCGATGCTTCCTCCACTCTTTCCTCATCACACAACAGCTTATAACCGAACTTCACTGAGCAGAGTCCGTTCTTCTCCATGCTCCAATAGAGGTAATCTGATTGTGGCACCAAACACAAGGAATTGCCTTAATTTTCTGTGCTTCATGTGGAAGGAAGTTGGAATCAATCAGTTGCCCATTCCAGCTAGTCTTGTCTGAAGTCATCAAGTCAACCACCCTCATGTTTCTGTCCACTCCCGACTACATATGATTGATTTTCCTCCCCCAGGACCTGGTAGCCAACGGTCTTCGAAGACCTTTATCTCCCACCCTCCATTTTGCCCTTCACACAGCCACTTTCCTAGCCCTTAAAATACTCCTTCATGTAAAGGAACCAGATTTTTGTGTAGCATCAAAGATGGAGCCATTGGGAAAATATTTAGCCTTGAAAACATGGTAGAACAGCGAGCTTGTGTCATAATTGAGTCGCCAAACCTATCTAGCTAACATTGCATCGTTGAACTTTGTCAAGTCCTTAAAACCCAAACCTCCTTCGATCTTCGGTTTGCAAAGAGTTTCCCAATTTTTCCAATGTATCTTCTGACGTTCTCCCCATTGCCCCCACCAAAATTTCCTGATGAGCATTTCAATATCCCTACACAAACCAATAGGAAGTTTAAAACAGCCCATTGCAAAGGTCGAAATAGCTTGGACCACCACTTTCAAGAGCACTTCCTTTCCTGTTTGTGACAATAATTTCTCCTTCCACCCTTGTAATTTCCCCCATACTCTATCTTTTACGTAGTTTAAACTTGTTCTTTTATTTTTACCCACCACCACAGGTAGCCCCAAATATTTCTTATATAGCTTTATTTCTGGCACCCCAAGTAGTACTTTGATAGAATCTTTTGTCTCCTCCCTCACTAATTTTCCAAAGAAGAAGGTAGTTTTCTCCGCATTGATTTGTTGACTTGAGGCTTTCTCATACTTTTTCAGAATGTCTTGGATTGCTTTTACCTCCTCAACTTTTGCATGGCAGAAAAGGAGGCTATCATCTGCAAAAAATAAATGAGAAATTTTTGGGCCACTCCAACATAAAGAGTAACCATGTATTTTCCCTTCATTTATAGCATGATGTATTAATCCATCTAAACCTTCAAAGCATAACAAAAACAAGTATGGTGATAAGGGATCTCCTCACCTCAAGCCCCTAGTTGGGATAATATTACCGCTCGGTTCCCCATTAACCATTACAGAAAAAGAGACTGAACTTATACACTCATAAATCAATCCCCTCCATTTTGAATGGAAACCCATCCTCTCCATTATTTTCATTAGAAACATCCACTCCACTCTATCATAGGCTTGACTCATATCTAGTTTCATAGCCATACAACCATTCTTTCCAATTTTTTTTTTTTTTTTTTCATATGGTGTAAGGATTCAAAGGCCACCAAAATATTATCTAAGATGGCTTTATTTGTTTGGAAAGCACTTTGAATCTCAAAGATTATACAAGGCAGAATTTTTTTTAACCTATTTGCTAAGACCTTTGAAATAATCTTATACAAAACATTACAAAGGGCAATAGGTCTAAAATTTGTTACTCTAACAGGACATTTCACCTTAGGGATTAAAGTAAGATAAGTACGGTTCAAACCTGAGGGGATTTTGCCAGTGTTCAAACAAAATAGGACTGCTTCAGTTACTTCATCGCCAATCTTCTTCCAATAGTGTTGGTAGAAAATTGGAGGCATGCCATCAGATCCTGGTGCCTTCAAAGGTGCCATCTGATTCAATGCCAACTCAACCTCACCCCTAAAAAAATCACCAATCAGCTCCTTATTCATCTCATCAATGACCACTCGACCCGTGTGAATTGTTACTTCCTCAAATTCACATGGGTTCGACAAAGTAAAGAGTTGGTTATAATAATTTTCTAAAACTCCAACCACATTATCATCACCCACACACCAAACACCATTTAAATTCTCAATCTCCATTGTCCGATTCCTCCTAAACCTTTGTGAAGCTTTACCATGGAAAAACTTCGAGTTTTTGTCATCGGATTTCAACCAATAAATTTTTGAATGTTGCTACCACATCTGCTTCTCCTTAGCTATCAAACCCACCAACTCACCCTTTAATTTCACCATCTCATCAATATTATCACCCCTTAAGGCCGAAGCTTCTGCCTCTCTCAATCTCTTCTTTTTTTCCCCAATTTCCCAAGTAACATTTTTAAAGTAACGTTTACTCCACCACTTTAACTTCATCTGGCACTTTCCCACCTTATTCACCACCTCACCCATGGGTGTGCTGCCCTCACCCTCCCTCCAAGACAAGGCAACCATATCATGGCAGCCCTCCTCCTCTAACCACATCTTCTCAAAGCGCCAAGGTTTGTGTAAAACCCGGGGAAAAAAAAGGAGGGGTATTTAAGTAACTTTTTGTGGGACCAATTTTATAATTTATACTTATAAGGGAGTTTTTAGAAAATAAGGTTGAAACCCTAACTATATATAAGCTTATTAAGTTTTGAGAGAAGTGACTACCCAAATTACTCAAGTAGAGAAAGTTTGACTGCACAATGGAGGTAAGAGCCTAAGAATCTCTTCTTGTCAAATCTAAGTTTTATTTAGAATTAAAGTATTTTTTTTATGAATATTTTGGCCAATAGTGAGACTATTTAAAAAAAAAAATTCCAATGGATATGATGATGTAAATGAAGAAGGAATTAGATCTATTTTCCCTGCCGGTGTTGCGTTAACTGCAAGTGCTGCACAAGTTTACTGAATTGAATTTTGGTGAATAGCA
The DNA here is from genome assembly GCF_001633185.2 of Quercus lobata. Classification (NCBI taxonomy): domain Eukaryota; kingdom Viridiplantae; phylum Streptophyta; class Magnoliopsida; order Fagales; family Fagaceae; genus Quercus; species Quercus lobata. The sequence continues at coordinate 33,895,771 of NC_044913.1, read as the reverse complement.
AAAAGTTATGGTGTTGGCCAGTAGTGTGATAAATTATGGAGGTAAAATATATGTGTCAAATAGTATTTTTCTATAAAAGCATGTCAGGAGCTTGATTCTGGTTTGATATAGTGCTTTTCTTAGTTTTGCCCTCATGCCAAAACAGAACTATGGTCGGCGGCACTGGCAGGGAAGAAAAAAGAAATACATTTATATATGTATATATGATAAATGGATTTACCACCTTGAGAAAGCAACGCTAGCTCCTTTTCTTTATTATTATTATTGTTATATTTGTTTATTTGGTTGGTTGAGGCGTAAAGGGGAAGCAGTAGGTCTGACTAAGTGATTATATATATATATATATATATATCAACTCACGAATATAATAATGGGTGATGTACTTTTGGCCCTTTTATGCCTATAGGTATGGTGTAACTATAGAATTGATTCCTAGGAACTATTAGTGGCAGAAAATAAAGAGAGCAAAAATATTGTAAATTTACGCGGGATATTGGTGTGAGTGGATAGTGGGCAATTATTGGTTATTTTGAATAGTCTCTCTTCTGGTCGGATACCGTTATAAGTTTTCTTGAATTATTTGATTATTGAGTATAGTGTTTGAAAATTGTTCTAGGTGATATCTAAAGATTTTAGAGGAATTGTTAAGGAAAAGTTTCTTTAGACATAGCTTTTGGAGGTAAGTAACCTTATCCTAATTGGTTTTATTATGTGTATTTTAATTACTGAAAATTGTTTACAGATGTTACAATTTTATTTCTATTGTATTACTGATTTCAAGTAAAGAATTATCACAAATATATCTGATTACTGAATATATGATGTATCTTATTTAATTGTTTTTAGCTATACTGATTCAAAGTAAAGAATAAGGAATTTTCACAAATACATATGAGCATTGAGTATAAGACTTATTTTATTTAATTTTTTTTTCTGCTATATTGATTTAAAGTAAGAATATAGAAATATCACAAATATATTTGAATATTGAATATATGATTAAATATATACATATTTGAATAAGATATATTTTTGTTAGAAACTATGATTTCATATATATGATTATGGACAATTTGACTATGAATTGATTTTGATACCCAAACCAATGAGGGTTATTCATTGGTACTTTGATACCCAAACCAATGGGGGTTATTCATTGGTACTCTGATACCCAGCCAATGGGGGTTATTCATTGGTACTATGATGCCCAGTCACGGGGATATAGCGTGGCCATAGTCATAAGATTATTAAGAATGTGATTTACGTTTGAATATTTAACTATTTTGAGTCGATAAAACTGCTTATGTATTTTTGGAACCTATTGTAAGTTATAACTTTTGATATATGGAAAACTGACTACTTTCTAAACCATCTATGATATAATTGTAAGATTAAAGTATGTGATCTATTTGCAAAGTATTATTTTAAGATTATGAAACTTCTTTAGTTATTTTTGAAAACCCATAGTATATCGTAACTTTTGAAGACTCATATTACATCATATTACTTTACAGATCTATTGCTTGATAGAACTTATTAGGATTTTGGTTACTTATTGAGTTGTCAACTCACCCATTTTTCCCCTCCAGTTTCAGATTGTGAAGAATAGCAAGCTTTGGGCACTTTGATGTTGTGTTGTGAGCAGGAAAAGAAGCTTAGTGATTTTGGGATTGGATGGTCTTCTAAGAGTTTTATATTTATTGACCAATTGGCATTATGTACATGAGGTTTGAGATTTTGTTCCTATTAAATTATTGGAGATCTATTCATAAAGAAATAATTTTGAGGTATTTTGGATTTATTTAATTTAATTTTTTAGGATAAATTTTTGTTGCTAAGAAGGCCTTGCACACTTGTAGGATGCTTACTTTATAAGCGTGCGGCAATTATCACGTGCCAATCTCTATAGTTGGGTTTGGGGCATGATAGTTTGTTTTGCCTTATCAGCACCCCACAAGGATGGATCACTATTGGTTTATGATCAGATGTACCACATTCCAAAATCACCACTTTTGTTGCCGGATATATTTCAAGCCAATCCAAGGTCCCCATAGCCCTATCAAGTCGTTCCCAAACCGAGATACCATTAGCAATATTTTTGAACCATGTGAATTTGCTACCCATGAACCCTAAATTCACAAGCCCACACTCATCCAAGACATCTCTAAAGTTTTTCATTTGCATGAATGGTCTCAACCTCCCTCCACTTTTTTCATGAGATTTTGTGACTCATTAAAATCACCTGCACACAACCACATTACCAAAAACCTCCCATATAAATTCCTCAGCAAATTCCCTGATTCCAACCTTCTTTGTGTTAGTGGCTCACCGTAAAAACCTATAAAACTCCATCCATCCTCCTTGCTTTTATTAATCAGCACATCAATATGATTTAAAGATGAGGATTCAACATCAACCTATAATCCTTTCTTCCAAAAAAAGTGCCAAACCTCCTCCTAAATTCACTTTCGACACCCCAAAACAATTTCCCATTCCCAATCTATCTCTAATGTCACCAATCCTTGCTTCTACCAACCATGTTTCGACTAAAAACACCATTGAAGGATCTTGTGCTTGGACCAAATCCCTAAGAGCTTGCACTGTTAGACGGTTCCTAAGCCCCCGACAGTTCTAACATAATGGTTGCTGTCTGAATTGAGGGTTTTGTTTAGAGGGGCAAACGTGAGATAGAGCAAGCAAAGGGAGAGAAGCAAACGTGAGAGGAGAAAAGTTTGATAAATTTTTTTAATTTTTTGTTTATATGTAAAACTTGTTTAACCGATAACCAAAACCCATTAAAATTACATCTACGGTCAAGATTAAAACAATACTAAATTAATGGTATAGATTTAGGTGGGTATTGTACCCTCTTTTTTTGAAGGGGTACGGTAGAATGACCCATAAAAGAAATATATATATATATATATATATTTGAATTGTATTAAAGCAATACATGAATTAATGCAATAGATCCACACCTCCGCTATGACTACTCCCTTACCCAACACATCATCTCCTAATCCCAAGACCCAACGTGATAATAGAAATTAAAATATGTCAACATTGTCTGGCTTGAGAGAGCTTAGATCACATGGCAATGGCATGTACATGCATTATGTCTGTTTGGAACAGCTTATTTAGTAGAAACTAAAAACTCTTTACTAAAAGTACTATAGATAAAGCTAAAAAGTAGTTGAAATAGTACAGTAGGACTCATGAATAGTACGAAAAACTGCAATAAAATTCATGAATAGTAGCAAAAATAAGTTAAATAGTAAACAGAGCTGACTTTTCAAGTCTTCAACACGCTGATGAGAACTTGGATCTAGCAATTTTTCTTTTTCTTTTTCTTTTTCTTTTTTGGAGAATGATTGTTTTAGGGAAAGGTAAGGAGATTTGTTTGTATCAAAACCGAGATAGCACCGAAAACAGCAATAACGTAGCATAAGCGTTCTTTCTACTTTGCAGTATTTCAGCACACAAAGAGATCTTCAAAGGCCATAGAAACAAATGAATTTTTGCGGCATAATACTTATGTTGGGACTTGGGATAAAAGGCTAAATGTTCAACAACAGTCAAACCCAACTAAACATCAACTGAAATTCAATCACCCTGTTTTAAATTCCGTAGAAGAAAAAAAAAGTGTAGAAAATAAAAGAAATTTCCACTTTTGCTTCTCACACTTGAATGTCATTTCCACATTTTCTAATAATGAAAAGATTCAAATATACAATTATACCAAACACCATTAGAAAAAAGAACATATAAACAACTCAAAATGCCTACATAAAACCCAGGTGGCAAACACGTTTACTTAGTGATTCAAAGAAAACCCATCACCCCCATTAAGCGTTAAACCCTTTTCTTTCATTTACTTTGCAGAACATGTCAGTATTACTCTATTCTTAACCCAGTACCCTTCGAAATGCAAATACTAACTACTTTCATAGATTTAAATTACCAAAAAAAAGTTCAGGCAATCGAAATTAGAAAAGATAAAATCAAACAAAATTAGAAGATGTAAGCTATTTGGTAACGGAGAAAACGAAGGAAAGCAAAAGAAGACTTTTGAGTAACTAAAGAGAGGAACCAAATCCGAGATTCGAAGCTTACCGATGAGTGCTAGAGTGACCGGAAAGAGATAGCGTGAATATTCCGACAAACAACTCAGAAATCTGCTGAAACTTTGAAGAGTTTTGATGTGATTGGAAGCCGAGAAAATGAGGGAAAATGAAAACCCTCGTGAAACCTAAGGGCTGGGTTTTTTTTTTTTTTTTTTTTTTTGGGAAGGACTGGGTTGAATTTGTGGTTATTGATTTTGGGTTAAATGGGGGTAGAATGGGTTTTTCATTTTTTTAGTTAAAACCCAATAATTATTGGGTCTAATTGGGTTGATGCCCATTTAACCCAACTAATAATTGGATGGTTTTGGGTTTAATTAGAGTGGGTGAGTTTGGGTGGGCAAATGGATTTGGTCGGGCAAATGGGTTTGGACTTATTTTGCCACCCCTAAATTACACAGATGGAGGGTAGTATTAGGAGCTGCCCCATACGTATAAGACATACCATAAAAGCTTAATGCACATATAAATTACAGCTACATTCTCTCAAAGTACAAACCCTTCCCATTTCCCTCCATTTAGATTTCTTGCTACATCTACCACATCACCCCAACTAATAGGATCTAGCATTAATCTACCTAGGCTAGCTATTCTCCCTCAAAAGGTTAATTATATTCATTTACTCTAAAATATGGAATATTTATAACATATTTATTAATTTTATACTATTATATAATTCTATAGATATAACTAGTGGCAGAGTTAGAATTTTAGTTTAGAGGGGCAAGATTGAAAGACAATATTAAAAAATAATAATAATAAAAAATCATTAATATTAATAACTAAATAAATAAACAATTGTAAAGTGTAAACAACTATAATTGTTGTAAGGGCACATTATAATTCCCAAGCCCAAAAATGAAAAGGACTAAGGCCCAAAAAGCCCAATACAATAAATTTGTAGAGAGTGGGTTAGAAACTGGACTTCAATGAGTTGGACAACAATCAAAGTAGGTTAAAGATGGCTAAAAAATGAAAATAAGCAAGTTTTATGCAAGGAAAATCTTCCTCGGCAAAGTTCAAGGAAAGCAGTTCTTATATATATATATATATATATATATATATATTTCTTTTGAACTTACGTACAACTACAATTCTTATGGCTACAGTGTTTTTCTACCGATTCTCAGATGATCCCATTGTAATGGGGTTTTTCCTCTTTATATTCTTCTACTTCCCTTCATCTCAGCCTTCCACGTGCAGATTGATTTGTTGGTTTTGATCCTTGTCCCATCAGCACCTTCCTGAAATCTTAGTAGGTAGCTGTGAGGCTAAAGATTACTGTTCAAGTATCACCTCCACATTAATGCGGTCAGAGAGTTAGCTGCAGAGCATTCAATACGGTGGTAGCAGCTTTCCCTTGAGATATTTCCCAGTTTTTCCTTTGTCTTATCCCCTTTTGATGTTTACCCTTACCAATATGGTCATCTGGTGCGTTGTTCTTGGTGAAAGACTGGACCCTTGACCTCTGCTCTGCCTAGCCGAAGAGGTACTCCACCTCCGACTGTGATCCCGACCCCTTATCACCATACCTCTTCCAAAGAATATTTGACTTGCATACCTTCTCTAGCATTTAATTGTCCTTGAACATTTCAATGCCCTCGGACACGGCCCATGGCCCAATACCCATTTTTGGGCCCTTTACCCCTATAATAGCCCCTCAAAATACCATTTTTTTGGTCTTTGGGAGAAAAGAGGAATTTCGATATCAGAAGAAATTATCCTGCTCTATTCTTACATCATCCCCTTTTGTGCAGGTGTCTTTTCAACTGTCCTAAAGCACGCTCCTGACGCTTCAGCATCCAGGGCATGTTTACATTTACTTCCTACAATGCCCTGTCCCCCATGTTCTACGGTACAATGGAGATCCTAGGGTGGAAAATTTCATAAGGACTTGAGCAGGAATTGTCCAGCCTACTTTTCCCTCTTATATATATACTGCTTGAAGATCTCGATTGTTCTACTTTTTGCATCTTCAACTCTCAAGAATTAGTCAGAGCAGCTCTTCTTGTCTTCTGTAAGTTACCCTGAGCAGTTTTTTTTTTTTTTTTTTTTTTTTTTTTTTTTTTTTTTTAAATTTAAAACCTTTTCATCCACAGCCTCCCCAACTCTACCTCGACTTCTTAAATCCTTCAACTATTTTTCTTAATGGGTAGATTTGCTGACTTAGTAGATACCTCAAAAGGTATAGAAAGCTTCAAAGCCCACTACCATATTCCCTTTAAAGTTTCTATTAGAAATTGTCATCGAGGGGAATGGCATGCGCTGAGGTAGGAGGGAGAAGTGGTAATCCCTATGATTGCCTTCATAGAGGGAGGGATGAGAATCCCCATGGGTAGAGTGACTAGGGATTACCTCATTGCCCATAGACTCACCCCTACCCAATGCGCCCCTAACATGTTTAGGATTCTAGGTAGTGTAGATGCCCTTAACGAAAAAGTAAATGTGAACCTTACCCACCATGACGTTAATTGGATTTACAATCTTCATAACCTCAAAGGCCAAGGGTATTATCTGAAAACCACAATCCCTGCGGCCAGACTTATATCATGTCTCCCTGAGTCCAATAAGGGTATGGACAAGGATTTCTTAATCATCTCATGAGAGTGGCATGATGGACTTCATTGCCCAACACAAGATAGGACACCAAGTGGGGTACTTGGATTTAGGTTCCTTACTCTAACAATAACCTCTTTATCACTAACATTTTCTATGTTCACTTTTTCCACACTTGTAAATTTGTTCTTACTTTACCTATATTGTGTTCTAACTGTGTTTTTATTTTTGGTAAATTTATAGATAAGTATTCGACAATCCCAAATCTCAATCTTGTCAATGAACCTGATTTGACAAAAATACTTAAAGCCAAGATTTTTATCCATAAGGACAGACAGCTAAGGGCAACTCATTCGATCCTCGGCTACGACCCTATATCATCCAGTTTCCAGGCACCCAAGTACATGATCAAGGTGAGAGACCCACACTTGCATCAAATCAACATTGTAGTCCCTATTTCCTCATCACCGGCCCTATTCCAGAAGGCATGCAACAAGTAGAATTTCCTTTCTAGTGTATAGCCGAGGAAGAAGCAGCCCCTTCCCAACCAATTATTATGGAGGAAGAAGAAGTAGTTCAAGTTTCGGACTCCGAGGACGACTTTGAGATTTTTAACCAACCTCTACCTTTAGAATCTCTAGTTGCTAACTTCAGCCAACTCCCTCTAGCTTAAGTTAGTAGGGTCCAAGAAGCTCCAAGTATACCCGAATTATGGTGCTTTAGCATAAAGCCAACACAAGCCTTCTAGATCTCTTGGAGTCTCATGCAGGAGATAATGTGCCAGAAATGGCAATCCAGGCCAAGCCCCCCACTCTTCCTTCTACCCAGGTTCCCTACCCTAACCTCGCAGATAAGAAGAGGAAACGAGACCAAAAAGGCAAGGAGGTAGAGGAAGAAGGAAGAGGCCTTCCTTCCAAAAAGGTCGAGCCCCAGAAAGGAGCCAAAGTAGCCAGGACAACTCAAACAAGGTCCTCCAACAAAGGATCTATTATAGAGAAGGGGCGAGATCGTTGCACCAAAGTTCAAGCATGGAACCCCCCTTTGGTGTTGAACAAATCTCCCCTCCTTATAGATTCCTCCATCAGGGACTTTCAACAAGGCAAGACTAGGTATGTAGCCCACGCCCTGGAGTAGCCCCTCTTGCTGCCCGACGACATGGCCGACCTTAGAACCATAAAGAAACATAAGGTGTTTCTCACCTTAAAAAGAGACCTTGCAATGGTAAGCGTCTTTGCCTATCTTTTAGTTTATTATTATTAGTATCATAATTTTTTTTTTTTTTTTGTGTTTTCATTTTTTTCTGTCACTACTCATATACATCCTATTTTTTAAGGCTGTTCAAGCTGTGCATGTGGCCGAGGAGTTGGTGAACAACTCCCACACACATATGAAGAAGGAGGAAGGGAGGAGAATAGCTGCTATGGAAGCCTTCTCCTTAGCCAAGAAGAGGATTCAAGAGCTGAACATGAAACTAATCGAGGCTAACCGGTATAGGAAGAATGCTGAGGCTGCCTTGCTTGGGGCTGAAATGCAAGCAGAGAGCCAACACAAACAGCTCCAATAGGCTGAAGGCCAACTATCTGCAGCTAAGGGGTAAATAGAGGTTTTAAAGAAAAAATTGGAAAAGGCAGAGCAAACTGCCGAGAAAGCTAAGCAGAATGGCTATGACATAGGGGTGGCAGAGACTAAGGAAGCACTCAGGGCTGAGGTCTCTAGGTGTGTAGAGCTTACTACCTCCAGGTGTGAAATGAGGCCCTTAACCAAGCTGGGGTTGAGGCCTCCTATGCCCTAAGGAAGTAGAAAATGATTATCCCTCAGCCATCTGAGCATTAGGCCCATCAAGCTCCAAAGCTGAAATTGCCCCTACAGAGATAGATCCTAGCAAGGACATCCCTGCCAAGGCCCTCCCCTCTCCCAACAGTCTTCCCAAAGAGGCCAAACAGACTTGGGTAGTTGAAAAAGAGAAAGAACCAACTAAAGAAGTAGCCCCTTAAGCTACCAAAGCCCCATCTATACCCAAGGACCCCTCTAAGGAGAAAGGTGTTCCCCAAAGCCACAAGATTGTTCTGGCTACTTTCCCCATTTCTACCAAGGAGGATCCTAAGGGTAAAGGCCTAGCTTCTTCAACAGCAGCAGCTGCCAAACCTGCCAAGGCCACAGCCAAGGACAACCCTCCTCTTAAGATTAAATAGGACCTAAGTTAGATTTTATAGATAGATTTTTTTTTTTTTTTTTTAATGTAATTGTTGTTTACATTTCTGAAGTTTGTACTTATTCTGCCTTTTCCAAGGCTTTTCTTAATGAAAAATATTAACTTTCTTTTATGCCCTATTGTACTTGTGTAAATTCAAATATGATTTCTATTCTACCCTGCACTTAATTGACATAAGTATAAAATATAATTTTACTTAATTCAAGATATTCCCACATCCTTGACTTCAACAATTATCTACACAGTTGATACTAAAACTGCTACATTCTATGCTCTCAACAATATAACAGACTAACCTTTACCAGTCTACAACCTTTGATAAAGTATAAATTTGACTTCAAAAACATACCTTACATATCTTAGACAAGTTGCTCATATGATTATACGTGCCTTAGGCATTCTTTCTTACTATTGAGCAATGGAGAAAGGTTCACTTAGCAATAGATCTAGGTTGTGGTAGGTGTTAATTTACCCATAGTACATGGTCCAAAGAGCCAAGTATTACTAAGGTTCTATTTAACTCCTGAAGAGATACTACATAGTGTTAATTTACCCAAGGTATGTGGTTCGAGGAGCCAGACATGACCAAGATTCTGTTTAACACTTAAATAAATAATAAGGAGTACTAATTTACCCAAGGTATGTGGTTCGAGGAACCAAGCATTAATAAGGTTCTATTTAATACTCAAACAAATAACTAAGAATATCAATTTACCCAAGGTATGTGGTCTGAGAAACCAGGCATGACTAAGGTTTTGTTTAATATTCAAACAAGTAATAAAGTATACTAATTTACTCAAGGTATGTGGTCCGAGGAGCCAAACATGACCAAGGCTCTGTTTAATACTTAAACAAATAATAAGAAGCACTAATTTACCCAAGGTATGTGGTCTAAGGAGTCAGGCATGACCAAGGTTCTGTTTAATACTCAAACAAGTAACCAAGAATATCAATTTACCAAAGGCATGTGGTTCGAGGAACCAGGCATGACCAAGGTTCTGTTTAATATTGAAACAAGTAATAAAGAGTATTAATTTACCTAAGGTATGTGGTTCGAGAAGCCAGACATGACCAAGGTTCTGTTTAATACTTAAACAAATAATAAGAAGCACTATTTACCCAAGGTATATGGTCCGAGGAGCCAGGCATGATCAAGGTTTTCTTTAATACTCAAACAAGTAACCAAGAATATCAATTTACCCAAGGTATGTGGTCCGAGGAACTAAGGCCCAAAGAGCCCAATACAATGAATTTGTAGAGAGTAGGCTAAAAACTGGACTTAAATGAGTTGGACAACAATCATGGTAGGTTAAAGATGGCTAAAAAATGAAAATAAGCAAGTTTTATGCAAGGAAAATCTTCCTCGGAAAAGTTCGAGGAAAGTAGTTCTTATATATATTTCTTTTGAACTTACTTAATTTTCTTTTGCTTCCCTTCATCTCAGCCATCCACGTGTAAATCAATTTGTTGGTTTTGATCCTTGTCCCATCAGCACCTTCCTAAAGTCTTGGTAGGTAGCTGTGAGGTTGAAGATTACTGTTCAGGTATCACCTCCACATTAATGCAGCTAAAGAGTTAGCTGCAAAGCATTCAATGCGGTGGTAGCAACTTTCCCTTGAGATATTTCCCAATTTTTCCTTTGTCTAATCCCTTTTTGATGTTTATCCTCACCAGTATGGTCGTCTTGTGCATTGTTCTTGGTGAAAGACTAGACCCTTAACCTCTATTCTTCCTAGCCGAGGAGGTACTCCACCTCAGACTGTGATCCTGACCCCTTATCACCATACCTCTTCCACAAAATATTTGACTTGCATACATTCTATAGTGTTCACTTGTCCTTAGACATTTCAATACCCTTGGACACGGCCTATGGCCCAATACCCATTTCTGGGCCCTTTGCCCCCACAATTTTCATATTCATCATTTAGAACTCAAATTGAACCTCATTATAATGCACAAGATTCTCTATACTTTCAATAAGTATATTTCATATGATTAAAATAAAGAAACAAAAATAACCAATTCATAGTTACTAAAAATCAAATTAAGTGATTAATCTTAATATATAAAATTTAAGCATCTAATTTGGTTCCATAATTTAAATTGAGAAAATAAGTATTAAGGGTATAGCAATATTCCTACAAAATTGTATACATTTCACTCTACCTTGTTTGTTAAAAAAAAATGTAGAATTCAACCTTTCAATTTCTATTATTGATTTAGTACAGTATATGGATATTAGGTAGAATTTAAAATATCTTCTCAAAAAAAAAGGTAGGATTTAAAAAAAAAAAAAAAAATATATATATATATATATAGTAAAATATAAGAGTAATCGCACCAGTTCGTGTAAAATATTCCACCTATTTTACAAAAAGAACTTACTTTTTCTATTTTACACAATTACTTTTTCAAAACACCCACATCAGTTTATCTATTTTACAAGATATTTCAATAAAATATTCATTCTTCATTATTTTTTATTATTTTCCCTAATGGTCATACCTTTTTAATTTAAAATTATATTTTAAGTAAACTACCAACACTGGCGGCTCGACCAGTGAAGCCACTTGTGCTGAAGGTCCAATGGCTAAACCGCCGAAATAGTGGCTCCGACAAACGCCGTCAGATTGGTCTCGCCGCCCACCGTATCACCGGAATAGTGGCTCCAACGACCACCACCGGATCAATGTCTTCGTCCGCCGTATTGCTAGAACCAGTGGCCGAACCGGTAGAATAGTCGCTCCAACGACCGCTGTTTGATCGGTGTCAAGTAACCCACAGTCATTTTTTTTTTTTTTTAATTTTTACCCAACGGTCATAATTTTTAAATTTATATCAACCAAATGTTTCAAATCTGTTTCCTCTCCCATATTGACGATAATCTCCTACTGTATCACTACCTTTCATGAAGAAAAAAAGATAACCAAATGCTTTGTGGCTTTGTGAATGCTAGGGAATATTACATTTTCTTTATTAGCTATATGGCATTAAAAAATGACACTTCAACTTTTACAAATCTTCAAAAGTTCAAAAGGCAAGTATGAATAAATTAGAAGTGCAGTTATCAACCTCCAAACAGAAACCACACACCTTTTACGTAGCATTTAGTGCATTCCAGTTCAAATAAGATGTAATATCTTGCTCTTAGGAGCTTGACTTAGAATTTGAGCCATAGACAAGTGGTTATCCTATCACTACCTTTGCCTGCAGATTCCACTAATGCAATATGATTGCAATAAAAAGCATTCCCATGTTTTAAAAAGAGCAGGACACCCATTTGCTCTCTAATTTTGCAGATGTAACATAACGGTTTTCTCCATTGTCTATAAGATTTGTATGCAGTAAATTCAAGTATTAAACTTGCCCATAAGGTCAACAACTTCATCAGCTATCTCATACTTTTATTAGAAGTGCTACTACTGAATTTTAGTAGCAATTGAAATGCACATTTTTAATCACAAACCCTGCTTCACCCAGAGCACACTGACAAAAACAGAGACATAATGAAACATGCTACAAATCACATACATGCTATCAAATTATCTTGAATAACCAAGTGTTATTATCCTTGCACAATACAAAATTTACAACATTGCTATTATAAGTGAAGACTACGAAAATATATCTAACATGATTAGAGATTGAATAATCATGTTCCCTGCACAAGTAAATACTACAAGAGAGTTGTCTAACACCAAATCATCTATGTTAACCATGTGCTAGTATCTTTGCACTATACAAAAATTACTTGATTAGATATTGTCAATAATAATATTCAAATTGTGATGAAAGTTTAAACTTTAACCTCTCCAAGATTTCCAAATGACGTAGACAAATATATTCTTTTTGCTCAAATCCATGGTTGTTATATCTTTCATCATAATTTCATCTTCCAATTTCCTCTTTTCTACTTCATTCTTCTCTTCCTTGATACAAATGAACTCTCTTCGTTCTTCTGATGCAACGCGCATTAAGTCTCTTCATTCTTCTAATGCAATGCGCATACTTTCTTGTTTCTCCTCATGCATTCTCCTCTTTTGTTCCTTGATTTCATCCAATTGTGAGGAAAGTATTGGGACCACATCATCGCTAATCTTTCATTTCTTTAATTTCTCCTTTTCAGTCTTCTTGCCTATGGGTCTCTCCAAGGTTTCACCGTAATTCATCTCATCATCATCTTCATCGAGATTTATTGAGCTTGCAAAAGTAGGACAAGATTGTGTGGCTAGCTGTCTTGTGCGGACCTTCACATTATCTCTTAGATTCAACCATTTAGTTTCATTCCTCAAAATATTCCAACAATGTTCCAATTGAAATGAATTTTCGCTATTACTTTTATACATAGTTTTTGCATCAGTAATCTACATAAGTAAAAATTTGAAAATAATGAGTATCATAAAACTTTCAATGCATTGATGTATAATACATATTACATGTTGAGTAAAAATACCTTGTCATGCTCAGTTTTACCACTTTTATTCTAATTCTCAATTTGGGCCAAGAATCCACAAAACTTGTTGGTCTCCCTTTGAATTGTTGACCACCGACTACTTAAAGAGTCCTTGGAGCAGTTAAATTTCTTGTCACCATGGAAGGTGGACCAAATTCTATTCCAAAATGTCGTGTGTTTTTGGTTAGTCAAGGTCACAGCATCTAAGCTTACATTGAGCCACGCCAACACTAGCTTAATGTCTTCATCTACAGTGAAGTTCTTTCCCCATTAACTTTTCCTAATAGTTGATTTTTCTGCAACGAAGGGTGCAGATTGTCCCATTTCAACTTAGGATGGAGATTGATGGACAATCATGTTTGAATGTGGAGTGGACATCAAAATACTATTTCCAAAACCTTGTTCCTCTAAATGTGGAGTACAACCTTCTCGTCCCTGAAACTAGGGCCTATATCCGGGAGGCAAGATTCAAGCCTATCATTGGCCTTCTTCCAAAACCTTTAGTGCCTCATTTACAGGTGGTGGGATACTACCCACACTTTTCATATTGCTGTGCGGGAAATGATGGTGACTCCCTACAACTTCTACCGCATGAGCGGCCTTAGCTTCGAATGGGCCATCATCAGTTTGGACAATGTGTCGGGCATCTAATTGGGTCTTGACATGTTGGGGAGGAAGTACTCCATTGAGACCATCCACTATTTTGACTTGGTGTCGGATTACATGTTTCTCCCACAGAGGACTACAGAGAAGTGTGTCCGTTTGGCTAGGGCTTTCCTTCTGCACTTGTTTGGGGGCTTACCTCTTTGCCAATGGTGGGCAAACGGTGTCTTTGAGGTGGTTGACCCTCTTTCAGGACTTTGGAGAGGTACAAAGGGCTAACTAGGGGCAAGCATGTCTTGCCTATCTTTACTCCACCCTCGTCACTCTCAGCCGGGGTACCTTGTGGTAGCTTGTGGGGCCTTGGAAGCTCCTTGAGGTTAGTTCTCTTCCCATTCCTTGCATTTTCCTTTGTAGCTTATAGTCTTGCAAAATATATTGTCTTACACCTTCTAAACTGTCATCTTGCATCTAACCTGTTGCTTGTGCTTCTTTTGTTGTGGTGGTTGGTCAGGTATGGCCTTATAATGGAGGCCCACCTTGCTGGGTTGACTTTGAATGAGGTAAGTTTAAAAGTTCTAGTTGTTCATGCTTCTTCATGCATTTCCCTTAGGATACCCTTCTTTTAACCTTATGTCACCATAGGTTAACTGGACTCCATGGGCTGACCAGCCCTTTCCTGCTACTCGAGACTTGGAACCTTCCACTCTTATTACTTTAGAGATTACCCATCCCCTCGGAGGAGCGGGCTTAAGCGTGTTATACCTAGCATAGAGGGTATGGTGCCAATTAGTGGGTAGGGATGACCCACAGATTCTAATGGAACCTCTTGAGTTCATGCTTGCCCCACACTCCATGACTGATGCTGAATACAAATCGTGGGGAAGTGGCATTCCCTATGCCAAGAGGCTTCTTAAGGGGTTAGGCTATAAGGAGTTCAACATCACCCGCCTCATGCCTTCCTTCACTATTCAAGTATATGTTCAATCTCTTCTTCTTCTCTTCTTTTCCTTTACCTTGTTTGTCGTGACTTCTAATGTGGAAAATTGTAACAAGAGGAACCTACTGTCGGTGAGCCAATTGATCCTCCACATCTCCCTTAGATAGTCTATGCTTATGGCCCTGATGGCTTTGCTCAAGAGCGGGCCGTGCCCCATAATCCCAATGTCACAGGCTATCATTTTCCTCCCAACACACGGGCAGTGAGTTCTTCATTCCTTTTAATCTTTATATTTTTGGCATTTCTCTCTTTCTAGTTTGGTCACTAACCCTTCTCTCTTTGAATTGCATCCCACTATCCAAAAGCATGAGGAGTTGGTATGGCTGGCTAGGAATCTTAAACTGGAGGTGACCAAATATTCAAAGAGCTTGCATGGTCTTGAAGGGGCAGCCTACCCGAGTAGTGGTGGTGATGATGATGATGATGATGATAAAGACGATGATAGAGGCGATGAGGAGGATTTAAAGACGACTCCTATCTATCAGTCAAGGAAGAGGCAGTACCATTGATTACCTGTAGCTCAAGAGATATAGGCATACAACACAACTTTTTCTCTTTTTGTTGCTTTTGTTGTTTTTTTTTTTTATATATATATATTTCCCTTAGTAAACATTTGGATTTAGTTTGAGACAAAGGATTGTACTTAAGAACATATTTTTTACATTTATGCTTTTGATTGGGATTTAGCACTTAATTTACAAGATATATGACTAATTGTATGTTTCTATACAACTTTTCTTCTTGGATGATTAAAATCTTGTGCTTGGAATATGTCTTGGATAATCCCGTAGGATGTAGGTGTTAGGATTAGTGTCCTTTAAATCCTATTGTATGATGCTATGTATGACCTTATGTTGTAATTAATAAAGTTGTTTTATTATTATCTAAAATAATGGTAACATGAATATTTGGACATTATCATATAGTCCATGAGATGCATAGTATGTGATTTATGTGATTTAGTCACAGAAGATATAAATCACAAGTTCTTTGTAAACTCTGAATTTTAGTTTGTAGTCGGTGATGAAATTGGGCATTTCATCTACAAAGACTATAACATATCAACTAAGATTATTTGTCTTGATCATGGAAGTGGAGACTTCTAGTTGATATCTTGATATGTTTTAAGAGTTAAGACATATTGAGCTAGACCACTGTGAGATTTATTATTCTCCTAACGAGTGTCAAATGAATAATAAATCTCACGAATTCTACTTCCATGAACTCTTAATAATGAGAGAATAATGGACCTGATCATGAAGTGTAGGTTACTTTGATATATCAGGAATGAGATCTAAAGTCACGATCAAAACCTTAGTATGTTGGGCAGCCACATTTAGTGTTGATAGAACATATATTCTCAAGATGGAATTTATAATCTCTTAACAGAGATATAAAATATTCCCTTATGCTAAGTTTAATGGGTTTGGTTATTCAGAATGTTAGGCCTAACTACTTTAGTAAGGAGTTACTAAAGTATATATTTATGAAATTGGACTTCATAAGTATATGATGAATACTTAAAGGATTAAACTGGGTACTCAAGGATTAAGATGTAGTAATCTTCAAAGTGACAATCTACATTCATAACTTTGTATTACTACAAATATTTTATGAAGTGGTTGCATGTATAATAAGGTCTTGGGATATAATTTATTAATAAGGCCTAGAGTGCAATTATATTTATATAGTGGTATTAAATATAATTAATAGTAACTTTGGACTTGTCAAGAGTTGACAGAAAAGCCCAAGGCCCATTAGAGATAGTCTTATTTGTTCCCTTTTGGTCCCACTCTAAGCCACATACTAAAACCTAGCCCAATTAGATAATCAATTATAAGGAGAGAAACATTTAAGAGAATGAAATGGTTTGTATGTGAGTGTTAGACACTCTCTTATTTTCCCTTGAACACATACATATAAACTGATTAAGAAACCACACTTCTTGGGCACAAGTGGAATTAGAGTGAAGATTAAAAGTGTTCCCAAGTACTTCTGATCTTTGGTTTTGAATTTCATCGCACCAAGTACACTCTCTAGTTTTTATATTCTGAAATTTACATAGTACATATTATCACTTGCGAATGAAGTAGATCCGTTAATTTTCCACTGCATATGTTTTGTATGCGATACAAACATGTGTTTTTCCAACAGTAGGAACCCTTGGAATGCCTTAAAGTGAAAACTATGCTCAAAACAGGGGGAATGGGCTTCTGCCAAGCACCATGAGTACGTAGGGATGGGCCTGCGTATGCAGCTTTGACTTTGCATACGCAGAGTTGACCTTGCGTACATGGGCCACGAATCAGAAAAATTCTAACCAACTTACTTAAGTATAAAAGTAACCGTTTAAGTTTAAAACCCTTACCAACGTAATCCCAACCTAGAGAGGCCTTTTTTGAGGTCCCCCAATGGTAGAAAACTCTCCACTTGATGTCTCGGCTTGGACTAGGAGGCTTGGTCCCAATTTCAAGGATTCCATCACCCCCTATGGTTTTTCTTGTGTCTTCCTAAACAATCAAATTACGGTGGATGAGCCTCTTCCTCATGCTACTGCTAATTATTGGGTTCCTTCTCGACATGTTTTCCATTTCAATGAAATAGAACTATGTCCCACTATCGAAGAGTTTGGTGCCATCATGGGTGAATCAGAGATTAATGATCTAATCTTCCCTACCATAGGCGAGGATCTCCCCTCCTTGCTACAAGGTGTGTTCGGCATTCCTTCCACCACGACAAATAGGTGGTATGTCTTTGGCAAGCTTAACCTTAGGTTAGTTTTTGAGTACTTTTCCGGTTCAGCCCTTCTAGTGGGTGAGAGGCCACATTCATACTTTCTTCGTGCCTTTTTCTTATGTGCTCTTGCAAGGTATTTCTTAGTTCAAAATTCGTACTGTGTGAACCTTCAGATATGCATGGTAGCTTATGAGCTAAAGAAAGGTAACCCGGTGGGCTTGATTTTAGCAGGGACCCTCAATGGTTTGGATGCCTTTCATAGGAAGGAAGCAAGCTTCTTTGCGGGAAGTCCTCTTCTCCTTCAGGTATAATCCCTAACTTTTGCCTAGGTTCTCAACCTAGTGGGATTCCTCTAATTTTTGCATGGTTTGCCTTTCGGTTTTCAATCCATCGAGGCACCTTATATCGTCTTTCATCATTATTTTATTTTTTCTCACTCATGCTCTCTCTCTCCCAGATATGGCTACAAGAGAGGCTTTAGTTACTTTAACCTCCCACCGTACCTCTCAAAACCTACCTCCCTATGCATCTTAAGGACCACCGGCTTCATCAAAATGACATGAGGTTTGAGGCGTACATGGAGCTTATGGGTTACCTTAAGGAGACCGACATTCAGTGGGTCATGGAGTGCTGGCACATCTCAAGCATGGTCCACAGTTGTTGCAAGGACTATTGTGTGACTTTAGTTGGACTTCGTTGTTGCTCATACTACTCCACTTGTTGTATTTCAAGGCAATTTGGAGAGCGTCAAGGTGCTCCTCATGATAAAGGCGCCTTCCACACTAAGGTGTTTACTAATAGGATCTTGGGCAAGATTAGTAAGGCTTGGCCACGCCATAGAGTGACAAAAGGCATTGTTCCCCCTCGATACATCTATCCCACTGCGGGGTACAACCTATGGTTGGTGGATAACATAAAGTGGATTTTGAGGGATGAGAAAGCTTACATGACGACTAGCAAGAAAGCAAAGAGAACTGAGTGATCACCTTGATATGCCCCATGTTTTACTTTTCTACACTTTTATGATTCTCATATTTTTGTTTTTGAATTTAATAAAGGATTGGAATATTCCAAGTCCCTTATAAAAACAATCTTATCATCTTTAAATTTGAGCAATAAGAGAGTCACCTTTTTATTATCTTTGCTTATTGTCATCTCATTTTTTTTTTCCTTTTCTTTTTCCTTTTCCATGTAATTTTTGCCCATGATGTTCCTTCGGGAATTTTCGCCATTCCCATGGTCTTTTCTCCTAACTTTTGCCTAAAATGCCCTTTCAGGTTTTCAATCTAGCGGGGTTTTCTTGCCTTAATTTTTGTCTAGGCCGCCCTTTCGGGTTTTCAACTAAGCAAGCTTTTTTCCTTTTTTTTTTTTTTGTTTAGATGTTATATTTCTAGAGTCTATCCATGTTAATTGGGTGAAGCATCTCTTTCCCCATCCAAATTTGTGATCCTTGTAGAACTTCCAAACATAATCTTCTTGATGATAAAAGGCCCAAACCACCTTAGCTTCATCTTTCCTCTTGGGTCAAAAGTCTCATCTTTAAGCACCTTTAGGACCAGGTCCCCATCTTTAAGGTTTCTCGGTTTCACTTTCCTATTAAATACTCTAGCAATCCTTTTTTGGTACCCTTGTGCATTATATTGTGCCCTAGCCCTTTTCTCATCTATCAAAGCCAATTGTTCGTATCTCACCTTAGCCCAATCCTCCTCTAGGACCTTGGTTTCCACTAATACCCTCAAAGATTGTAGTATCTCCACCTCAATAGGAAGCACCGCCTCACTACCATAAACCAAAGAGTAAAGTGTTGCCCTAGTTGATGCACGGATAAAAGTTCTATAACCCCACAAGGCAAACAGAAGCTTCTTGGCCCAATCTTTGTATGTCACTACCATCTTGGCTAGGATATTCTTCACATTCTTATTAGCTGCTTCTATGGCACCACTAGCTTGTGGTCGATATGGTCAAGATTTGTGATGCTCAATGTTGTACAACTTCATGATCCTTTGAACTTCTCCCTCAAAGAGGGAACCATTATCAGAAATGATCTCTTGGGGCACCCCAAATTGACATATGATGTTGTTTTCTAAGAACCGAGCCACATGCTTAGCCTTCAATAAGGAGTAGGAGGCTGC
This sequence comes from Quercus lobata, assembly GCF_001633185.2. NCBI lineage: Eukaryota > Viridiplantae > Streptophyta > Magnoliopsida > Fagales > Fagaceae > Quercus > Quercus lobata. The sequence continues at coordinate 33,875,961 of NC_044913.1, read as the reverse complement.
CTCCACCAACTTGGTGAAATAGTCAATTACCACCAAAATGTATTCATGCCCATTTGAAGCCTTAAGATCTATCCTTCCAATCACATCTATGCCCCAAACCAAGAATGGCCATGGAGAAGCCATGTTATACAACTCACTAGGCAGTACATGGTTCAAGTTGGCGTGCCTCTGACAATCATTGCAACTCTTCACATAGTCCACACAATTAGTTTCCATTTCATTCCAATAGTACCCTATCCTTAGGATTTTCTTGGCTAACATTCTTCCATTCATATGAGGGCCACAAATCCCTTGATGAACTTCTTCCACTACCCTCACGACTTCTTCCTTCTTCAAGTAACGAAGATGCATACCATCATAAGACCTTCTATAGAGTTGTCCTCCACATGGGATATATTGTGTTGCCATCATCCTAATGGCACAACGTTCTCTCTTGTCGACACCATCTGGATGTCATAGTACCATGGAACTTCATGATGTCATAGTACCATAGAACTTCCTCTTCCTCTGTGGTCATTACTGAAGCTTCGGTCTTCCTTTTGTGCACTTCTACGGATGATTGTGTATTCAATTTTGTCAAAGGTCTTAGTCAAGTCCTCCAAGTATTTTTGATAAGGCTTTATGTGTTCCTCTTTCACCTTCCACAACTTTTGTGCTTGGGCTATAACCAAGGTTGAATCTCCAAAGACTTCGGCCTCTTTTACCCTCAACTCTCAAAAAGCTTCCATTCCAGCAATACAAGCCTCATATTCAGCCATGTTATTAGTTGCTTCAAACTTCAACTTAATTGCCAAAGGTATGTGAGATCCTTCAAGAGTGATTAAAAGTATTCCTATCTCATTTCCATATTGGTTTACAGCTCTGTCAGAGTACATCTTCCATGTTCCTAACTCCATCTGGAAAGTATTCTTTACAATCTTCTCCCTCTATAGGATTCTTAGCATAGAAATCTAACACGATGCTTTCTTTGATAGTTTTCCTAACCACATACTTCAAATCGAATTCTACCAATAATATCAACCATCTTGACAATCTTCCACTCAAAGTGGGTTTCTCAAAGAGATACTTCAATGGGTCCATTCTTGCTATCACCCATATTTGGAAAGGTAAGATGATTTGTATCAATTTCTGTATGGCCCAAATAAGTGCAAAGCATGACTTTTCTATGCGGGTGTACTAGTCTCATAATCATGGAACCTCTTGCTCAAATAGTATATGGCCCTTTCATTCTTGTCATTGTCTTCTTGTGCAAGCATACTTCTAACCACATCCCCTATGATGGAGAGGTATAGGAGTAAGGGTTTTCCATGTTGTGGAGGCACTAGGATAGATGGGTGGAGGAGATATTCCTTAATAAGTTCAAAGGCTTTTTGGCACTCATCATTCCATGTATGTGGTTCATTCTTTCTTAGGAGTTTGAAGATGGGCTCACAAGTAGAGGTGAGCTTGGCAATGAATCGACTAATGTATTGTAATCGACCCAAGAAATCCCTTATCTCATTCTCACTTTTGGGTGGCGGCATCTCCAATATGGCTTTAATCTTGGATGGGTCAATTTTTATCCCTCTATCACTCATTAAGAAGCCTAGCAATTTTCTGGTGGTTACTCCGAAGGTACACTTTTGTGGGTTCAATCTAAGCCTATACTCTTTAATCCTCTTGAAGAACTTCCTCAAGTTTATGGTGTGGATTCCTCTATCCTTGGATTTTACTATCACATCATCGACATACGCCTCTACCTCATTATGCATCATATCATGTAGCAAGGCCGTAGCCATCCTTTGGTAGGTTGCCCTAGCATTCTTGAGGCCAAATAGCATCACCATGTAACAATAGATTCCTCACTCGATAGTGAAAATGGTCTTGGTCATATCTTTGGGAGCCATATTGATTTGGTTGTACCCCGAGAAACCACCCATGAAAGACATCAAGGCACTTCGTGCCGTGCTATCCACTAAGACATCAATGTGAGGAAGAGGAAAGTCATCCTTAGGACATGCCTTGTTCATCTCCCGAAAATCCACACACATCTTCACCTTCCCATTTTTCTTAGATACGAGCACGACACTGGCTATCCATTTGGCTTGGTGTACGAGTTTGACGAACCCTACTTTTAATTGCTTAGTGACTTCCTCTTTCATTTTTTAAAGCCATTCAGTCCTCATTCTTCTCAACTTTTGCTTGATGGGCACCATGTGATCATGAGTATCAATGTGAGGTTGAGCTATCTCAGAGTTAATTCCAAGCATATCCTCATAGGACCATGCAAACACCTCTTGAAATTCCATGAGGAGTTCTTGAAGATCTTTTCTTTCTTTTTCATTTAGAGTTGAGCCAATTTTAATTAAGCATGGATTCTCATTATTTCCCAAATTAATATTTTCAAGAATTGGTTCCATGGGTTCAATTTTATTTTCCAATTATTTATTAACTTCATTTTCAAATTCATTTGAACCATTTAAGTGCAGAATTTCAATACTATGGGACACATCAAAATAAGCCAAATCAGTATTCATCTTATTGAAAATATTGAAAAGTACATTGGAACTTGCATTACAAAACTTTTTCCCCATGTTTTCAAAAAACCCAACCCAAATCCAATTATTAATGGGCCCTACAATAGGCATGATGAATTTCATCCTCTTTCTTCTTCAAGGTTTGCCATTCTTCTCCTCATCCTTCTTCAGTGTAGCGGACTAGTCTTCCTTCTTCAAAGGTTTCCATACATGCATAGCTTCAGTTATGTCATACAGATCCTCACCCTTATTGGGTAAGTCTCTCCCCACTTCGTCGAAGAACTAGTCGTCGTCATCCCAAATCCAACAACTAATCATTTCATCATCTCCTTCTTCTTCTTTGTTCACCACAAGGCATTGGTCATCGTCAGAAGAAGGGTCCATGTTGCGTTCAAGCATGAAGCAAGCAAGGGCGACTTATGATGTTTCAACCTTTGAGGTCCATTCTGGCCAATCATGATCTTCCCATAATCCCGCATCTCCAAATTCAAAGAAGTCATTGACATGGACCCTCTTGAAAGTCCATGGTCCAAGAGCACTCTTTCGTTATGGAATAAAGTTGGGTAAAAGTAGGCGGACCTTCCCTTCTGCCATCGTGCGGTTAATGTCCTCTTGAGTCATCTCGCTTTGTCCACTATTAGCCTTGTCTTTTTCAGTTTCTTCTTTTGCTATCTCGGAGAGGCGGCTTATTATCTTCTTAAGGACTTCAGCTTGCGCCTCCACACACTCAAGCATCTTTTGCATGAGGACCTTTTCACTTGAAGCATCCACCTTTCCCTCTTGAAGGACCTTCCCTTCAAATGTCTTGCTTCCATTGGACTTGGTTTGGAGTGATGTCTGAAAAGAAGCTCCATTTTCATTAAGCTCATATCCCAATTAAAGGTTCCTTTTAAACTTTAGATGTCCTTAGAAAATTCTCAAGTTCATTTTAATGAAGGCCCAATTACAATGTCGCTCCCTTCCCTCTCATGGATTTTTGCCCTTGTTTCATTGGGTTTTTGATCCATTTACAATAGGGCTCTCATCTTACTCTCATGGGCTTTCATTTGAATGCACTTAGAAATTTTTAACCCTTTTGTCTCAAACGTGGGCTTACAATGTATTCATCACTTTTGGGCTTTTCCTTCTTCTTCTATTTTTATTTATCATTTCGCTCTTTAAAAAAATAAAAAAAATAAAAAATAAAAATCCCTTTTGCTAGAATATATTGTAGCCTTCCTCTAAAAGTCCATGAAGTTCTCATCATTTTGGGCCTAGGCATGCAGCAAGGAGGCCCAAGATTAGGGAAGCTCATATTGGCTTTGTAGGATTTTGGATGCTAAGTTCATAGCATATATGTTACCTTAGGCCCAAAGTCCTCTTTTTCAAAAGGGTTTTTTCCACTTGAACCTATGATAGAAATTAGGCTATGGTCTTATGAACCTTTCAAGTTAAGATATACCTTTGGATTTAGGGACAAGCCTCTTATATGTGAAAACTTCTTTTCTTTTATCCCATAACATCTTAGGGTATACCATAACTTTAGGGCCATCTCTTCCATTTTTACATCTTTTATTTGTCTTTTAGAATTTGGTGAACACATGATATATGGTTGCATAAACAAGAGATATATAAAAAGGTATCCTTTGTGATAGGATCTAGGATCTCTCTAGTGTTGGTAGGCTCTCTAAGGCTAAAGGGATAGAAAAGTAGGTCACTCACAACTAGGTGGGCTATGATTCCAACCGAGGGCCTAAGTGGACACTATAGTGGATTGGTAGCAAACCTTTAACTTGCTCAAAGCCCATTATAGGCGATGGCACCGATTGTGAGTTGGTGTGATGAACTTCGGAATATTTGGGCCCGAATGGAGCCTTCCATCTTCCCACTCATCACTAACCGAGGTTAAGGGACAAAAGAAAACAAGTGATGTGTGTGCAAACAAGTATTGAAATAGTTTTTATTAAGGTTAAGAAGCAAGAAACATAGGAATTAAACTCATTATCCCCAGTGGAGTCACCATTGTGGACACAAGGGGTTGTTTCGGAGTCACTACCTAGTTTTTGCAATGGTCTAGGAACCATATATATAGTATCCTTTCCAAGGAAGGAACTTTAATCTTACTACCAGAGTATGGGATCGGAGTTTAGGTACGCTTTTAGGAAGGTGTTAAGCACCCAAGATCACCCAGCCCTAAGGTTGGCCTTTCATCGTTATGTCTTACATCTTAACCTTATTAAAAACATGTTCAACACTTATATCCTAACTCACACACACACTAGCATGCATCTAACATACAATCATGGCATCCTCATCCCAAAACAACATATATATCAACCTAAAGCAAAAAAAGAGCCAAACACATATAAGAAACCCTAGCATGTGAAACCCTATCATATATCAAACACAGCAACCACCCAAGCATGGCAACAAGCACATCATCATGAAATCATGGAAACCTTTAAGTCCAGCACCATACAAACATGTTCATCACAAAAGATGCATGTTCACATCAAAACATGACTTACCTTTACTTACCTTACAACACCTCAACACCTACGGCATCATGAATGGGCATGTGAATGCATGTTCATGTCATCAAAGCAAGAGACAAACATAAAACCCAAATCTAAGCATGTTGAAGATGTGAGAGACCGCAAAGGGGTGCTCTCAAAAAAGAGATTTGGGTGCTTTGGGCACCTCCCTTTTGGGTAATTGTGTGGAGTTGTCACTTTTTTTTTATAAATAAATAAATAAATACAATTACATATCCAAAATACCTCAAATGTTATTAATTGATTATGGAAATACAATTACATCATGGTAGAATGGTTTTACAAGACTTTGGTCCTAAATACAATCTATGCAAAAATTACAAAACTTTGATCCTAGTTACAATCTACCAAAACTAAAGACAAAACACTAGTCTACTTATCCATAAAATCTAAGTTTGGGGGTTAGGTTACAAATGGGAAGGTATTAAGCATCCATTTCGCCCAGACAGAGTCTGGTCTTCTAGACTCTAATGACCATTATATACCTTTTTTGTACGATGTTGAATGATATGTTATAATACACATGCCAAACATTTGACAAAAATTAATTTAAACAAATTTGCCTTATGAATATGTCCTCTTTTAAAAGAAAAATAAGATATGTTTTGAAAATTAAAAAAAAAAAAAAGAAAAAAAAAAGAGAGAGAGAGAGAGATTTGATTTGTAAAAATCAATATGTTTTCTTAAAGGATAAAAAATAAAAAAATAAAAATGGATTGGGTTAATAAAATCAGATATTTTTGCAAGATAAAAATAAGATTTGATTTGTAAAAATTAGATCTATTTTTTGAAAGGGTAAAAAAGCAAAAAAAAAAAAAAAAAAAAAAAAAAAAAAAAAAAGACTTCTTAAAAGAGGATTCACATTCATGAAACAAACTCACTATACATGCATCGCATATTAAAAAGAAAGACTTTAACCTAACTCTTAATTCCTTCTTTGAAATTTCAAAATCTATAATTTTATAAAAATTAAAAAAAAAAAAACTTTTTTAGAAAAAATTCAGATCTATATTTTATTTCTAGGGTGAGGTGTGTATGTGTGTGTAAATATAGCATTTTGTACCCCTTACAACTCAGGCCCCCCGTTTCCTAATGATGCTGAAATTCTAAAGCCCAAGATTGGTTTAGGGACCAATCAAATTACAAATTGACTTGAGAAATTATAAAATGGAAAATGTAATTTTTTTATGAGCAAATAAATCTATTTTTGGAAAATTAAGGCCAAAGAAACCCTCGGCCTACGTACATAGGCAAGGACTTGAATACGCAGGTCTGATGCATATGTACGCAAGCACAAACCTACACACACAGCTAGGGTTCCAAAAACTATGAAAGACAAGTTTTACTACATTAATGTTGAGGTTTGGAATGAATCTCACATCGTCTGGGAGCCATTCCAAACCCTCATTTTTCAACTATATAAAACCTTACATGGTACCTTTTCAAAACACACAGAAAATCCTAAAGGAAAACCTAAGATTCACTAGAAATAGTGAATCAAAGAAGGATTTTTCACAAAACATCCTCAAGTAAATATTTTCTGATTAAGGCCTTTTCTGGCCTTGATCTTTGAGTTTTAAGATTACTAATCACTTCTTTGTGTTGATTGTGAATAGATTAACTAAGAGGAGGGGTCAAAATCAAGTTTGAAAACCTTCTTGTTTGAGGTATTAAGTCCTAAGCTTTTCTTTTTCTTTTCTTTACTTTTTCTTGCTTTAATTTTTCTGTTTCTTTTGTTTCTTCATATTATAACATGTTTTTTTAGCTTAGGTTTTCTATGCTTTATGATTTTATGCATTTTAGGTTGTTAGATTTAAGTTCTACTTTGTTTTCTAGTGTTTCTGTGTTTATGGGTTAGGGTTTAGGGCGTGTCTGCATGTGCATGCTTCCTGCATGCATTTGCAGGCTCAAAGTATGTGTACGCATACAACTGGCCTGCATACGTTGGCTTATGTATACGCAGGCATACTCGTGCCCAAAAACCCTAAATTTGAGATTTTTCCTCTTGTTTCTTTATTTCTTTTACATAATATGCCTTTGTTTTGACCTTCTTGTATGTTTTTGAGTCTCTATCCTTTCTTTAATTATTTGTTTGCCTTTAACATGATAGATTAGGGTTCCTCTTTATTTCTTGCTTTGATACCATAAACATGCATTAATATGATCATGCATTGATGCCATAGGTGCTATGATGCAGTGAGTTAAGTGAGGTAAGTCATGCATTCACATAAACATGCATTTTGATGATGAATATGTTTGTTTGATGCTTGATTTCATTTCTAGAAGTTTGGGATATATTTGATGATTAATACCTTGTTGCCATGCCTACCTTTCTGCCATGATTTGTTTGCTGCCTTGGATAAGATAATATGATATGTACGGTTAAAGTATGCTAGGGTTTATGATGTGATAAGATGCCATGATAGATGTATGTTAGGGTCATGGGGCATTTGATGCCATATTGATTGTTAGATGCATATTAGTGTGTGTGTGTGTGTGTGTGTGTGAGTATAGAATACAATGTTGAACATTTCTTTAATGAGATTAAGACGTAAAACACAATAAGTGGAAGCCAACCCACGAGTCGGGCAATTTTAGGTGCCTAACACCTTCCCAAAATTGTACCTAAACTCTAAACCCATACTCTGGTAGTAAGATCAATCATTTCACATAAGGCCACTATATTCATGGTTCCTAGACCATAAAACTAGGTGGCAACTCCTTATCTCTGCCTTGGTCCACTTGGGCAAGCGTACTCCCTAAAGAGGCATCGACCAGGCGTTGCGCCTACAGTGTGTGAGTCTCTTTTTCTTATTTTTACTTTTAGGAGTCGCCACCAATCATTAGTTTTGTATTAGGTGTGATTAGTCACCTACTTATCTAATTCTTTTTAGTTACCTAATTAACTAAAACAAATTCAAGGGTTATTAATTAATTAAGGTATCTCAAACCAAAGATTTCAGACTGGGAATTTCAGTTACGGTTGGGGAAGGTGTTAGGCACCCCACACTGCATATCCAATGGAAAAGAGGATAGCCAATCATTAGTACCAATTGCTCTATCCAAGCGTTCCCACATAGTAAAACCATCAAGATAATTTTAGTGCCACATAAATTTATTCCCCACAAAACTCAAATCTACGAAACCATATCCATCTAGAATATCACAGAAGTCTTGCATCTATTTGTAAGGCCTCATCCTACCACTGAATTTCTCTTGGGCCCATACAATTTCATTGAAGCCCCTTACCTAAAGCTAGGAGATTGAGAATTTTTGGTGTAAACGTTGCAAAATATTTTGGGAAATATGATGGTTTTGCATCTCTAGTGCTCTCTAGAAACCTGAGAATCTTCATGAATTTTATTTTCTGCTATTGAAAATAACATCAATAAAGTTAAGGGTAGAATCATCAACAATTATATCAATGTCATGTTTCTAGAATAAAACCAAACCACCACCACGGTTTACTCTGGATACTCCAAACTTGTGCCTTATCCATAACTTTTCACAAATTCCATCTAGCCTTACTTCTTCCAGCCATGTTTCTGCTAAAAACACCATTAAATCTTGTGCCCGTACTAAATCTACAAGCTCTTGAACTATTTGCCAATTCCCAAGCCCACGACAATTCTAACACAGGAGACTCATTGATTCTGGCAGGGCTGTGGAACAGCCTCTGCCAATATATCAAGAGGTTTTGTATTGAGGGAATCACTCGTAGAAGAATCCATGGGAGAGGTAGGGCACGGAAGACGTTTCCAATTAGCACTATGTGATGTGGACATATTTGTGGTGTTGTGGAAAAATTTGGTGATATCGTGAAGGGCAAGATGGAAGCCATGAGATTTCTATTCAAAATTATTTGGAGCACGTGGAGAAGGTTAAAGAGCACATGATTACCTTGAGTTTCAGTAGGAACCCGAGGACTAAATGATTCAATATTCATAGAAACCATCTTAGGAATTTCAGTAACAGACACATCAAATTTTTGAAGATCTTGATCAATAACTTTAATTTTTCTATCAAAGAATCCCCCCCCCCCCTAATCAAGACTTGAGATATTTGGAGTGGACTAGGGAGTGATGACAATAGATGTTGTTGAAAACGCATTCAAATTTGAATTTAATATTTCCCTAGGAGTTACGCTTTCCATAATTGGGGTCACCATCCTGACCAGGAACAATTCTGATTAAGTCATCATCGGACCACCAGCATCCTCCCCCTCTGTAGCTATTGAGCTTTTTTTTGTATTTTCATATAGATCCTGGCACCACCACAACATGTTTTCTTGAAGAGAAAAAATGAGATGCTCGAAGGCTTAGGCCAAATTGTTTTGAGTCCATCAAATAAAGTACCTTTGCTATTAATCCAAATAGCACAATCTTTATCAATGTTGATAGGCCAAAAACATATTGAACCCTTGTGATGAATTAATTGATTAATTAGCCAAGTTTATTAATTAATCAAATTAACATGCAAATGCGTGGTAGCACAAACAAATCACCAATTAAACTAAGTGCAGCGGAAAATAAATTGACACGATGATTTATTTACGAATGGGGAAAACCAACACAGCAAAAACCCCACCGAGTAATTTTAAGGTCACCACTCTCGAAATTCCACTATTATCACAACAAGCATTTATAAGTAAAGGAATCCCAATACCTTATACCAACCTACAATTAAACCCTTACCCTAATACCCAATTGGACTTGTTCTGTAGTGACAATTTCTCCTTTTGATGTACGTGACTAACCAATTGCGTGAATCCCAATACGCGACTTCAGTCACCAACTAGAGAAGGTTGTTGGCTGCAAATTTCTTCAGTTCATCCCAATGATGAAGATCAAGAAGATTCTTGGTCATAAAACCCTACGGTGCACAAACACAGCAATTTCTTTACAAGAATGATGAACTAGGGCAAAACTGTGTCTCCAATCACAAATTGCTTAAACAAACTTTGCTCAACACTTATGCAACTTGTGTCCACTTTGATGGCTCTTAAAATAATCCTTTTATATGTCGAGGGTTGTGAAAAAAGAAAGTCCAAACACATAATTACGGATTAGAGTCAAAAAAGAACTAAAATTCTATTTTTCATAAACCTCGATAGATGCCTATCTGTTGAGTTGCTATCGAGCAACTGTCGAGCCATGAGGCTGGAACAGCTCTTCAAGCTCGATAGATGGCTAGCTATCGAGTTTTAATGACAGACACTTTTTAGACTTAAATCTTGGACAGACTTGCATGGCTTCAACACTTGATCTTGAAACACAGTTTCTTGAAGTATTAAACACATTCTAAATCTACCCAAATACAAGTAAAGTGCGTTTTGTCAAAGGATTAGCCAATTACATAAAATAGTGACATATGTTTCTAACAAGTAAATTACATATGTCCTAACAATCTCCCCATTTGGTAATCCGTGACAAAACCACAACAAACAAATGAGATATGAGTGAAGTCATAAATCACTCAACTCATATTCACTTGTTGAATACAATAAAATTTATCCTAACACAAACTCGTGAAAAATTTTGCAAGAAGAGAGTTTATGACAAGTAGACTTTAACAACTTGTATTTTTGAAACACTTTAAACAAAACTCATCAAGGCATCTTTGTGTGAAACAGAAATAATAGATTGCATACAAGTAATAAGAAGCATGTGCTAAAGAGAGAAAAGAAACAATACATGTAAGGGTAGGTGAAAAAAACATACATCAACATATATAAAAAAGATAAGTACAATGTATGTTAATAATGGTCACAAGACCCATGTACAAGAATAAATGTATCTAAAATAAAGAAAAGAAAAATATACAAATAACCCTCACTACATCCCTCAGATATCAACACTCCCCCTAACAAAAATGTCTTATACTAACTCTCCCCCTAAGAATGACTACTCTCATATCCAAAATTACTCCCTCTTTTTGTCACGAGTGACAAAGGGAAGAGTGTCAAGTAGACATCTCATTGGTAGAGCTAACATCTCCATCATCATCATCATCATCAGAAGCACCATCTTCATCACCATCATCATTATCCTCAGCCTCAGAATCAGAAGCCACTAGAGGAGGTGAAGGAGAAGCCTCAGGAGAAAAGCCACCCATGACCACCTGCCGCCATGCAATACGGCCAACACAAACATTCACCTGATACAGCTCTGTAGAGAGTGTACCAAGGCGAGCATCCATGGGTTGAAGTTGCGCCATGATATCTCCGAGTGACACATCGCTCGTAGAAGATGAGGGAGCAGATGTGGATGGAGCAAATCGAGATGGAGCCGAATGGGAGGGAGGAGCTGCTGACCCAAACTGCCTCGATCTAAACTGCGCCTCGCTACATTTAATGGTAGCGTAATCTATGGCACACATGAAAGTGAAATGGTCAGACACTGGAAAGGGAATAGAAAAATGGCGTAAGATCCTTGTGATAGTCGAAGGAAAGATAAGCTTATCACGGGATGCCGAATCCCTATAGACATCTAGAATAGACAGAATAAAGTGAGAAGGAAAATCTATGATAAGATGCTCAAGAAGGGACAACAAAAATCAAGCACGAGACTCTGTGATAGAGTTATAGTGAGAAAGAGGGTGAAGAATGAATGTCATAACCATGTTAAAAAACCAAGGACCTTTTGCAAAGTCCGAACAGTAAGTGAACTAACGCTCACCCCAATCAGAAGGGCGCTCATAAAAAGCATATTTGAGCTCATCTTTGGACACAGTCTTCAAACGCTTATAATCAAGGTAGTAAGGGAACTCTACCCTAGGGACATGGAGCACATCCATAACAAGCTACGGTATAACAGCAATGCACGTACCAAGTGACCGGGATCACTTGGTAATACTGTTATAATGCTTATGTGATGCAATGTATGTGATTTTAAACTCATTTAAGAAAAAACACATCCTAAAATTTCAATAAAAACTCATCAATTTTGAAAAACCCCAAAATTTTTCAAAAACCCCAAAACTTATGTTTCAAAACATGAGATGCATGTAAATGAGAGAAAAGAGACATACCAAGTGAAGTGAAAACCTTGAAAAAGTGAGAAAATCACTTAGGAAAGAGGTTTGGAGTGAGAGAAAGTGATTTAGGAGGTGAAGAGACAAAGCAATCAAGAGAGAGATCGAGAGAAATGAAAACCGAATCACACAGAACCTATATATAGAGGTTCAGTAAATCTCGACAGATAGAGGTGTCGAGACATTTGTCGAGACAGGTGTCGAAAAAACAAAACATCGACAGATTTAGTTGTCGAGGATCTGTCAAGGGACAAAACAACAAAAGGCTAAAGGAAGCTCGATCGATCCACCTAGCTATAGAGAAGCTATCAAGATTGCGATAAGAGGAAGGTGAAAAGCTTGATAGATTTCCAAGTGTCAAGAAGCTGTCGAGATTGCTTAAAAATAGTTTTTCAAGAAGGGACAAACACAGATATGAATGCAATCAAGCATGCAACTCAACCAAGGATCCAAACAGCATTTTAAGTTCTCAAAATCATCTCTCAACAACAATTTTAAGCAAATAGATCCCAAAAATACACACTTACACTAAACAAGTCTAACCAATTTTATATTTCAAAAACAAGTTAAGACAGTTTAGTGAGCATACATTAACACATGTAAACCTTGTGATGGCCAAATCACATTATACCTGCACATGTATTAGGAGTAACAAAGAATATTGCATGTTGTGTGTGTAAACATCGCAAGATTGCATAAGTGTATACATGTTATGACGATTTGAGATATGAGAAAATCACTTTAACTCACATACAATCATAACTATTTGATGGGAACTATCACCTTCGAGCTACATCCTATAACTCTCACATCTCCTAGAATACAAGCTTACAATCATATTTAAAGCATTTTGATCATTTTTCTTTTTATTTTTCTTTTTAAGCAAATCATGCATGGGCATATAATAGATAGAAAAGAAATACCCAATTATGTTAAGCATTTGACATTCCAATTTTGCTATGCCAAAACACACAAATGTCATTGACATTGCACTTTTACTATGCGGAAGCATATAGATGTCATTTCATGATTGGCGGGTAACAGTGCTGAGATGGTTATTTATGCCTTTCTCTTAGGATTTTCTAATTCTTCCTGTCAAAAAGAGTGATACGAGTGTTAAGTACAAGAAATCACTTAACCTTACTCATCACAAACAAGAGCCACAAAGCTCACTTGCTTAGTTGTGCATAGAGATGCTCATCTAAGTTACAAAAGATACAAAGTTTAGAAAATTTTGTTTCAATGGCCATCCAAGGTACGCAAGTACCAATGTACACAAAACACACACTGTTTTTGTATTTTTATGATTTTTCTTTTTTTTTTAATTTTTATATCCAAAAAACAAAAAACAAAACTGAAAACAATTAAAAACATGTTAAACAAAGCAAAGCATAAAAACTAGATGCAAATGCATGAGGAAGAAAGAGGAGAGAAAGAGATCAATCCATGGAGATAACACCAATGTTTTCACGAAGGAATTCAAAACGTTTGCTATTAAGAGATTTGGTGAACAAGTCAGTCTTCTGATCATCGATGTGAATAAACTCAAGAGAGAGAATACCATCTTCGACAAGCTCCCTAATGAAATGATGTCGAATCTCTATGTGTTTGGTTCGAGAATGTTGAACCGGATTCTTAGAGATGTTGATGGTACTAGTATTGTCACAATAGATGGTAAGATGCTCTTAACAAATACCATAATCATGGAGGAGTTTTTGCATCCATAGGAGTTGGGTGCAACAGCTACCGATAGCGATGTACTCAACTTCTGTAGTGGATAAAGAGATGGAGTTCTGCTTTTTGCTTATCCAGGAGACAAGATTGTTACCCACATAAAAACAACCCCCCAATGTACTCTTTCTATCATCAGCATTCCCAGCCCAATCAGCATCAGAATACCCAGCTAAAACATCATTTGTGTCCTTGCTGTATTTTTGACATACTTTATAATTCTTTTTAAAGCAGTCATATGAGATTCTTTGGGATTAGCCTGATATCTAGCATACACTCCAACACTATAACTAATGTCAGTTCTACTAGCAGTAAGATAAAGAAAACTACCTATCATGCTTTTATATAGAGATGAATCTACATTTTTGCCTAATAAGTCCACAGTGAGTTTAACATTTGGGCTCATAGGAGTTCTAATAGAATTAGCAAATTCCAAACCAAACTTTTTAACAAGATTCTTAGCAAATATAGATTGAGATAGGAATATACTTGAATCTAGCTGATGAATCTGTAATCCAAGGAAGTGAGTTAGCTCTCCAATCATGCTCATCTCGAACTCGGCTTGCATGGGCTTTGAGAGGCCATGAGCAAGTTCATCCTTAGTCGACCCAAAGATGATATCATCAACATAGACTTGAGCAACTATCAACTCGCCATCTTCCTTTTTGATGAAGAGAGTCTGATCAACTTTTCCTCTTATGACCCCAAGTATTGTATGAGCCGATCATACCAAGCTCTAAGGGCTTGCTTTAAGCCATAAAGTGCCTTCTTGAAATACAACACATGATCTGGAAAGTGTGGATCAATGAATCATTTTGTTTGAGCCATATAGACATCTTCTTTAAGTAGCTCATTCAAGAAAGCAGTCTTTACATCCGTCTAATAAAGTTTGAACTTCAAATGACATGCTAGAGCAAGAAGAATTATGATGGACTCCATACAGGCAACTGGGGCAAATGTTTCATCACAGTCTACTCCTTCCATTTGTGAGTAACCTTGAGCTACAAGCTGAGCCTTGTTGCAAATCACATTGCCCTCCTCATTAGTCTTATTGCGGAATATCCACTTTGTGTCGATAATGTGCTCACCCTCCGGTCTAGGTACTAAAGTCCAGACATCATTCCTCTAAAACTGAAGCAGTTCATCATGCATTGCTTCAACCCAACTTTCATCTTGAAGAGCTTCCTCAACTTTCGCGGGTTCAACTTGTGACAAATAACAAGAATAAGACACAAAGTTAGCAACACATTTATCAACTATACATTTCCTTATTGTGAGTTCATTCATATTTCCCACAATAACTTCTGGAGGATGATTTAATTTAATCCTAGATAGAGGTCCTTTCTCTTCATGAGATTCAGAATCTGGTGAAATGGGTATATTTGCAGAATCTTCCACAACACTGGGAGTACCGGGAGTACTTGGAGATGCAAGTTCTTGTTCAACAATTTCTTGACTTTCCTTAGGCTCAGGAGGAAGAATTTCTTTGGGGAACTCCTCAATACCTTTCTCAGAATTGGAATCTAAAGACTCATCAATAACAACATTCATTGTCTCCATTACCTTCATAGTTCTTTTGTTGTATATCCGATAAGCCTTGCTTGTGGAGGAGTAGCCCATAAATATATCTTCATCGCTCTGGGAATCAAACTTTCCCACATTCTCTCTATCCTTGAGGATGAAACAAGTACTTCCAAAGATTTTGAAATACTTCACATTCGGCTTCCTTCCTTTCCATAACTCATATGGAGTCTTCTTGATACTGGGTCTAAAGTACACCCTATTAACCGTATGACATGCAATGTTAATGGCTTCTCCCCACAAGTTTGTTGTATACCCGATAAGCCTTGCTTGTGGAGGAGTAGCCCATAAATATATCTTCATCGCTCTGGGAATCAAACTTTCCCACATTCTCTCTATCCTTAAGGATGAAACAAGTACTTCCAAAGATTTCGAAATACTTCACATTCGGCTTCCTTCCTTTCCATAACTCATATGGAGTCTTCTTGATACCGGGTCTAAAGTACACGCTATTAATCATATGACATGCAATGTTAATGGCTTCTCCCCACAAGTTTCTAGCCACATCCTTGTTGTGTAACATGGCTCTAGCCATCTCCTAAGTAACCCTGTTTTTCCTTTCTACTACACCATTTTGCTGAGGAGTAATAGGAGCAGAGAATTCTTGAGATATACCTGATCTTGTGCAAAAGGATTCCATATACGAGTTCTCGAATTCTTTACCATGGTCAATTCGAATTCGATCAATCTTTAGGCTCTTTTCATTCTACAGTCTTGTGCACATAGCTTCAATGTACTCAGGAGCATCAAACTTGGATCGTAGGAGAATGACCCAAGTATACCTAGTGAAGTCATCTACCACAACCATGATGTATCTCTTTCCACCAAGAGACTTGGTTCTAGTTGGACCCATAAGATCCAAATGTAGAAGCTCCAATGGTCTAGATGTAGCTGATGTCTGAGTGCCCGAATGCTTAGCTTTCGTCTGTTTCCCAAGTTGACATGGTCCACACACTACATTGCTCATTCTACTAAGCTTTGATATCCCCAAGACTGATTCATGCTTAGATACAGTGGAAAGATGTTTGTAACTAGCATGTCTCATTCATTGATACCATAGATCTTCATTTGGCAAACGAATGCTATTGCACATAATATCAGCATCAGGAACCGATCTATAACAGTTATCTAGAATGCGAACGCCACTTATAAGTTTCTTTCCAGACTCGTCCATGACAAGACACTTTCCTTTTGAGAATAGCACCATAAAGCCTTGATCATATATCTGACTTATGCTCAACAGGTTCACCCTCAAACCTTCCACATATAGAACATTTGCAATGTCCAGTAGCCTAGGTAGAGAGATGATTCCCTTTCCTTTAATCTGTGACTTGCTCCCATCACCGAAAGTGATATTGCCACCTTTTTTAAACTCGAAAACCTTGAAGAGAGATCGATCTCCAATCATGTGTCTTGAGCAACTGTTGTCAAGGTACTCCATAACTTTAAATGAGGACTTCGTCATAAAACACACTTCGTGCTTAGATGACAGATCAGTAGGAATTGTGCTTTCTCTCATGTGCCTTTTACGAGCTAAACCTTTAATTTTCACTCTTCTCAGACGAACTCCTTTGCACATTTTCATTCTAAGACAATCTAGTTTCTTCTTAGGCAAATTGAGATCTTATACAATAGTCATCACAAGTGAATTCAAATAACTTTTAGATTTGTATTTTCTGATACACTCAAACAAGTAGAGATTAGAAAAACAAGATGTATTTGAATTAAAAGATCTCTTCAAGCCAGTTGCAGCCATGACAATAGGGGTCAATAGATCAAACACAGCAAAGATTAAAACCTAATCAGAGTGTGCCTGCTCTGATACCACTTGATAAGCCAAAAACGTATTAACCCATTGTGATGAATTAATTGATTAATTAGCTAAATTTATTAATTAATCAAATTAACATGCAAACGCATGGTAGTATAAACAAATCACCAATTAAACTAAGTGCAGTAAAAAATAAATTGACACGGTGATTTGTTTACGAATGGGAAAAATCAACACGGCAAAAACCCCACCGGGTGATTTTAAGGTCACCACTCCCAAAATTTCACTATTATCACAACAAGCGGTTACAAGTAAAGGAATTTCAGTACCTTATACCAACCTACAGTTGAACCCTTACCTCAATACCCAATTTCTCCTTTTGATGCACGACTCCCAATATGTGACTAACCAATTGCGCGGATCCTAGTTCGCGACTTCAATCACCAACTAGAGAAGGTTGTTGGCTGCAAAGTTCTTCAATTCATCCCAACGATGAAGATCAAGAAGATGCTTAGTTACAAAACCCTACGGTGCACAAACACGGCAACTTCTTCACAAGAACGATGAACTAGGGCAAAACTGTGTTTCCGGTCACAAATTACTTGAACAAACTTTGCTCAACATTTGTGCAACTTGTGTTCACTTTGACGGCCCTTAAAATAATCCTTTTATATGTCTAGGATTGTGAGAAAAGAAAACTTAAACACATAATCACGAATTAGAGTCAAAACAAAACTGAAATTCTATTTTTGCATAAACCTCGACAGATGCCTATCTGTCAAGCTGCTGTCGCACAGCTATCAAGCCACGGGGCTGGAATAGCTTTTCAAGCTTGATAGGTGGCTAACTGTTGAGATAGCTGTTGAGCTTTAATGACATGCACTTTTCAAACTTGAATCTTGGACAGACTTACATGGCTTCAACACTTGATCTTGAAACACAGTTTCTTGAAGTAATAAACACATCCTAAATCTACCCAAATACAAGTAAAGTGTATTTTGTTAAAGGATTAGACAATTACATAAAATAGTGACATATGTTCCTAACAAGTAAATCACATATGTCCTAACAAGTGTGGTCGAGGCAACAACACCAATAGCAAATGTTTAGCAGGCGATCATATTTGAATAAAGCCTAAAACTGCTCTCCATCCTCCATGGTAATCACATTTCCTCTGCAAAGGGGTTAAGTAGTATTCAACTTAACTCGAATGCGCATAAAACCACCACCTTCACAATCAGCATCCTCTGTAGACCTGAAAACCCTTCCAATAATTTCACAAATCCCATCAACAACCTCATGATTCACAAATCTAACTGGGATGTTATGAATTTGAACCCAAAATGTAGCCATATAAAATTTTAGTTCCCGAATAAGCACATCCTTCTCATAGTATTGAACCACAACTAGATGCTTGCCAAAACTCTATGGTTCACTAAGTAAAACCTTGTCAACCTCAATCTTGTTGTCAAAAATAAAGAGAAGAATATGGTCTCCTAGGTTTTTGGCTTTGAAACCATTTTGCGACCGCCATAATGACTTGAAAGTTCTAATTACTACATCAACATTCAAAGCACATTTCATCAAGAACTTCGCTGCAATGATAAATTCTTGTGTACGAAGATTGTTGTTAAGCACAAACCACATGCCCTCCTCAGATAAAGAGAGGCGACTCCATTCCTTTGTATTTTGTAATAGAATCCATAGGGAGAAAGCAAAAAGAGAAAGATAGTTAAAAGGTAAGGAGAGACAAAAGGATACACAAATTATTTCCCTAAGCCCCAAAAAAAATACCATAAGGCCTAGCAATTACATTGTCATCACAGGGACACAGAAACACCTTACAAGGAAGGGACTTCAATTCTACAGCCTAAGAGAAGATGGAGAACCAACTTTCTTAGCAACAGAGAAACTTCCTTCAATATTAACAATGTCATCTCTAACTCTAGACTTGTTAAAGGAAGACACTAATTTTCGTAATAGTTGAGCTCATAATTTCTTACTTATTCTTTATATGTGAGTTCACTATTCTTATCACTTATTTATTTTTATTTTTTATAATAAAAAAAAAGGTAAATAAGTGATATTAATATTAATAATAACTCACTACAAAATGATATTTTAAAACTCTGGACTTGTTGAAGAATTAATGATAAGAGTATCCATGAAGACGAAGGTGAGAAGGCAAACAAGTGCTTGAGCTTGACCAACAAAATGTAGCCAAGCTCCCGCATCATGATTGGAAATACGTGTCATTTTTTAAGGGTATCCAACGTTATCTGGTGGTCAGGGTCACGGTGACAGGCAAAGAAGGTTTTAAAAGTCGTGATATCCATCAAACCAATACGTGGCATTTCTAGAATGACCATGCTTCCCGCCCCCCAAAAATTTGTTTACTCACACGTGGCGGAAAAGCAACGCAATGACACGTGACAGTAAAATCACGTGCCACAGTGCACCACCACCGACGGCCGCGTGTCCCATTTACTTTTATAATCACCGACCCCCCTTGGAATTTGAATGGTCGAATCAGAAGCGAGATTTAGATCATGACGAATCTGTGTTGACCACATCCACATCCACGTGTTATGAAACGTGGACGACTTAAAGGTTTTGGACGGTGGGATCAGCGACTTGGTCTGTGAATAGCCTGTGGTCCTACTCCTATTATACGATTCACCATATTGTTGTTGTTGTTGTTGTTGTTGTTAACCCAAACAATATTAGACTTTTTATTCTTTTTTAAAGGATTTTTATGTTCAATGTTCTATCAACTTCTATTATCCATCTATCTCCACAAAAGAAAAACTTCTATTATCTATTATAGTTTTTTTGTTAATAATCTCTTTCTATTTTTTATATATAGGCTTCTCTTCAATATATTTTTTAGGTATTTCAGTCATTTTTTAGGTTTAGAGGGTATTTTGCTAATTTTTAGGTTTTGAGGTATTTGATCATTTTTTAGGTTTTGGGGGTATTTTAGTCATTTTCTAGATTTAGGGATATTTTGGTCAATGTTTAGGTTTTGGGAGTATTTTAGTCATTTTTTAGATTTTAGGGATATTTTGATCATTTTTAGGTTTAAGGGGTATTTTGGTTATTTTTAAGGTTTAAAGGGTATTTTGGTCATTTTTAGGTTTAGGGGTATTTCGGTCTTTTTATAGGTTTAGGGGGTACTTTGATAATTTTTAGTGGTTTAGGGATATTTTAGAATTTGGTGATTTGTAGAAATAATACTTGAATCATAGTTGGGTCTAATTACACACCTACTTAAAACTCAATAAACATTCATATTAATTGGGTTTAATTGGGTTAATACCCATTTAACCCAATTAATAATTGGGTAGGTTTGGGTCTTATTTAAGTAGGTGAGTTTGAGTAGACAAATAAGTTTGGGTTGATTTTACCACCCTTATATAGCATGTCTATATATGTCAAACAAATATAGAAATCTATCGATTTTGTGGGAAATTAGAAGTTTTGTTGGATCTTGCATTGTTTCAAGTACATTAATTGTAAACTTAATTAGCCACAACTTTTTAACTTTTTTTAGCTTTGAAATATTATTTCATGTGAGTTGTTTGATGTTAGGAACCCGGTGGTACCTAATGAAGATGGATAGGAATTGTAACTGAATTGACTTAATTCGAGATATTTACCCTTCATAGAGAAATATTGAAAGAGAGATTAAGGAAGAGAGAGATTAAGAGAGAGAGAGGTGCACTAATACATTAAGCAATTGGTTTATTCTTCCATGATGAAAATGTGATTACAAGTAGGTATTTATAGAATCATAAAACTATTCTATTGGCCCACATGACCTTATCCTAATGATCCTATTAGTCCCAATGCGCATTAATAATTCCAATATATGTTAAATGTGATTAACATGCTTGGAATTATAACTAACTAACTAACTAAATCTACAACAATAATTATCCATATACTTATAGCATTCCTAACATTTGAAATATATATATGGATTATTTATTGCTACTCAGTGATCTAATCTAATCTATATGGGGTTGCTCAATTAATTTTTATATATTAAGGCATTCATCATACATTTTAAAAAAAAAATTACATTTTATCACTCTAAACTATACATCAGATTACACTTTGCACCATAAACTATTCAAATACACGCTTTGCACATTAAACTGTGACCCTTGTTACACTTTACACCCAGCGTTAGTTTTACCAAGTTAGACAAAAATTAATAACACATGACTTGCACATGATTTTTGCTTAGGTGGCACAATGTTTAAAGACCAAAACACCATTTTCACTTATAAATAAAATAAAATTACTTACATACATGCAGTAACAATTCAAAGAAAAAAAAATTAGATTAATTTGCAGCGGCCTTTATCATCCCTGTTTTTCCTCTATTTATTCTCCTCTATTTATGAGTTTCAAGACCACCCCCCACACCCCCAAAAAAAAAAAAAAAAAAAAAAAAAACTAAAGGAAATGAGTCCATATTTGAGTTGTCATTGACAGATTGACTCAAGTCAAGATCAATCATGTAAAATTCTAGGTTTAAGATTTGTTTGGGATCCACTTATTTTGCTAAAACTGAAAACGTTTTGTTAAAAGTACTATAAATAAAGGTAAAAGTTAGCTGAAATAGTATAATGGGACCCATAAATAATAGCAAAATAAGTTGAATAGTAAAATAAGCTGGCAAAAATAATTTTTGTTGAAGGCACATTAACTTTAAGGATTAAACTTTTGTCCAGAGTGCACTAATGTCTAAACTTTAAAACCATACCAATCTCACAAAACAACGAAAATTACATTATTCACGTAAAGCTAGTTTACATCGAAGAGAAATCTCAAAAGGCATTTCAAGTTTTCAACCCAAAATAGATAAGTTACCATGGTACTACTCAATAACTTTTTTCAAACTTCATTACGATCGAATAAAAAAAAAAAAAAAAAACTTTTGTTTTTAATTGTTTACGGAAAGGATGTTTTGGTCTTTAAACAATGTGTCACCTAAGTAAAAATCATGTGCAAATTATGTACTCTTAATTTCTGTCTAACTTAACAGTAAAATTAACGTTGGAGGTGCAAAATATAACAAGGGTCATAGTTTATGGTGTAAAGTGTGCATTCATATAGTTTATAGTGCAAACTGTGCAAAGTATAATCTAGTATATAATTTAACGTGGTAAAATGTAATTTTTTTTTTTTAAAAAGAAAATCACCAATTTATCATTTTGTACGTGAAAATGAGATATAGCCTTATTTATATATACGGATGGAGTTGCTGAATGGAGAGGAAACTAATAATTATTAAAAGGAAACTCTTGTTTGCAGCAGCAAGCTATAGCTACTGTGTCTGTATGCATCAAATGCCTTTCCAATGCTAACGACAGCTAAATGTGAGAATAAAAGATTTCATTTGGTCCCCATTATATAATTGGTGTGTTTTTCCTTTCATTATATATGTGGCGCCCTATATATATATATATATATATAGCTTTGTCCTAATCAATTAACGTTACGTACCTCGTAGGCTGCATATTCCTCAATCCTCATCAATCTTTCAAATCCGTATTATTATATGCTGCTAAGTTATTGGTACTCGATCGTTCTTGCAACTGTACGTGGTGACATTAATTATCATGCTAATCCGGTACCTATATATTTATTTGACTGATTTGCCAAAATAATTTACAAGTGATTATTTTATTGTTGCCTCTTTAGTTACATCATACATCAACATTTGTTCAAATTTACTTTATATATTTATTTTATTAATCACCTCCCTTTTTAACATTACCGATCAGGAGAGATATATTTAATAGACTTTTACACTTACCAATTGCACTTATCTTATAAATTTAAAGGTATATACATCAAGCTGGCCAAAATGGGCATTTGCCTATTTCACCCAAAAGATGTAGCAAAATGCTTCTATTATGAAACTATCTAGTAAAATACTCATGTTTTGAAATTCGGTTTTTAGAAAATCAAGTTTCAGTGAAAAATTCGATTTGATAAAAATCGAGTAATGTGAGAAATTTTACATGGAACTCGAGTTCCATGTTTTTTTTTTTTTTTTTTGGCATTATCAAGACATTTTAAAACTTTAAATCAAATATGATAATACTACCTTATCTAAGAATTTTAGTCTTAATTTCTAAGAAAATGAAGAGAATCTTATTACATAATTTACGGTGTTTAAAGCATAACCTTATAAACTTTTTTTCTTTTCGAAAAAGCCACATAAATTACGAATGACACCCTCTTTGGCATCTTGGAATAAAAGCAAAAAAAAAAAATTTTTTTTAAAAATCCCTATAAGAATATCAATTTCATTGCTCACCCCTGCCCTTTTCATAAATAAAACTTATTTTGTGCATCATCATTATTTTATTTATTTGGTAAAATATGACTTCGGATATTAAATTAAGTATCTTGTTTTAATTTCAGCCTAAGAGTGCGTTTGGGATTTGATAAAACTAAATCTTATTTAAAGTTTTTAGCTTATTTTTGTTACTATTTATGGGTTTCATTGCACTTTTTGATACTATTTATGGGTATCACTGTACTATTCAACTAGCTTTTAGCTTTTTTCTACAATACTTTCAGCAAAAAGTTTTCAGTTTCAGCTAAATAAGCTATTTCCAAATAAATCTTAAATATTGATTGTATCCTTCCCTTCCCTCCCTACTATGAAAATGATCATCTCCACTCAAAATAAATCAATTTATGATTCTCATATTAAATATTATAAATCTAAGGTATACAAAATGTTACATAATCTAAAATAAGATCATGGAAGTAAAATCTTAACCCTAAAATGGAGAAACTAAAAATAACAGTAGAATAAGAGACCAAAGAGGAGCTGAAGATTAAATGCAACAATTTTAATTAGATATTTTGGTAGGCAAAATATCAGCTTGAAATGCTCCCAATTAATCTCATACGTTAATTGTAATTAATAAAATACTCTTCATCAAAGTGAGATAAGAACCATAAATTATTTTAAAAAGGGTCATGTTTATACTTTATAGGTGTCCTTAGGATAATTATTATTTGTTAATAAACCATATTATTTGTCCCCAAACCCGACCAAACCCACCCATATATTTAATATATATTTAAAATATATTATATAATTAATAATTTTTTTTTAAATAACCAACTCTTCCTCCTATCCTATGTAAAAGTCAATATTAATGTCTATTAGTTCATATATTAATGTATATTTTGTTTATCAACTCAGGTGGCAGGTGTGATATTTTTTTTCTTCTCAATTTAATAATAATAGTAATAAATAAAAAATTGTCCAACCCATGGGTTCAACCCAACCCATGTGGGTTGGGTTGGACTTATGCGATGAGTTGGTTTAGGTTGAATTTTTTTAACACACCATCGTGGGTTGGGTCAAAAAATCCCCTTAACTCGACCTAACCTGATCCATGCACACACCTATATAAAAGGTTGTCAACAAAATTAATTGTTTTATCATTTTTCCATAAAATATTTGGACAAAGTTTAGCTACAAAATTAGTTGTAACTAACCTTACTCAATATTTTTTTATTAGAGGTAAATTTTAACAAATCCACCGTTGGATTATATCTTCTTCTTATATTCTTCATGCTTGAAAATTTTTAGAAAATTAAAGATCAATAACTATGTCATCAATAAATTGTTTAAATTGCAATTTTTTGTAATTTAAAATCATGCATAAAATATAAACTTATAGATCATATAGTCAATAATATCCGATTAACATAAAATTTGACATGTGTATTAAAAGTGTAAAAAACATACAATTCAACGGTTAGATTATCAAAATATTTTAAAAAATAGTTCGTAAACCAATGTTTTTAGGACATTCTTTAATATTTCCCTTTAGAAAATTAGCATGCTACTAAAAATTAATAGCTCGTAGCTAGACGTGTAAGTGAAAGTTGATAGGAAATATGTGGCTACGTATATATGCGCACACATAATGACATAACCCTTTTTAAGATGCTAGGTGAGGGACCAAATAATATATCTTTGACTTACATGTTGTTTAGGAATAATGGGGGGGGAACAAAATCTCATATTCTCTTCCCCATACATTTGAGCTTTCCGCCCATTGAAGATGAAACAGTAGATTCCTTTCATTAAGGGCTCATTTGGTTGGAATAGTGGAAAAGTGAGAGGATAAAAAAAAATTTAATTTCTCTTCTTTTTTTTTTGGTTGGAAGTGGAAAAGTAGAGAGATATAAAAAGTGAGTTTGTATAAATTTACCTATATACCCTTGTTAAAAAATGATGACCAATTAAAAAAAAATGACAAACAACCAAAAAAAAAAAAAAAGCAATAACCCAATTTATTAAAAAAAAAAAATCATGTCCTAAAAAAGAGTCATGTATAGTTAAACCAAAAAAAGAAAAAAAAAAAAAAGGAACTGGAGGAATTGTCCATGTGCAAGTGCACATGGACATTTTTGTCCGTTAAGCAGTCTCATTTTCTCCTTTTATTTTTCTTTCCATTTTGGGGAGAAAACTTTTTGGTAGGCCTGGGGAGAAAACACCCGAATCCCACCATTTATTTTCCCTCCTCCTTACCCAACCAAACACATTCCAAAAAAGTTTTCCTTCCCATTTTCTCTTCAAATTTTTCCACCCACCCTATTTTCCTCCAAACAAACACACCCTAAGTGAAAGAGATATTTCAAATTAAAGAAGAGCTAAGTGGCACAACATCTCATAGTCTGTTCTCTATATATTTGAAACTGTGGTTTCCTTTCAGTAAGTAAAAGGGATAGAATTTTTCAAAAACTTCTCTAACCCAACTAATTGGGATGACTCGAACGAACATCCACAATAAATCAATTACATATACTTTTAATCACATAACTATTTAATAAATATATGGCTTAATTAAATAATTTAACGAGGGATATGGTCAAAATAAACATTGATAATTTAATGAGCTACGGCTTTATAATAAGTTAGAAGAGACTCATCTAATTTGGAAGGAAGGAAATTTTGTTCCAAATGAAATGAAATATCATTGTTACCCTTTTATATATATATATATATATATATATACATATATAAATAATTAAAGTTACATTTTTTTTTCTTTTTAATGCTAGTTTCTTATTAATATTTATTTACTAAAGACTATTGTTATTAGCTATTTGCTAGTGTTGGTAAACTTTATTAACTCGTTGGTAAGCCTTGTTGTGAGGCGTTGGTAAGCTCGTGTTGAACAAGGTAATCAATACTGTACCGTACCGGCCATACTGGCCAATTTCAAGCCATACCGGGCGTGCCGGCCGATACTGAAAAAAGTTTTTTTTTTTTTTTTTTTTTTGTTTAAGTTTTGTAATTTTTGAATTTTTGTTAGAGCAGAATGGTAACTTATTTGTATTAACTTATTAGTATTATTTGTTTTCTTAGTATGTAATGGTAACTTTTAAGCTTTCTATTTTTTATATTGTTTTTTTTTTCCCTTTTAATTCATACTAAAGTCTAAAACCATGAATAATTAGTTCTGAATTGAGGAAATGTTTTATGGTAAACTTTTATATTAATTATAATACACACACACACACACACACACACACACACACACACATACATACATATATATATATATATATATATATATTTATTTATTTATATATAAATATAAAAAATAGCGGTAAACCCGAAACGGTACACCGGTATTGACTGGTATTCGAAATATATCGTACCGCTGGCCAAACCGGTATAGTCTCCAGTACAGTAATACTCCCTTGGTGTTGAGACGATGGATAGGTGTTTGGGCGTTCCCGCGGAGGTGTTCCCAATAGTGAATATCAAATTGTTAATAATAATATCATTAGTAATTATTGATTATTTAGAAAGCAAAATGAATCTATTCTATAGATCATCATCTAGTGCTAGTACAAGCACAAGAAATCAACCCATTAATCCAAATATAAATAATTTATGATATATAAATTCAGAAGAATATAACATAATGGATATTGACAGAAAATTATTAGAATGGTATAAATGTAGGGGCAAAATATGCAAATGCCCTTTTCGCGCAAATTATACAACCTTCTGCCCCCTTTCCCAAACTAATTAGGGAAATGCCCCTCTTTTGTAACTCAATTTTCTAAAAATCAAATTTTAACTTAAAACTCGATTTTTGGACAATCGAGTTATAACAAACTGAAAATTAAAAAAAATAATAAATAAATAAATTGTTGGAACTCAAGCTTCATGAACTCGAGTTCCATTCAATTTTTTAAAGCCCTATAGTGGGGTTTTAAATACCTATAGTGGCATTTTTTATGGAACTTGAGCTCCATGAACTCGAGTTCCATGCAATTTTTTTTTTTTTTTTTTTTTTTTTTTTTTTTTAAGTAAGTTTTACCTATAGCAGCATTTCATGGAGGCCTATAGTGGCATTTTTTATGGAACTCGAGTTCCATGCAATTTTTTTTTTTTTTAATTTTTAAATTTGATTGCCCCATACTCGATTTTCTACAAATTGAGTTTTCCATTGAAACTCGATTTTGAGAAAATCAAGTTACAAAAGAGGGGCATTTTCCTAATTAGTTTGGGAAATGGGGCAAAAGGCTGTATAATTTGTGCGAAAAGGGCATTTGCCCAAATTCTCTATAAATGTAGTATACCTACAATTAATACTAAACAAATATATAAACAAGGAACTTTTTCTAATTTATCTTTCTTGATAGACTACACTATAAAGATAGTTGAAAGAAATTTAATGAATACGAAACAATACAATTATTTTCACATATTCATTATTACATGTTGGCTTAGTTCAAGTAGCTTAAAAAAAAAAAATTCTCAAAAGAAAAAAAGAAGTAGCTATAAAACCTTTAACAAGAGATGAATTAATTACAAGTACTTTATTATTACTATTATTATTTTGAGGAAACAGTAATATTTATTAAAACACACAAACACGAAAGTAATATATAGAGTTTTTTAAACAGGCTTATAATATATTACATAACCAGAGTACCACTACAAATGGCCTAACCTTTGTAGTAGTAGCTTGGGGTTATAAGGACTGAAACTCTAACACACACAACTGATGTGAGATAAACATCATTTTTTTTTTTTTTAGGAAACAATAATACTTATTAGAACACACAAATACGAAAGTAATATATAGAGTTTTTTTAAATAGACTTATAATACATTACATAACTAGAGTGCCACTACAAAAGGGCCTAACTTTTGTAGTAGTAATCTGGGGTTATTAGGACTGAAACTCTAAGATTTAATAACTCATTATTAGGAATGATGGAAATCAGTTTATATAATGGACCAATTTATTTTGATTGTTATCCTAATTTTGCTTTATCCCTGACAAACCCTAATATTTTAGATGCTTTAACTTTAAATGTAAAGACAAATAATTATTCCATGAAGACAGGTTTAGAACCCTTAGCTATAGTTTACAGAATATACTATAAGTTTATGAAAAAAAGCATTAGAACATATGGCTTTGACAATCAGCCCTAAAGGACATACTTTACTTTTGCAATTCTCCACACAGAATTCTAGATTAAAAATACCTAAAACCTTGGGATGAGGTTACACTTCCTGAACAGTGGAGTTTAGACATCATTGTTCCTTCCCAAAAGATAGAAAATGACAGACCTGATTTTATAACACAAAAGACAAATGGCACAGTATTAATATCTTTTGGTTTCAGATAGACAAACTATTAACTTAATAAGATACGCTAGTTCTATGAGAAGTAGAACACCATGATATATGTTCACACCTAGAACCTCTTTTTCTGATTACAGATCAATGAATCTAAACCAAGAAGCCTCCCATCCCATAAATACCACAATTGAAGGAATTCATCCACAAGGATGAGTAGAGACCCCTTTCTACACAATAGATACAGCCTAACCAACTCCAAATGTCTTCCAACCTGGGTACCAACACAATCTTGATTTCCCTACCCATACAGATATCTTAGGACCAGAAGAAACCCGAATTAATGTTATTTCACGTGAGTTCGTTTTTTTATAAAGAACTAGCTTGTAACTCCATGCATATGCATGGATACACTTAAAGATATACAATAAGATGTATAATATAATTCCTAAAATATATAATTTAAATACTATTGATAGTCATTTTTATATTTTATTAACTCTTTAAAAAAATTTGTAAAGAATTAGGTATAAAATGTAAATTGTCCATTTTTTTTAAATTATTGTGAAGCACTTTTCATTTTTTTTACGATTTATTTATTCTAAACTCTTTGGTTTTTGTACTTAACAACTTACTGGGATGAATATTTATGATGTGGTTTCATATTTGATTCTAAAATTAAGAAATAAAACTCTTTAAGAATAAATAATTTAGGACATATGGCAC
Source organism: Quercus lobata (assembly GCF_001633185.2). NCBI lineage: Eukaryota > Viridiplantae > Streptophyta > Magnoliopsida > Fagales > Fagaceae > Quercus > Quercus lobata. The sequence continues at coordinate 33,846,411 of NC_044913.1, read as the reverse complement.
AAAATTGGAACTTTAACTTAGAATTCTAATTTGAGTTTCTCTCAGCTTCACATATTATTATTATTATTATTAAGAAATTATTACATAAAACCTGAATATTCTGACAAAAGAAAACAGTTTTTTACACAGTATAATGAATTAGAAATTATTTAAGAGATAAATATTATGAGACAGTGATAGATCTAAAAAGACATCTTAATTTCTTTGATTGGCTTGATTATTGTACTGGAAAGATAAGTGTTATAGAAAAGACTATATCATGGACTAAAGTAAAAAATCAAGAGGAGGTGTACCAAACTTTCCCACCCTTTGAGCCAAAAATTATTGGCCAAGAAGGAACGCAAGTTTTGGCCACTCCTATTAAAAAGACTAGTTTAAGTGATGAACATAAAAACATAGATAACATAATTCAACAAAATAATTTCACTAATATTTATTTTAAAAAAAAAGGTGAATAATTACAGAATTTAGAAAATAGAATCATTCCTTCTATAACTCTAAAGAAAGAAAATGAATCAAAAGCCCCTTTATTCATTCCACATGAAATCCCCTCACATCTTAGAACTCCTCTGAAGAAACCCACTACAAATAACCTGCTTAATGAAATAGCAAAAAAAATTAGATGCTTTATAGATAGATCATCGAAAGATAAAAGAAAGGATAAAGAACTTATTGTCTTAGAAGAAACTAAACCGACAAAATATGATAGATCATCTAAAGAAGAAGAAATAAATTTGACAGATTTTGATAACCTAGAATCACAGTTTAAGGATAATTTACAGATTAATAAAGTAAAATATGGTGCTTCAACACAAAAACAGAAAAAGGGTAGAGATGAAGAAAACTACACAAGAAAGAACCGGTATCCCAAACCTACTCCCCTAGATTTACAATTAAAGGAAAGACATACTTTTATTAATTTTGCCTATTCTACTGACTTAGTTTATGAATGG